>NC_143576.1:23758522-24082199 GCF_048544385.1 Mastigoproctus giganteus
GTGCAAAAAGCCTACTTGTCATTTTATAACTATAATCTTTCCTTTCATGAGGCTATTATAAAGAGTTGCCACAGTTTTCAACTACAAATAAATAGCTTCTCATAAATGATGCACCATATTTGTAATATGGTGCTATCACACAGATGGCTATTTAAATGATTATTTCCATCTCCTAAAGTGAATGCTTTTAAATATCAAATTTTTCTTATTTTGATTTTAGACCCAAACGTTAGAGTGGGATTACTGTCAAAAATAAAATCAAAATCCCACTAAAAATATAAAATATTTCGTAAAAGAATAATAACTTATCATCACTCATTTTTTCCCTTGAAGTGATAGCCTCTACATTTATATATTCATTATTTGATTCACTTTCATGAACTTTCAAATCTGAATTTCTGATTGTTTCTTCAATTTAAGAAATTATGTGGAATTAAGATAATTTCTTAACTTGATAATAAAAATTAATTTAAATTGATAATGAATATCAATTAAGCCCACACTGTCATAAAAATTTCTGAGAGGGTGCACTCTCCTATGCCAATTTTTAAACTATTTTAAATAAAAAATATACATACAGATGTAATTTGTTGATACTGCATTGAAAGAACCTTCAGAATACATGAAATTAACCTTCAGAATATATTTTATGTGAAGGACCAAAGGAGTAAGTTCTTACTCCTTTGGTCCTTCACATAAAATAACATACATATACATGCTCACTTGTGAAAGGATTAATAAAAAAAAGAAATAAATAAATTTTCTGTTTATACTCCGGGACAACCACATGGTCTAATGATGTAATTGACAACACAGTTAACTCACTACTGGGTTGCTGAGTGCACTGAGGGTGCTAGCCACTCACCAATAAGACTGTGATAACTAAAGAAACAGCCTCATGGATGGTGACACTGTATTATAGATAAAGGCATAATTATTATAACTATTGTTATAAGATGACCAAACAAATTATTTGTTGAAAGAAGGATGATATATAGTTATTCAGAGATAATGATTATGAAGAAAAGTTATATGAACTATTTCACAAACTATTATTATCAAGTAAATTTATAGAAAAAGTTACACATAGATTATGTAACCACCACAATACCAGTACTTAACTTGAACAGAAGACTTCAAGATCCAACTGAATTCTTCTTAGGTTTCAAGAGCTACATGGATAAGACTAACTCAAAGAAATGCAAATGGCTTCTTTTTTTTAAAAAAAACAATGAAAAAGAGAGCTAGAGAAAGAAGCTGGAAAAAGGGGGGAAGGGAAGAGAGAGAGAGAGAGAGAGAGAGAGAGAGAGAGAGAGAGAGACAGAGAGAGATTTAGTAGATAGGCCTTCCCCCATTTAGATACGCCAAAATGTAAGGGAAAACATTTATGCTAATACGAAACTATAGTAAAACCTTGTTTTAATGAACTTAATGGGGGGGGGGAAGGCCTATCTACTAAAGCAAATTGCTCATTAAACTCGAGAGAAATACATATATTAACAAAGCTGCTGAATTTATTATGAGAAAGTTATATATAGTATTATTATGAAGGAAATTTATTCATAATCCTTTGTTACTTTGTATAACTTTCTGATGGCTGACAGAAAAACTAATCTTGTACAGAGGTACGTATGACAGACAAAATAAAATGGCGATATGAAATACAAAGGAGGTCAGTAATGAATCAATAAATTCTGAATATACCTGAAATAAGATATTAATTGTGACCATAGGAAAGATATCCCAAAATGAAAGTCTTCACACAAGTTTGAGGTTACTGGCTTTTGTCAGGGTACTGGAAATTGGTCTTCATGGATATTGTCAGAATTGCTGGAGTGGACTGGTTTATGATGAAGGGAATATCCATGGCCTTGGGAAATTGAAGAAATGCTTAAGGCCAAATCATTACTAATGGGTTCAGGGATATTTAAATTCCTAAGTGAGTTGTTCAGGATGGGCTCAGCTTTTGGAATGCATTGATAGGATGGTGACTAACAGAAGGGGAGCAGAGAATGATGCACTTCAGCTTCTTTTGGATGTCATTCATGATCATTATGAAATAAATTGTAGTAAGCTTCATCACAGTCCACTTCTGACTTCTTTATTGCTCAGACTATGAAGAACTGGATGAAGAAAGTTTCTTTGAATGCTCTTCTGTTAAATGATAACTCTGTGGAGAGGGTATCATTTCAGAATTACCAAAATCCTGTACAACTGAGTGCACCGGCTGCTGTTTCAGATTCCTTACTTCTGAAAAATATCACATTTTTGAGGTGTTCGTCTATTCTGTTGTATAGCCTCTGCAAGAGATATGGAGTTGCAAGAACATCATGAATAGTATACAAAGTACTTAAGGATGACAGCAGATTGGAATCTGTTGATGAATATTTTTTTGAGGGAACTATTATGGCAAAGAAGGTGGGAATGTTGTGTTCTTTAGCCATCTCAGGCTACTTTGCAATTAAAGACTATTTTGGTACATGAGGTATGATGATACCATCCTTGTGGGTGTTGGTGGGGTATGAAACATAAGGAATCATGTCTTTAATGACTTTTCAGTGATGTTGCTGGAATAAGTTTTTCCTGACTATAGTTCTAATGGCTTCAGGTTCTAGTTGGAGGAACTGATTGTCATACTTTTATAGCCCTTAGGTCATCATGTTGTTATTAGTCAGATCCTGATAGAGAAAGGGTGCATTCAAGACCGTCATGTGATATTTTTGTGCTCTAGGCAAATAAAACATTTGCCTAGGGTAATTCATATGCTATGCAAATGTTTTATTTGCATAGCATATGAATTACCCATAAAATTAAATAATCCGAATGACAGTGAATTAGGTAATCCGAATGACAGTGAAGTGCCCTTACCCAAATGGCACCCTAGGCATTTGCCTGGATGGCTACCATAACACAACGGCACTGGGTTCATTAAAAATATTAAATATTTTCAAATATTTCTCCTTGCACAAAAATATGCACTCTACGGCAATCAAAAATTTATGAAGGTTTGCATAAGTTATAAATTTTATAGGTTTAACACTGCTAACACGCTTGGGGGGGACCTGCATGTAGTCCATTGGCAATCAGTTTGACTTGCCTCTTTAAATGATGCTGAACTTTGCCAATGTAATCACTGGTGTTTAACACCACAGTGGAATTATCACTGTCAGATTGTGAGAAACGAATAAGGAACCTCTTCCATGATGAATCTTTTATAGGCCAGACTTCTCCAAAAATGCTATTTCTCTAAGAACGTTCTATTTTCGGTTGAAATTTTCCAACAAACTGATGGCTTTAAGTTAATGGAGGAGATGAAAAGTAATCTTTCACATGTGGTAACATGATGCAAAAGCCAAATTTATGAGCTGCTGTTGAACTTTGCCAATGTTTAAATAAAAATGTCTAAATATTTAAAAGAAAATTAAGGTTGTTGTACAATATGGCTGACATGTCACAGCCTTCAACAGTGAATTAGGTAATACCATCCAATTTTGCTTAGAATATTTCTTTAACTAATCTCCTTTCTCCCATTCTAGACTTGCCAGAGTAAGCCTTCCTTTCTTGTAATGCTTAATTGACATCATTGAATATTTGGTGGGGGGGGGTTAAAGGGGATGTACATCTTACATCTCAGTAAGAAAACTGTAATGGTGGCAGTTTCAAACTTTGTTAAGCAGGGGTGAACTCTGGTCTTTACTCTACGCCTCTGATTGGAGAGGGGGAGGGAGAGAGAGAGAGAGAGAGAGAGAGAGAGGTGTAGCCTTCTCCGCACCTAGTTCCATAACTGTCAGAGCTACTGGCCATGAGTGTTAGTCCCACACACTCTCTCTCAACCAAACTTGCTGTTGAGGTCTGACATATTGGATGCAATGTACTACCATACATTGCATCCTCCCACATTTTATAAGATTGTTAATATCGTAGTGTATGAAAAGCCTCAATATCTCTCCATTAAAATGTTGTGAATGAAAAGCCTCAATATCTCTCCATTAAAATGTGAATGAAAAGCCTCAATATCTCCCCATTAAAATGTTGTGAACATTTAACAAATGTAGTTTCAGTAATGAAAGTGTGTGTGTGTGTGTGTGTGTGTGTGTGTGTGTGTGTGTGTGTGTGTGTGTGTGTGTGTGTGTGTGTGTGTGTGTGTGTGTGTGTGTGTGCGTGCACTCAGACTCTCTACTACAGTTTCTTCTTTTCTGCAAGCCTAAGTGCATCTGTGGAATATTCACTCAAGAAATCACTTCAAATGTGAACTTTGAGTTCCATGTCTACAATGAGAGAGATATGAAAAAAGACCTTGGCTTGAATGCACAATACACTGAATTTGATTTGTAAATGAATTAAGTGATGATGTGACTAATTAAGAGTCTTTAGTGACTTCTTTCTCCAGTATTAGTCATACCTGCATCTGTCAGTCACCACTTTCACTACTACATTTCTTTTGTCTGAAGAGTGTAACGAGACATTTTGCACATACATTCTATATATTATTTATTTATTAGGTATCTTTGTGTACCTACCTCTCTCCATCCAGCACTATACAATATATAAGTAATTGTCATTAGTGACTTGTTTCTCCAGCATTAGTCATACCTGCATCTGTCAGACATTACTTTCAATACAAAAAACTAACACATTTGTTTTTTTTTCCTTGAAGGGGGGGAATAATGAGACATTCTGCAAACTTTATATCTACCTAACTTTCTGTCCAGTACCATACAGTAAATCCTTGATTTAACAGACTTCAGAAATAATGGACAGCATCTACTCAACTAAGTTTTTCCTCCATACGCAGCCTAGCACTGTTTCTCTATAACTGCTCCAGTGGGATGGTATTTACTACCAATTAAAATATTTTCACTACCAGGAAGCGAGAATTTACCTCATCATCATCATCCAATAGCTTGCTTAGCAGATTAAGCATCAATGCAGTGTTATCCAAACCTCCAGAGGGTATTGATGATCTCTTCAAACTGAATGAGCTATAATCACAGTCACCACTACATGACACAGCAAAATTGCAAGCTCTTCTACTCTGTACAACTGATAAGTATAGTAAAATACAGCATGACAACATTCTTTAACATTTTTAATTTCTTAATAACATTCTAAAAACTGTGGTGACTATATGTATTTCTTAATTAAAAGCTATGTTTTCTGTATTAAATTTTGTGCACTTATTTGGCCTTATCTTCTCTGTAAACTTTCAAGAGCAGCAGTAGTAACCATTCAATAAATTTGGCTTCTGTGTCATGTTTGTTCCTTCAAATCATTAAATTAATACTGGCTTTGGCTCTTGGATCACAGATATACACATCTACCATTGTGTAGCTGTGCTATCAAATTGTGGTTAAGGATGGTTATGAAGCTAGGCCTTTGTTAAAGACTGCAAGTTTATGTGGTGACAGGTTTCTATTACTTAAATTGACAACTGGGGGTCAAAATTTTAACTGTAAGCTGCATACATTTGTATTTATTCAAGCTGATCATATCTGTATAGTTCTCCAGGCCTACGGACAGGATTCAGCTGAATATTTAAACATCACCTTTCTTTTCAAGTACTTGTACTGGTTATATAATGAACATTTCACAGTTATATAATCAACCATTTCAATAAATTTAATTGATAATAACATGTATTGTAAATAGTGTCCTATATTCATAATTCATGACCTGAGTAAAATCTTTTGTTTTATAAAAAGACATTATGCTTAAGTGAATAAAAATAAATTAATCAGGAACAATGTAGCTTAAATAAAATTCCAAACTATTTCAAAAATTACGCTAATTGAACACATTAGGGAACTCAAATTTATAAATACCTGGAACATCCTCAAGACTTGCAATATATATAAATGCTGATTTTATTATTAGAAAATATGAGAGTTCTAAAATGAAATATTTTTAATATTCGAATGTAAATAAACACTCAGTTAAGTTTTCAATAAAAACGAAATCTTTTTTGATATATAAAATAAGCTTATATTTACAGAAAGGTGCAGATAAAAATGTTTTCTTTATTTTATATTAAATATGGATCAAGATATGATAATGATAACTGATTAAATATGATTATGGTTATAATATGAATATATACTACACAGTTGATAAATTATTACATGGTTATAACTATTATGATAAAATAGGAATATTTTATTTCTATTTGGCATCTTGGCATTTCTTGATATATAACAAAATAGTAGATTTTTCTGCACAGCCAAAATATCATAATAAACTCTTATTATTCACATCATCATCTACAAATGTGGTACTAAACAAAAAGTTACAGATGCATAGCTTCATATAGTATAAATAGATTTTTAAAAAATTTCAATATAAAATGAGACTAAAATATAACCAGTATTAATTTTAACAAAGTGCCTGGAATTCGGGTCTATATACAGAGTGAATTAAAAGTCCCTGTGCACTTATGCAAGTTAATTAATCATGGTTATCTAAATCTGTTATACCAAGCAACTGCATGGTTGCTATGACAACACATATTTGTCCTTCTGGCCTATCAGCTTTCTTTTGCCATTTGCCTCCATGCTACACCTTCTGCCCCCTTTCCTCTAATGCTTGCTTGACACCATTGATACAACTTCCTCTTGGTCTGCTTATAGTTACTACCATCCATTTTTGCTTAGAATATTTCTTTAACTAATCTCCCTTCTCTCATCTTAGCCATGCCAGAGTAAGCCTTCCTTTCCTCTAATGCTTAATTGATCACCTTCTCCTAGGCCTATTAACATTCATTTTTGTTTTTGAAAATCTGTTTAGTTAATTTCCTTTCTCCTATCATTTCTACAGGCCCACATCATCTTAAATTTGTTTCACTTACTTCAGATTGAATGTTAGTTACCTGTAAATTTTTTCCAATTTTCTCATTTCTAAAATGGTTTTGCCACTGTTTTCATCTATTAGTTCCAATTATTTTTCTTAAAATATTTCAGAAAATTCAAATTTCCTTTATTTCTTTTCCAGCTTTCTGCTCAACAGGTGAAAGAGTTATAAACTGTGTTATGAACAGCTAATTTTGTGTTTTGGCTAATTTCTCTTTTGTTCTAAATGAATTTTTTTAGCATGCTTCCCAAACATACTATTTATTCTTTTTTTTTTTTTTTTTTTTTTTTTCATGTCAACTTCCATCTTCATTAAACACTAAATATAAAAAAATATCTAGTATTTAGGAACAATCAAAAATATTCCTAGATATAAAAATTATTTGTTCCAATCCTCACTGCAGATTTATTTTTATACAAAAATTTTATTTTCCTTAAAAGATTAGTCATGCTGCCATATTTGTATTAGTAGTGGCAAAATGCCACAGAAAGCAAGCTTACACACCAAAAAAGGAAAAAATACTCATTTTTTTGCCCACACTATCCCCTCAAATAATTTTCTAAATCCTCATTTAAATGCTACTCCAACTGGATCTAGATAAGTTGGGCAAATGGGCTGAGAAGTGGCAACTGAAGTTTAACATTGACAAATGCAAAGTACTGCATATGGGTAGCAATAACCAAAGAGAAACCTACCAACTGTGTGGTACTACGGCCAGGGAAGTGGAAAGTGAAAAAGACCTGTGCATAATTGTGCAGTCAAATATGAAGTTTGCTGAGCAGTGCAGATGGGCTGCCATGGTGGGTCATGGAGACTTGTCAATGATATATAGGAATTTTGCTAGCAGGGATTATCCCATTATACAAGGAAATGGTCAGGCCATACCTAGAGTACTGTGTAGAGGTCTGGAGGTCTCATTTTAGGAAGGATGTGGAGTTGCTAGAGTGAGTACAAAGAAGGGCAACAAGATTGGTGAGGGGAACAAAGGGGGTGCTCTTATGAAGAAAGGCTAAAGTTCTGCAAACTGCAGCACCTGGAGAGTAGGCACCTGCGAGGTGATATGATTGAGATGTACAAGGCCTTGAACAGGTTGAGCAAACTGAATGCTGATGGGATTCTTCCTCTTGCTTAGATTAAGAACCTGAGGGGGCACAGATTCAAATTGAGGAAAGACAGTTGGAGAGTAGATGTGCAGAAATTTGCCTTTAACCAGCGGGTAGTTGATTGGTGGAACAGACTTCCATCTTTTGTTGTGGAAGTTGATAGCCTAAATAAATTTAAGGCTGAGCTGGACAGGCATTTGGAACAAATGGAAGGGTGAAATGGGAGGGGTTTTTTTTTTTTTCTTTTTTGACTGATGCTGCATAAGCTTGCTTTCTTGTATCGTATGCCTCTACTAATGCTAAAATTTATTTATACAGTATAAACTACCCATTTCCATAATCCCAATGATCGATTACTCTCTGGCTGAAAGTAAAAGCAAATTTTCCCACATCTATCCTGCATACACCCTTTTCCAATTTATTTCCAATCTGTGTATGTTGTCCAAGAAGGGGTAAGGATACACCTCAGCATTTAGATTACTCCAAAGATTTAAATCTTTAAATAGATCTCCTCACAGGTGCCTAGTTTCCATCTGATAGATGCAAGTCTATTTTGGTAAGAGTACCTTTTTGTGGCCTAACTAATATTGTTTCTATTTCTGGACCCATTTCAAAAGACCTATATCCTTGGAAAAATTAAGCTTCCAAACATGTTTGCATTACTAGCAGTGTGCCCCAACCATTGCCTTACAAAACAGGATAATAATAATAATTATTATTGTTATTATTAACAGTAGTATTAGTGATGGCAAATGATGCAAGAAAGCAAGCTTATATAGCATCAGCCAAAAAAAAATGATAATAATAAAAAAATCATTACCAATCTTCTCTAATAATATGTTCAATTCTTCCATAAATTTATTCAAAATTTTGCAAAAATGTAGTTTGTTCCAACAAATAATTACACTTTGGCTAAAAGCAAATTTTTGCACATCCATCCTGCTGTAACCATCCTTTTTCAATTTATGTCCTCTTGTGTGTGTTGTTCAAGAATGAGTAAGAATACATCATTAAGTTTGGTCAAACCATTTACAGCCTTAAACTTTTCAATCAGGTCTCATCTCAAATGCCTAGGTTCCAAGTTCGGCAATCTGCAGGACGCTAGTATTTTGTGGTAAGGGTACCCCTATGTGTTCTTGAATAATGTGGTTGCTCTTCTCTACACCCATTCCAAGAGACCCATATCTCTCTTAAAACCAGACCTGTATGCAATACTCAGGACATGGCCCAACCATTGCCTTCTTTCACACTGCTGGCAAAGTTCCTGTATATCACTGAGAGAACCCCATGAGTTGTTCTAGCAGCCTGTCTGCACTGCTCAGAGAATTTCATATTGAACTGTACAATTACTACTTGGGTCTCTTTTATTCTTCACTGCCTTGAATATGGTACCCCTTAACTGGTATTACTCTGGAATTATTACTATTCATGCACACAGTACTTTCCATTTACCAACGTTAAACCTCAGTTTAGGCCTTTCTGCAATAATATACAATTCCTGTCATTTAAACATAAGCAAATTTGGACAATAAGCTTGATATGCCATCATCAGTATTGTATCATTAATAAACACCTACACACTAAGGGCCTAGCACTGAACCCTAAGGAGTCCAATAACAACATTAGTCCAAGAAGATAATGCTCATTTATAACCATCCTCTTTCACTCAGGCATATCTTTATCGATAGCAGTAACTTTTCCCTACAGCCACACTGCTCAATTACTACAGCAGTCTTTTGGGTGGGAGAGTGTCAAAAGCTCTAATGAAATCTAAATATATGGTGCAATATCTAAATATTGTTTGCATCCAGTTCCTTTGTTGCTGCATCATAATAGTTAATCAGATTGGTTACACAGGCTCCCACCTTAACAAACCCATGTAGTGATTTCCATATAAATCCATTCTTGTTAAGATGATCTTGTAATACTTTAACCATTGACTCCATTAATTTCCCTGGGACAGAAGTCAAGCTTACAGGTTTATAACTTTTCACATTGCCCTTTGTGAATAGCAGACTCATTTGCACACATACAATCTATAGGATCCTTCCCAGAATCCAAGAATGCTCTCATAAATATGGCCAAAGGTTTGTTTAACTCTTTTGCTGCTCCTTTTAACACAATTGGACAAATCAGCCATAGTTGCCTTATTTACTTTTAGCTTCAGCAATTTCTCTTCCACTTTCTTCTTAGTTATCACGTAATTTAGATCCCGATTATAACTTGGTGTACTTGTGGTGTTCTTATCCATATAAACTTTTTAGTGCATGAATGTAGATGAAAAATATTTATTTAGTTTGACAGCAACCCGAATAGGATCATTAATACTTACACCCTTCATATCTAGTTGATCAATGCTGTTTGTCCTGTTCCTTCTATTGTTAACATAAGCAAATAATTCTTTGCTATTTTTTCTTTGCATTCTTAGCCAAGGTCATCTCATAATCTGCCTTAGGAGGCCTAACTCTCCCCCCTTCTTAGCAAACTGATTCCAAATAGTTGGTATTTACTGTAGGTTTCCACATTGTCTGCTAATTTATAACTAAAATGCTAAGAAAAACAGCAAGGATTTCTTTACTTATATAAACTCTAAAAGGAAGAGGATGAATCTGATTGGTCCACTTGACATCGATGGTTTGACTGTTGATGATCCTGCTCAGATAGCAAACAAACTGAATGAGTATTTTGCATCTACATTCACATGTGAGGAATTATTAAGGTTTGAAAATGGCAGAAGGTTATCAAATTGTAGCAGGATGCTTAAATGATTTTGTAATAACTGAGAGCAAAGTGGAAGAGAAACTGTTGAAGTTAAACATAAGAAAAGCACCTGGGGTGGATGGGATCTATCCAGTTATATTAAAGGAGGCGGCAAAGCAACTAAGCAAACCCTTGGCCATAATTATGAGAGCATCCTTGGACTCAGGGGAGGTTCCCATGGACTGGAGATGTGCAAATGTATCCCCAATTCACAAAGGGGGATCGAAGGGTGACACGAGTAATTACAGACCAGTTAGTTTAACTTCTGTTCCGGGTAAAATAATGGAGTCACTGGTTAAAGATGCATTGCAGGATCATCTAGACAAGACTGCAGCAATAATTCAGACACAGCATGGGTTTGTTAAGGGAAAGTCTTGTCTGACAAATTTGATAGGATATTATGATGTGGTTACAAAGGAACTGGATGCAAAATATAATTTTGATATCATATATTTGGATTTCAGGAAAGCTTTTGACACTGTTGCACATGGAAGACTATTGTACAAATTGGAGCAGAATGGTATTAAGGGTAAGTTACTACAATGGATAAAAGGATGGTTAAGTGCGAGAAGACAGAGGGTGGTAATCAACGGGTGCTGCTCTTCTTGGACTAATGTTATTAGTGGAGTCCCACAGGGTTCGGTGTTGGGTCCACTGTTGTTTTGTATATTTATCAATGATATTGATGAAGGTATATCAGGCTTAGTGTCGAAGTTTGCAGATGATACAAAGGTTGGCAGGGTTGTTAATGACAGTAATGGCAGTGTGCTACTGCAACAGGATCTAGATAATTTGGGCAGATGGGCTAAGAAGTGGCAACTGAAGTTTAACCTTGACAAATGCAAAGTACTGCATATGGGTAGAAGTAACCCCAGAGAAACGTACCAACTGTGTGGTACTACACTTAAGGTGGTAGAAAATGAAAAAGACCTGGGAGTAATTGTGCAGGCAGATATGAAGTTTTCTGAGTAATGCAGACAGGCTGCCAGGGCAGGTCATGGGGTTTTCTCAATGATATATAGGAATTTTGCTAGCAGGGAAAAGGAGGTGATTATCCCTCTGTAAAAGGCAATGGTCAGGCCACGCTTTGAGTACTGCGTACAGGTCTGGAGGCCTCATTTTAGGAAGGATGTAGATTTACTTGAGCGTGTACAGAGAAGGGCAACAAGATTGGTGAGGGGAGTGAAGGGATCCTCTTATCAAGAGAGGCTTAAGTTCTGCAAATTGCAGTGGCTGGAGACTAGGCACCTGCGCGGTGATCTGACTGAGGTGTATAAGGCCTTGAATGGGTTCATCATGCTGAATTCTGATGGGATCCTTCCACTTGTTCAGATTACGAACCTAAGGGGGCATAAATTCAAATTAAGAAAGGACAAATGTAGAATAGATGTGCGGAAATTTGCCTTTAGCCAGCGGGTGGTTAATTGCTGGAACAAACTTTCATCTGTCGTGGAAGTTGATAGGTTGAATAAATTTAAGGAGGAACTGGACAGGCATTTGGAGGGAATGGTGTGATTTTTTTTTTTTTTTTTTTTTTGGCTGATGCTGCATAAGCTCATACATTTGCTTTCTTGCATCACATGCCACTACTACTACTACTACTATCCCACACATTTTTTTTTTTTCTCTTCCACTAGTCTTATCAGTTCAGCTGACATCCATTTAGGTCTAAACACTGAACAATAACATTTGCTGTATAAAAAAGCTTAATAGCTTCTATGATTACTTCCCCAAACCTCTCCCATTTAGAATTTGTTGTTGATAATAATCATCAGTTGGTCCCACTAAACAGAATTTAAAAACTGTCCAAGACCATTGCAGTCACCTGAACAAAAGCAATTATCTGTAATTAATTACCTGTTTGTTCTAGCTGGCAAAATTCCTGTATATCATTGACTGAACCCCATGAACTTTAATAACAGCCCATCTGCACTACTCGCAGAACTTCATCAGACTGTACAATTATCCTGGGTCTTTTTGATTCTCCACTACCTTGAATTTATCAATATTAAACCTCCATCATCATTTATCAGCCCAGGTTTGTAAAAGCGATCATTTACAGCATAATGGATGACGGGTGTGCACTTTCATTAACAATCCTGCCTCACTTCTGCATCATCAGCAAAGGGGACATTAAACTTGATATATTTATATTAATATCAATAAGAAATATTAAAAATAGTTAGGGAGGGCCCAACACAGGAACCCGGGGGACCTTACTCATAACATTAGCTCATGAAGAACAGTGACCATTAATAACCACTTGCTCTGTACTGTGTTGCTTAATCATACCTTTATCCGCAGCAGTAACTTTTCCCAATTTGTACATTAACTATTCATGTTGGATAGTATCAAAAGCCTTACTAAAAATGAGTATACAATGTCAAAATTATTTTTTGCATCCAGTTCCTTTGTGACTACCTTATAGTAGCTAATCAGATTGAACAAACAAGAACCCCCTTTTAATTCATGACATAATTGCTGTATAACCACATTCCTTTATCTAAAATTTGAAAGAGCAAATTTCTAGGTGATTTATGATATGCTTTTTGAAGGTTAATAAATTCTAAACACAAGTGCTTGTTATGTTCCTATGACTTTTAAATAATTTGTCTTAGTCTGAACATTTTGACCTCTTATCCCCTGTTTGGCCTAAGATCTCACCATCCTTCCCCAAGCAAGATTAAATTCAACAGTTCTAATTCTGTTCTCTAAGGTACATAAATTTTACCTGGTACACTAAGGAGAAAAATTCTGAAAAGTGTGCTTCAGAGAATGACCTCTAAATTAAGAGCTGTAGCCACCATAACACTGTTTTTTTTTTTTTTTTTTTTTTTTTCTTCCAGCGTTTAGCATTTCAGCAATTTGTGCTTCATATACTCTATTCACGCACCTGAAACTCCTAATAGCTGTTTTTGTAAATGTTTCTTTGCTTTCTCCACTGAAAATTCCAGAAATCTCTGTAAATTATTGCACAACCACAGGAAAAATTCATGAATTAAGTTAAACCTATTTATATGCATGTGCTGACTGGCTTCTGTCATGTTCAGTTATTGACAGCAAGCTGGCTTTACTACTATATGCTTTCTTCCAATCATTAATGCTCTGACTACAAGTCAGTAGAATTGGATGTCATTTAAATTTTGGGCAACAGCATTTCTATATTTAATGGCTGCTAACAAGCCTGAAAGTTTTTTGCTTTTTGTCCATTTTAGAACTTTTTTATATTTCTTGTTATTTGATACTAGTTACTATTTTAGACTTTCTCAGACCAAAGAAACTCACTACTAACCTCAAATTCTTTATGCATTCTTAAACACTTCAACAGAGGAACGAATATTTTAAAATGAAAGAAATGTATTCATCGGGAGTTAAGACTATGTGAATCAGCATGAAAATATGTTTATGATAAGGAAACATTGCATGCTTTATGATTTGGGAGAAAATTATTTTAAAATATATTCGACATAATTAATTAGAAATATTGGACATTAATTGGACATCGAAGAAGGAAGAAGAGGGATAATAGCGTCGCCTTATGAATAAAACCCAGGGGCTCACATCTGGTGAGTATGGGCTTGGCACACCCAGGGTCCTGAGCTGGATATCATCACTGTTCTCTTTCTTGGTGGTTCCCTTCTACTTTTGACTCTTGTTTTCTCAATCTCAGGGTAACTCAGGAATTTTTTTTTTTTTTTTGGCAGGTGTAGCATAAACCTCAGGCTTCCTTGCACCATATAGCTAATAATAATAATAATAATAAAAAAAATTCATTAACTGTAGATATAATAACTGCTGGTGCAAATCTAATGAATAATATATATCTGTTTATATACATAGACAACCTCTGGAAACTAGACAAAAACCAGTTGTAATCAGCCTTCTGCACTAGTGGGGCTCTGCTGTAGTCACCTTTCCTCTTCAAGAGCATCTCATGAGATGCATAATCCTCTTCCTATTAAAGCCAGTCCCCTTTCAAAATCGGCCATGGGGTAGGCAATGGCATACCACCACATTATCTGATGCCACAGAGATCATAACGAAACCACTTCCAAAAACTGCTGTTAAGGAAAGACCTGCAATTAGGTGGAAGGATGGGATCAGTGAACTTTGGGATGTGACATTTTGCGATGCCGCTCATACAGCATATGATCGATGCAGTTGGAGGAATTTGTTGGTGGCCACAACAGCTCCTCAAGGAATTATGTGACTGGAAAAAGAAGAAAATATAGTCATTATGCTTTTCTTGTTTCTATTACATTCCTTCCATGAAAACTTGCTATCTTATGTTGATTTGTAATTAAAATTCTGGTAGTGCTTTTCCATTATTTATGTTTACCTAACCAAATTTTTCTAATATATCTGCAATGAAATACTGTCATTTCCCACCTTGCGTTGTTTTTTTTTTAACTCTGACCATTACTATTCTTTCATTATTATTGTACCCACTGGAAGGCACAATTTTTTTGGCAATAATACCATCACTGTGCAGAAAAACTCTTTCAAATATCATATCATTTCTGGTTAGTCCTAGCAGATTTTTAAAGAAGTTATTATTTCATAACTTTCCAAATTATTTAGGAATCAATAATGCAAAAAATATGAAAAGGCCATATGCAAAAAGTAGTTAGAAAAAGTAGTTAGACTATCAGTTTGCTGAAGGCAATTGTTTATACTTTTTCATACATTATGTGACCATTTTTTATTATGCTTGAATGTCCTTTCATATTTCCAGAAGCGAGGAGAGGGTGTGTAAACACCTAAAAGTAGCTGTTTTTATTCATCTTTTTACAAACAGCTTGTAAAAAGCTGTTTGTCTTCACAAGATGTTTCACTGTGAAGGCCATAATTTTACAAAAAATATTCTTAAAAAATAACTATTACAGTTATGACATTGAAATTTTATTTTAACGTGAACAGTGTTTGTTATTTTTATAAAAATGAATGAAAACTCTTCATATGCTGCTAATTAGTCATTTTGAGAGTTATGTAATAAAAATTAATTAAAAATGACTATAGCAAATATGATTATGATATTAGATATTCTCAAGTTTATACTCTCCTTTACTAACAGCAAAAACATTGAACAAGAAATATTTGTTTATGTCTCTGTTATTGAATTTTAAAGTTGAGATTTAAAAATCATTGAAAGACCCACTTTCATTACAAAATTATATATATATATATATATATATATCTGATAATTAAAATAAATATGATATTTAAAATAAAAACATCAGCCAGTAGTACGGCAATAATACAGAGCGAAACGAAACGCAAAATAATATAAAATAAACAAACGGGGAAGGGAAAGTAGAGATAATAGGACCAAAAGGTAGTCGATAATCCCCTATATAATTTAGTCAATTAAGTCATTAAACCCAATTAATAAAAATGGTATAAATTTAAAATAATGCCAATTATAAATATATATATATATATATATATATTTATATATAATATATAAATATATAAATATATATATATATATATATATAAAAAGCTGGTAATAATATAAAAATGCTATTTTGCATTAGAGTCCATTTAATTTTGAAATTTTGATAAGTCAGGAAAAAAACAAATAAGAAATAGTGAAAAATAACTGTGCTATATGAGTTCAAAATTGGGAATCAACACAATTCCTACCTATTTCCAATTTTCAGGGCATTTCAACTGAGCTATGCATGAACAAATTTCATTATTCAACTTCCCACCTTAAGTTCTGTCCACATAACTTTAAGGATAATGCTTTTCAAACACATCTCCCTTGTAGTGTCTTACTTCCAGAATAAAGTAATTGTAAACTAATTTATTCTGAATGTTAGATATAGTGAAAATCAAATAATATGTAATTATAATTAACAGTAAATTCATTAGTAATTTTAAAAATTACAATAATTAGTTAAGAGCAAATTTATTATTTTACTGTATTGTAAGAGCAAAGGGACTTTCTGTTCACACCGTATAAAACAATTCCTAGTCCTTAAAAGAAATATGAAAGGAAGCAATCATTCAACTATAGTTCCCATTAAAATACAAGTAGTTCTTCAGGCCTTTGTGATTTATATAATTACACAGTATTGTGCTTAATTATTTCTTCATATACATAGCCATTAGCAAACCTTATTTGCAAGAACTGTAGGATATAAATTTTTCATATTGGGAAGTATTCCACAATATGCCTCAGTCATTACGCTACATGATAGCTACATATAATAATAATAATAATAATAATGTGTAAATACAAACACATGCACACATTCTAATTACAGGCTGATCATTTTTACAAATTAAAAAAAAAAAAAAATGAAGCCCTTTTGAAAAATATGGTTTTCGTGTGTGTATGTGTGTGTGTGCGCACGCGTAGTCACACATAATCTGCAATGGAATTTTTTCTGAAGTAAAATAGTTACCAATCTTGCCATCAAAGTGGGCCAAAATGGTTTTTATTTAACAAATCCAGTACATGTATAGACATTGGCATTTTGAAAAGTTCATTGTGTCCAATATGCTGGTCTGTAAATATAAGATAGGGCATGACATTACTGACCAGTAGTGTACCAGAGGTTTTCCATTTTTGATGGAAGAGGAGGAATGCTTTGACTTAGAAAAAAAATTATTATTATTATTTATTTTTTTGATTGAGTGAGTTCCTTTGGGGATGATCTGAAACCTAGCAGACATCTTCCTGGTTGTACCCTGTTGTTGATATTCATCTGAAGTATGTCAGAAGAGATGGCACATTTTCTAAATGGCACATTCAATGTGCCATTTAGGAAATGCAAAGAATGCTATGGCTGTTTTCATAATAGATGTGAACCAGTAGTGATTTGTCCTAAAGAAATATCTCAACATGAAAGTGATAATTCCAGACGACACAATCTGGCAAAAACACTTCCCTGCTTTATAAAACATAATGCAGATGGTACTGAGTACATCTGGCTCTCTTGATGGAAAGGTTTGTATTTTTTTTTTTTACTTAAGAAAAAATACCCAATTACAGATTAGATCAGTTTATTTAGTTAGGTAGGATTAGACATTCTTCTAAAGAGCATCATTTTTTAATTATTAATTTTTAAAAATTATTAAAAACTTTATAGCCATCCTGTATACGTTTAATGTTCTTATGTAGAGAGATGGACCTAATTCCTAAAAATCTCTCTCTCTCTCTCTCTCTCTCTCTCTCTCTCTCTCTCTCTCTCTCTCTCTCTCTCTCTCTCTCTCTCACTGACTCACTCACTCACCACTTCATAAAGTAACATTAACATGTGCATTTTTAATGCTGGAAATACACACTATTCTTCATGTGTAAAT
Organism: Mastigoproctus giganteus; assembly: GCF_048544385.1. NCBI lineage: Eukaryota > Metazoa > Arthropoda > Arachnida > Uropygi > Thelyphonidae > Mastigoproctus > Mastigoproctus giganteus. The sequence continues at coordinate 23,776,543 of NC_143576.1, forward strand.
ATGGACATTTATCTTTTAATCTATCTAAAACTTTAGTAATGACACAAATTTCAGTTTAAACATTTCTACTGTGAAAAATATACATAATAATAAGCAATTACTCCAAATGCTGAATTAAATTTTTTTTTAAAAATATGCTGAATATAATATCAGAATATTATTATTATTCTAATAATAATATTATTTAATATTATTATTATGTCAAAATGATTAGACAATTTTAACATTCTGTCTTTCTTCCAGATGGGAAAATACTTGATTTTTAATATACACTTAAAAAAACCAAACAAACTGAACCATAATAAACAAACACAAAATTTATATGCAGGTCCAGGCAATAATTTGAAAAAATAATAACCAAATTAACTTAATAAATAACTGACAGTTCTGTATTTGTTAAAATGGACTAGTGAAAATAAAAAAAAAAAAAAAATTCAATTTATAGTTAGAAATCTTTGGCATTAAAGCAATTGTACTTTCTAGGAAAGGAAACATAACACATTCTAATACTTTTACAACTATACATCTATAAGTACTATAAAGTTAAATAAGAACTTTCTAATCAAAATGATACATTGTCCCTGAAAAAAATGTTATGTGAGGTTTCCTTAATATTTAAATATAAATACCATTTACAATTCTGCTTGATGCTTTATACCTGTCTTATGATAAACAACAACAACAGCATTTACTAAGCACTCATGCTATTTCCACAAACAATGATTGCAATTACAATGCTGAAAAAACTTCATTTACATTATCACTGTTTAGTTGTGAACATATAAAAAACTATATGAAGAATTCTTCACTTTAGTCTGATAGAGTATTTGTATGGAAAAAGTTTTGTAGGCAGTGCATTACCACAGCTTTGCTCTAGATATACAGTTTCTGCTGTGACATCTGAACACAATAGACACATTTCATTAGTCATAATGTATGATGGATGGTCCCCTTAAAAAAAATCTTAGTTTATTCCATTTACTGCAGCTGGGTTGGCATTGTGCTACCTCACAAGATGAGCATATTTCACCTTGTAACACAAAACTGGCATGGCATACTTTATACTTCTATGTGTGCGCACGCGCACACACACACACACACACACACACACGCACACACACACACACCCTTTACCCACCCACTAACACACACACACACACACACACACACATATATACATACATACATATATTCCTGTGTGATCTTATGATTATCACGGAAGACAAGGCCATATAATGGTCTTTTTTCTAGTTCATTATGACTGGACGATAGGGATTTATGATATGGCTGATGACATTCCCTAGGAACACAGGAAATGTGCCAGTATCACTGAAAAATCTTTCTTCCCTGAAGTACAAGAGGTCAAGGATGAGAAGGGATTGCTTGTGCTGTCCAAAAAGAAGGTGCATTGTGGCAGTGTTCACAGGCAAGTGGTGTTAAGAGAAATCCCTCCACCAGAAAGAGCAGCATGAGGCACCAACCTAGACACAGGTCCACATGGCCATTTTTTTCTGCTGAGTTGCTGCTTCCAGTACCAGAAGCCCCAAGTCCCTCAGAATTTCCCCTAGTGCTGTGGGGAACTAGGGAGAACCCAGAGAAAGATCCTGCAGTAAAATCACATGCAATTAGTTTTTTTATTTATTACATATATATAAACAGGAATATGCAGGAAAATGAAGCATCTTAATATATAAAAGTATAAAATATGACAATTATCCCAAAAGTAATGCACACTGCACACATGTGTACAACTGGCTGCTGATGTATTACTACTACAGCAGTTACATCTGTAGTGAGAAAGTCCTACAATATTAGATATTGTATTTGTGACTACAACATTTTAAAATGGAGTAAAAAAAAAAAAAGTCAGATAACACAGGAAGATCTGTGATCATATATTCAAATTAAAACAGTCAGGGCCTAAGAAAAACCTGAAATGCCTTAAAGGAAGTTTATCACAACAATATGGGCTAAAGAAAACTGTCTAATTATATATCTGTGAAGTCTGCAAGGGCACTGCAGATTGTCTAAAGCCTGATAAGGCAATCAAATCAACTAACAACATATTTATGTTATCAAGAACATTATTCTGGAAGAAGACTAATTAGTGGTTTGTAAAGACATTGCTAGAATCCATAAATGGGTTGATTGCCACTTTTCAGATGGCCAGTGAAGGACCTGAGAAACCCAATGTGAAACAGCTGTTACACTGCTATGAAGTTAAAGGGCAGAATTTTTTTAAGAACGTTGTTACTACAGTATTTGATGTTCAAATACTGCACAACAATGCAGACTCTCATAAGGGAACAACTTTGAATTTAACTATTAGAGAAATATGAATGGAAAGTGCTCTCCTATCTACTTATAAAGTCATTTTTATTTTATTTTATTTTTTCTTTTAAAGCTGAAAAAATGCTGTGTACAAAATGATTTCAGGGCATTTAGGAACTTTTCACAAGTGAGCAATTACCTGGCCAATCAACAAGAATCACTTGTTAACTAAAATGAAAATTTAATAACATGCATGGGAGGCAGTTATTGCAAAGGAAAGAAATTAAAGGCCCATTATTTTACTTTATAAAAGAAATATTTAAACAAAAGTGCACTGCATTACTTTAGGGATAAAACTCATAGTAAAAAAACTGAATCTGCTAATATATTCATGCCATGAATATAATAGTAGAATAGCATATGAATATGGCAGAATACATTACGTCTGAATTTTAGGAGAATATATTATGTCTGAATATGCCAATATATTCATATAATGCACATACTTTAGATTTTTATTAAAAAAATAAATTGTATTTTCTAGTAAGTGCTGCAGGTGTTTGAATCGTTAATTTATCATTAAAATGTATTTCTGTTATTACTATTAATTTAACATATATTTTTCAGAAAATGTCACATAGTTGGTGTGTAAGTAAATCTTATTCCTTCTACTACAAGTGTGGAAATTTTACACCACAAAATCAGCAAAAAAGAATCAATGATGTTTAAAGCAAAGTGTAACACCTTATTTTCATGCTAGAAATGATGCCCAAGAAAAATAGTCCTCACATTGTTTGCTATTTGTGTGTTGAAAATTAAGAGAATAGGTTAATGGGAGATTCAAATTCCTTGCATTTAGTTTGCCTATGGTGTTGCATGATACCAGAAACCACACATCACATTGCTATTATTCAGGTGCAATATTACAAGATACAGCACCAAGAACAAGAGTGCAATGTAGTACCCAAATCTGCTCTCACTTGTTTAACTTGTCATACAATGAAAATATATCAATTCCAGTTAATCCACGGAGCTTTCATACTTCCGGCAAAACAATGATTCGGATTAATCCCCAAGTAAACATATGAATTTGATTGTACTAATGAAGTTGAAGCCCCATCAAAGAAGACAACAGTTTACACACACACTGAACTGGATGATCTCGAATGGATCATATCTATTGAGGAATTCAGCACAGCTCTTAGGCTCCAGGTTAAGTGAAAAGAATCTGCTGCAACCTTGAAGCAATGACAATTAGAAGAAAATAAAACACCAAAAGATAAAATTAAATTTATTTCTTAGAATGTGTGCTGTTACAATTTTTTTTAACATGAAAATTTCTTATTATCTTAAAATGGTAGTCGATTTGATCAGAGGAGACAACACTGTTTATACAGATAAGTCCACTCCTGCAGCACTTTTTACTGAGCAGAGGAGGCCGCTGCTCTTCCTTTACCCTGACGTCATTACCAACTGTTCTTTTGCAGTAAAATATCAGATAACATATACATCTATTCTAGGTAACAGATTTTGGATTTAACAAAATCTGTTAAATCTGGACAAATAACAATACAGTAATGTACATATTAATCTCGACCATATTTTTTTAGGTTATACAAAACTTCAGTGCTATTATTAATTAAAAATTAATAATAATTACCTATTTCCATTATTGTTTTGATAATTACCTACTTTTATTTTTATAATCAAATTCAGGAAATTGCAGTCAGGAAAGGAAATTGTTTTTTATTCTTTCTGAAAACGTGTTTAAATAGCTGTTTTCCCAGATTACAGATAAGAGCAGGCGGTGACTTGTGAGCTGAATGTGACTTGGGACACTAAACTGCAGGTCTACCGATTCGCTTTGTTTCGGTCTCAGTCTGCTTCAAGCTATCATGCAGTCAGGTTGTATACAGAGTGTTTCTGTGATTTCTGAATTGACTTTATTTATTAAATAATTTTGCAATCCGTACAATTTAAAATGGCATCAAGTGATAAGAGGAGTTAAAAGAAAATGTGTGAAAAATGTGGCACAGAAATTAGAACTAGTCGAGAAATTAGAACAAAGCATCTCAGTAGCAGGTTTGTGAAATTTACGGCTTAAAAAAACAAACTGTTTCTCATATCCGTAAATCAAAGGCCAAATTGCAACATAATTTTATATTGTACAGTACTGTATATTGTATTAAAGCTTTTTTTTTTACATTAAGAACAATAAAAAATGCCCCCCCAGGTTACATTTGATTTAATGGACACCCCTTCTTCCCTATTAGTCCGTTAAATCGAAGGTTTACTGTACTGATAAAAAATCTTTCATTCTTTGCTCTTAACATTCAAATTTCCTTATTCACTATTTGTTACGCATGAAAAATGTAGCACAAGATACTTTGCCAGTGTGGTATATATTTAAACACTTGTTAAAAAATGAGTTTCTGTCTGTGAATTTCAGTTTCGACCATCTAGAACACATCAATTAATAATTAGCATTAGTATGGAAAATGATTCAAGAAAGCAAGCTTACAGAGCATCAGCCAAAAAAAAACAAAAAATCCCATTTCACCTATCCATCCCCTCCACTAGTTTGTCTTGCTCTTCCTTGAATTTATTCAACCTATCCACTTCCACAACAACAGATGGAAGTTTGCTCTAGCAGTCATCCACATGCTGCTAAAGGAAAACTTCTACACATCTATTCTGCAACCTTCCTTCCTCAATATGAATTTGTTCCTCCTCGTGAGGAGGAACAAATTCATATATGTCTGAACAAGAGGAAGATCCCATCAGTATTGGGCTTGCTCAATCCACTGAAAAGCCTTAAACACCTCAATTAGATCACCATGCAGGTGACTAGTCTCCATATGCTACAATTTGCAGAACTGAAGCTTTTTTTTTTTTTTTTTGCAAGAGCCCCCCTCCCCCTTTGTTCACCTCAACAATCTCGTTGTCCTTCTGTACTTGTTCCAGCTACTCTACATCCTTCCTGCAATTAGACCTCCAGACCTGTATTCAGTATTTAAGATATGGCACGACCATTGCCTTATACAAGGGGATAATCACATCCTTATCCCTGCTAGCAAAATTCATGTATAACATTGATGAAATCCCACAAACTGGTCTGGCAGCCCATCTGTACTGCTCAGAGAACTTCATATCTGACTATGCTGTACAATTAGTCCAAGTGTTTCTCATTTTCCACTACACTGAGTGTATTACCACAGCTGGTACATTACTCTGAGGTTACTGCTACACATATATACAGTACTTTGCATTTGTCAATGTTAAACTTCAAATGCTATTTCTCAACCATCTGCCTAACTTTCCTAGATCATTCACTACCCTGTATTATCTGAAAACATGGACATTAAGCCTGATTGCCTACATCAATATCATTGATAAATATAGAAAATAACAATGGGCTCAAAACCGAACCCTGGGGTACTCAACTAATAACATTGGTCCAAAAGAGCAATGTCCGTTGATTACCACTCTCTGTCTTCTCCTACTCAACCATCCCTTTATCCATAGCAGCACTTGCCCTTAATGCCACATTTCTCCAATTTGTACAGCAGTCTATTATGTGCAACAATATCAAAAGCTTTCCTGAAATACAAGTATATGATATCAAAATTATTTTTATATCCACTTCCTTTGTGACCACATCATAGTATCCAATCAAAATAGCCAACAAGATTTTCCCATAACAAACCCATGCTGTGTCTGAAGTATAATTGCAGCCTTGTCTAGATTATTCTGCATTACTTCTTTAACCAGTGACTCCATTATTTTCCCTGGAAGAGAAGTTAAACTAATTACTTGTGTCACCCTTTGATCCCCCTTTGTGAATTGGGGATACATTTGCACATCTCGAGTCTGTGGGGACCTCCCCCTGAATCCAAGGATGTTCTCATAATTATGGCTAAGGGTTTGCTTACTTCCATTGCTGCCTCACTAAATGCAACTGAATAGATCCCGTCCACCACAGGCACCGTTCTTATGTTTAACTTCAACAATTTCTCTTCCACTTTCCTCTCAGTTATTACAAAATCATTTAGCTCTCGGTTAAAGTTTGATAAACTTACTTCTCGCATCCCCTTTCCTAAAGAATTCCTTATGTGTAAATGTAGATGCAAAATACTCATTCAGTTTGTCAGCAATCTGAGCAGGAGGATCAACAGTTGAATCATCAATATCAAGTAGACCAATTTGATTCTTCCTCTTCCTTCTAGTGTTCACATCTTTACATAAGTAAAGATGTCTGTGCAGTTTTTATTCCTTCCTTCCTTCCTTCACCAAAGATTTCTCGTAATCTACCTTCACTTGCCTAACCTCCTTTGTCACTTGATTACAGACCAGTTTATAACTACCATTGGCTTCTGTGTCATTCAATAATTTATATGCATCCCATGCACTTTCCTTCTATACCACGAGTTTCATCAGTTCATCTGACATCCACTTAGGCCTATACCTTGAAGAGAATTTCTTAGTTGGTATGAAATGCCTAGTAGCGTCTATGATTAATTCCTTGATTGCTTCTCTTAGAATTTGCTGATTGTTACGTCAACAGTTGGTCCCAATGTATGGAATTTAAAAACTGTCTCAGACCACCATAGTCACATTTACTAAAGCAAAAACCCACAACAGTCTTGCTAATCTGTGAGTGACTAACCGACAAGTTCGAGTCAATAGCCGGAAAGTTAAAATCTCCCATTTTAAGACATTCTGATTTATTGGCCTGATCTATTTCTCTGTAGAGTTGTTTGTTGTACTCATCAGAGTCATTAGGACTATAATACACCCCTACTCTCATTGCTTTCCCAATACTTATGTTACACTAAACTGACTCAACGTTCACTAGCCACCCATGTCAATGGGATGCACCGTCTCAGATTTTATATGCTTCTTAACTAAGAGCATAACCCCCCTTCCTATTCTATTTATTCTTTCTGTATACTTTGTACTCTGCATATCCAAATTCTGCATCACTTATATCTGAGTGACACCACATCTGCTGTATCCCAACAACATTCAGAAGAAAACAATGATGTCTTGACCAGCACTTTAAATTCATCAAATTTATTTACTATGCTCCTAGCAGTAGCGTACATGCAAGTATACATGTATCTCTTCTTACTCTTAGTTGCCCTAACATGCCGCATGTATTTATTTCTTTTATGATGACTTCCAGAAGTTCTTTAAATTCCCAGCACTTTGTTTTCAAGGCTGCTGCTCGTTCCAATAGAAGCACTGCAAGAATCACTTTCACCTCTGCCCATGGCTATTATTGATCTATTAGTCTGTGTATCCCCTCTAAGCTAGCAATTTTTCTACCCACCTGACACTGCCTCGATAGCATCAGCAAATATTCTTGCACCCCTTCTATTTAAGGATATCTCATCCCTGTAGAAGCAGTCTCTCCTGTTAACATGCACAGATCATACTGAGAAAAATTCTACAACATGACCTTGCACAATCCTTCCAGAGCCGAACTGACTGACAAGGCTCTCTTCATATACTCTCTACCAATGTTCCCTCTAATTTTTCTTATAGCTGTGCAGTGCAGAAATGCATCTAAGTAAAAAATTTTCAGACAAGATTAAATATGTGCAATATTTTTACAAATTGTTTTAATTATAAGTAGGAACATACATAATAATAAAAAAAGGGTTAACAATAAATTTGCACTTTATAGTTAGTTATTTAGTTTTCTTGGAATTTTTCTCTTCTGTTCTTTGTAGAAGTCCCTACTTTGTAGACATCATCTACATTTATTGTTGCACTATTAGCTATATGCAGTTTAATTCTCTTAAGGTTACTTAAATGATCTTCATATATTCTAATTCGATTTTTTGTTTTAATTGAATTCATAGTGCTAAATCCTCACTCGCAGTCTGCACTTGATGCCTGAAATGTTCTCATAATATCACAGAGAATGGATATGTTACAAAACTCTAAATTTATAAGTACGATATTTAAAGTGTCACTGAAAGTTTTAAATGTTCCAGTTTTAGTTTTTTCGGAAATTATAAATTTTAATTCCGAATATTCTTCTGATATTTTAGAAATAACATTACTTTTGTTATTTGTAATAAATCGTGAATATTTTTTTGCAAGGTGTATCACATTAAGTTTCCCAAAGTCAAAATTATTGCTTTCCTTTGTGACAGCATTAATATCAAATACTTTCCAATTGTTTAATTCATCATCAGGAAATCTGTTATCTAAGTGATCCCATACACGTTTGATAAGGTGAATTATAGCTGCAGTGTCAACATCACTTTGAATTTTTGATAATACTGTACTTCTTTCACATTTTCACCTCAGAAAATATTTTTTCTAAGCATTAGCATTAGTAGAGGCATTTTATGCAAGAAAGCAAGCTTATGCAGCATCAGCCAAAAAAAAAAAAAAAAAAACCACTTCCACTTCACCCCTCCGTTCGTTCAAAACACCTGTCCAGCTGAGCCTTAAACTTATTTAGGCTATCAACTTCCACGACAAGGGATGGAAGTTTGTTCCACCAACCAACCACCCGCTGGCTAAAGGCAAATTTCCGCACGTCTATCCTACATCTGACTTTCCTCAATTTGAATTTATACCCTCTCAGGTGATTATTCTGAGCGAGAGGAAGAATCCCATCAGCATTGAGCATGCTCAAACCATTCAAGGATTTATACACCTCTATCAGATCACCTCACTGGTGCCTAGTCTCCAGACACTGTAATTTGCAAAACTTAAGCCTTTCTTCGTAAGAGCACCCCTTTGTTCCATTCACTAATCTTGTTGCCCTTCTCTGTACTCGTTCCAGCAGCTCTACATCCTTCTTGAAATGAGGCCTCCAGACCTGTATACAGTACTCTAGGTGTGGCCTGACCATTGCCTTATACAAGGGAATAATCACCTCCTTATCCCTGCTTGAAAAATTCCTATATATCATTGACAATACACCATGAGCTACTCTTGCAGCCCGTCTGCACTGTTCAGAGAACTTCATATCTGCCTGCACAACCACCCCCAGGTCCCTTTCATTCTCTACCACTGTGAGTGTAGTACCACAGAGTTGATACGTTGCTCTGGGGTTGCTGTTTCCCATGTGTAGTACTTTACATTTGTCAATATTAAACTTCATTTGCCACCTCTCAGCCCATTTGGCACTAATGACATTAAGAGTAGGAGACCGGCGGAATTACTTGACAAGTACAGGTCACTGATGAAAAAAAGCCGTGAATTAGGGTTGAAATTGAAAGTGTCTGCAATTCTGCCCAGACACGATAGGAGGGAGTATATGATGAGAGCCCTGTCAATCAATTCGGCCCTGGAAAGATTGTGCACGGCTCAAGGGGTAGAATTTTTTTCAGCCTGGTCTGTACTTGTTAACAGGAGAGACTGCTTCTACAGGGATGGGATACACTTAAATAGAAAGGGTGCAAGAATGTTTGCTGATGCTATCGAGGCAATGTTAGGTGGGTCGGAAAACTGCTAGATTGGGGGGATACAAGGACTAATAGATTAACAGTAGCCACTGGCAGAGGTGAAAGTGATTCTTGCACTGCTTCTATTGGAATGAGCCGCAGCCTGGAAAATAAGATGCAGGATATTTCAGAGACTGCTGGGAATCATTGGGGTACAAGTAAACACATGGGTTGTGTTAGGGTAGATAAGAAAAAGAACAGGTGCATGTATACTTGTGTGTACACCAATGCTAGGAGTTTAGTAAATAAATTTGATGAATTTGAGGTATTGCTCAAAACATCAAAGGCAGATATTGTGGGGATTTCAGAGACGTGGTGTCACGCAGATATAAGAAATGCAGAACTGGAATTTGGGGAGTACAATGTCTACAGAAAGGATAGACAGGATAGGAAGGGAGGAGGGGTTATGCTATTAGTTAAAAAACACATAAAATCCAAGGAAGTGAAGCCAGTCGACATCGCTGGACAGTGCAGTGTCGAGTCAGTTTGGTGTGACATAAGCATTGGGAGATCAAAATTGAGAGTAGGAGTGTGCTATAGACCTAATGACTCTGATGAGTATAATAAGAAACTGTTCGGAGAAATAGAATGGGCCAGTAAATCAGAGAGTCTTATAATGGGGGATTTTAATTTCCCAGATATTGACTGGAATTTGGGGGCTGGTCACTCACACAGTAGCAAGGCTTTTGTGGATTTATTGGATGATTGTTTTCTACATCAGCATGTTCGGGAGGCAACTAGAGGGAGTAATACTCTTGATTTGATTATCAGTAGTGATTCTTCATGCATTAAGAATCTGCAGATAAATGAACCACTTGGTGGCAGTGATCACAGTGTGCTGAAGTGGGAGTTACTCAAAGAGGTAACTACCATTAGGGGTAAAGGGAAGGGGTATTGCTTTCGTAAAGGCGACTACAATGGACTGAGACAGTATTTAAATTCTATACAGTGGGATCAACTGATGATATTGCCAACAGCAAATTCAAAATGGGAAGCATTCAAAGAACTTATCGTGGAAGCTACTAGGCTTTACATACCAACTAAGAAATATTGTTCAAGGTTTAGGCCTAAATGGTTGTCAGATGAACTAATGAGGCATATGGCAGAGAAGAAAAATGCATGGGATACATACAAATTAACGCGTGACACGGACGCCTATGATAGATACAAGTTGATCTGTAACCAAGTTACAAAGGAGGTTAGGCAAGCGAAGGCAGATTACGAGAGATCCTTGGCAAGGGATGCGAAGAAAAACAGCAAAGAGTTCTTTACTTATGTAAACTCTAGAAGGAAGGGGATGAATCAGATTGGTCCACTTGAGATCGATGGGTCAACTGTTGATGACCCTGCTCGGGTAGCTAACAAACTAAATGAATATTTTGCATCGACATTCACACATGAGGAGTTATTCAGCGAGGGGAATGCCAGAGGTGTATTCAACTCTAGCAGTAAGCTAGAGAATCTTGTAATAACTGAGAGCAAAGTGGAGGAGAAATTGTTGAAGATAAACACAAGAAAGGCACCTGGGGTGGATGGGATCTATCCAGTTATATTAAAGGAGGCAGCAAAGGAGGTAAGCAAACCCTTAGCCATAATTATGAGAGCTTCCTTGGACTCAGGGGAGGTACCCATTGACTGGAGATGTGACCCCAATTCACAAAGGGGGATCAAAGGCTGACACAAGTAATTATAGACCTGTGAGTTTAACTTCTGTTCCCGGAAAATTAATGGAGGCACTGGTGAAAGAAGCACTGCAGGATCATCTAGACAAGACTTCAGTTATAGCTAGGACACAGCATGGTTTTGTTAAGGGGAAGTCTTGCCTGACCAATTTGATTGGATACTATGATGCAGTAACAAAAGAACTGGATGCAGGGAATAACTTTGATATTATATACTTGGATCTTAGAAAGGCTTTTGATACTGTTGCACATGGAAGACTGCTGCACAAATTGGAGCAGTGTGGCATTGGAGGCAAGTTGCTGCTATGGATAAAGGGGTGGTTGAGGGGGAGAAGACAGGGAGTGGTAATCAATGGACACTGCTCATCGTGGACTAATGTTATTAGTGGAGTCCCTCAGGGTTCAGTATTGGGGCCTTTATTGTTTTCTGTATTTATAAATGATATTGATGATGGTATATCAGGCTTAATGTCCAAGTTTGCAGACGATACGAAGGTTGGCAGGGTTGTCAAGGACACTACTGACACTATGCTGCTGCAACAGGATTTGGAAAGGTTGAGCAGATGGGCTTCGAGGTGGCAAATGAAGTTTAACATTGACAAATGTAAAGTACTACATATGGGAAACAGCAACCCCAGAGCAACGTATCAACTCTGTGGTACTACACTGACAGTGGTAGAGAATGAAAGGGACCTGGGGGTGGTGGTGCAGGCAGATATGAAGTTCTCTGAGCAGTGCAGACGAGCTGCAAGAGTAGCTCATGGTGTATTGTCAATGATATATAGGAATTTTTCTAGCAGGGATAAGGAGGTGATTATTCCCTTGTATAAGGCAATGGTCAGGCCACACCTAGAGTACTGTATACAGGCCTGGAGGCCTCATTTCAGGAAGGATGTAGAGCTGCTGGAACGAGTACAGAGAAGGGCAACTAGATTGGTGAATGGGACAAAGGGGTTCTCTTACGAAGAAAGGCTTAAGTTTTGCAAATTACAGTGTCTGGAAACTAGGCACCAGCGGGGTGATCTGATAGAGGTGTACAAAGCCTTGAATGGTTTGAGCATGCTCAATGCTGATGGGATTCTTCCTCTAGCTCAGAAAAATCACCTGAGAGGGCATAAATTCAAATTGAGGAAAGACAGATGTAGGATAGATGTGCGGAAATTTGCCTTTAGCCAGCGGGTGGTTGGTGGGTGGAACAGACTTCCATCCCTTGTCGTGGAAGTTGATAGCCTAAATAAGTTTAAGGCTCAGCTGGACAGGTATTTCGAACGAACAGAGGGGTGAAGTGGAAGTGGTTATTTTTATTTATTTATGTTACTTTTTTTTTTTTTTTTTTTTGGCTGATGCTGCATAAGCTTGCTTTCTTGCATCAAATGCCTCTACTAATGCTAATGCTAATGCTAATCTGCTCAACCTTTCCAGATCCTGTTGCAGCAGCATAGTGTCAGTAGTGTCCTTGACAACCCTGCCTACCTTTGTATCGTCTGCAAACTTCGACATTAAGCTTGATATACCATCATCAATATCATTTATGAATACAGAAAACAATAATGGACCCAACACTGAGCCCTGAGGGACTCCACTAATAACATTAGTCCATGACGAGCAGTGTCAATTGATTACCACTCTCTGTCTTCTCCCCCTCAGCCACCCCTTTATCCACAGCAGCAATTTGCCTCCAATGTCACACTGCTCCAATTTGTGCAGCAGTCTTCCATGTGCAACAGTATCAAAAGCCTTTCTAAGATCCAAATATATAATATCAAAGTTATTCCCTGCATCCAGTTCCTTTGTGACTGCATCATAGTATCCAATCAAACTGGTCAGGCAAGACTTCCCCTTAACAAAACCATGCTGTGTCCGAGCTATAACTGAAGTCTTGTCTAAATGATCCTGCAGTACTTCTTTAACTAGTGCCTCCATTAATTTTCCTGGAACAGAAGTTAAACTCACAGGTCTATAATTACTTGTGTCAGCCTTTGATCCTCCTTTGTGAATTGGGGTCACATTTGCACAACTCCAGTCTGTGGGTACCTCCCCTGAGTCCAAGGAAGCTCTCATAATTATGGCTAAGGGTTTGCTTACTTCCTCTGCTGCCTCCTTTAATATAACTCGATAGATCCCATCCACCCCAGGTGCCTTTCTTGTGTTTATCTTCAACAATTTCTCCTCCACTTTACTCTCAGTTATTACAAGATTCTCTAGCTCACTGCTAGAGTTGAATACACCTCTGGCTTTCCCCTCGCTAAATAACTCCTCATGAGTGAATGTCGATGCAAAATATTCATTTAGTTTGTTAGCTACCTGAGCAGGATCATCAACAGTTGACCCATTGATATCAAGTGGACCAATCTGATTCATCCCCTTCCTTCTAGAGATTACATAAGTAAAGAACTCTTTGCTGTTTTTCTTTGCATCCCTTGCCGATGATTTCTCGTAATCTGCCTTCGCCTGCCTAACCTCCTTTGTAACTTGGTTACAGATCAACTTGTATCTATCATAGGCTACTGTGTCATGTGTTAATTTGTATGTATCCCATGCATGTTTCTTCTCTGCCATATGCCTCATCAGTTCATCTGACAACCATTTAGGCCTAAACCTTGAACAATATTTCTTAGTTGGTATGTAAAGCCTAGTAGCTTCCAAGATAAGTTCTTTGAATGCTTCCCATTTTGAATTTGCTGTTGGTAACATCATCAGTTGGTCCCACTGTATGGAATTTAAATACTGTCGTAGTCCATCGTAGTTGCCTTCCCTTTACCCCTTATGGTAGTTACCTCTTTGAGTAAATCCCACTTCAGCACACTGTGATCACTGCCACCTAGTGGTTCATTTATCTGCAGATTCTTAATGCATGAAGAATCACTGTTGATAATCAAATCAAGAGTATTACTCCCTCTAGTTGCCTCCCGAACATGCTGATGTAGAAAACAATCATCCAATAAATCCACAAAAGCCTTGCTAGTGTGTGAGTGACCAGCCCCCAAATTCCAGTCAATATCTGGGAAATTAAAATCTCCCATTATAAGACTCTCTGATTTACTGGCCCACTCTATTTCCCTGTACAGTTTCTTATTGTACTCATCAGAGTCATTAGGCCTATAGCACACTCCTATTCTCAATTTTGATCTCCCAATGCTTATGTCACACTAAACTGACTCGACACTGCACTGTCCAGCGATATCCACTGGCTTCACTTCCTTGGATTTTATGTATTTCTTAACTAATAGCATAACCCCTCCTCCCTTCCTATCCTGTCTATCCTTTCTGTAGACGTTGTACTCCCCAAATTCCAGTTCTGCATTCCTTATATCTGTGTGACACCACGTCTCTGATATCCCAACAATATCTGCCTTTGATGTTTTGAGCAATACCTCAAATTCATCCTTAAGAAGCCAATAAGATATTAGCTTCTTAATTTGTTTATTTTAGCTTTAAAATATTGATGTGCATCCATATTGTTTAAACAACTTTTTTGTAGATATTTGGAAAGCAATGCAAGCTCTCCTAATACATCATTGAGTGCAATTAATGCCACATGATATTGTGGATTTGTGAAAATTTGTAAACAGTATTAACTAACAGGATCATTACATTCGTTGACCTGCTTATTGCAATATTCGATTAACATTTCATAACTGTTTATTAAAGCATCAACTGCAAAATGTCTGGATAACCATCTGACTTCATTTAATGGTCTAAAAGATACAACATCGTGTTCTGTAACCTGGGCTAGTTCTTCTAATTTTCCTTTTTTTTATGCTAGACCTGCTAAACATTGTGTATACAGTTCTAAGCAACATCTCTATATCTATATCTTGCATAATAGATACATTTGTCCATGCATCGTTCAATTCTAAATCTTCTTCGTGTGCAACCAACATTTAGCATTAGCATAGTCATATGATGCAAGAAAGCAAGCTTATGCAGCATCAGCCAAAAAAAACCAAAACCCCCCCCAAAAAACTCCCATTTCACCCCCCTCCCCGTTCATTCGAAATACCTGTCCAGCTGAGCCTTAAATTTATTTAGGCTATCAGCTTCCACAACAAGGGATGGAAGTCTGTTCCACCAACCAACTACCCGCTGGCTAAAGGCAAATTTCCGCACATCTATCCTATATCTGTCTTTCCTCAATTTGAATTTATGCTCTCTCAGGTGATAATTCTGAGCAAGAGGAAGAATCCCATCGGCATTGAGCATACTCAAACCATTCAAGGCTTTATACACTTTTATCAGATCACCTCACCGGTGCCTAGTCTCCAGACACTGTAATTTGCAAAACTTAAGCCTTTCTTCGTAAGAGCAACCCTTTGTTCCGTTCACTAATCTTATTGCCCTTCTCTGTACTCATTCCAAAAGCTCTATATCCTTCTTAAAATAAGGCCTCCAGACCTGTATACAGTTCTCAAGTTGTGGCCTGACCATTGCCTTATACAAGGGAATAATCACCTCCTTATCCCTGCTAGAAAAATTCCTGTATATCATTGACAAGACACCATGAGCTACTCTTGCAGCCCGTCTGCACTCTTCAGAAAACGTTATACCTGCCTGCACAATTACCCCCAGTTCCTTTTCATTCTCTACCACTGTCAGTGTAGTACCACAGAGTTGATACATTGCTCTGGGGTTACTGTTTCCCATATGTAGTTTACATTTGTCAATGTTAAACTTCATTTGCCACCTCTCAGCCCATCTGCTCAACCTTTCAAGATCCTGTTGCAGCAGCGTAGCATCAGTAGTGTCCTTAACAACCCTGCCAACCTTTGTATCATCTGCAAACTTGGACATTAAGCTTGATATACCATCATCAATATCATTTATAAATAGAGAAAACAACAATGGATCCAACACTGAACCCTGAGGGACTCCACTAATAACATTAGTCCAAGATGAGCAGTGTCCATTGATTACCACTCTCTGTCTTCTCCCCCTCAACCATCCCTTTATCCATAGCAGCAATTTGCCTCTAATGCCACACTGCTCCAATTTGGCAACAGTCTTCCATGTGCAACAGTATCAAAAGCCTTTCTAAGATTCAAATATATAATATCAAAGTTATTCCCTGCATAACGTAGGCGCCTCCGTAGCCAGGTGGGAAGGAGTAGCAGTGCATAGCAGATGCTTCTTGATTAGACTGGGGTTCGAGCCCCTCACCACCAAATATGGAGGATGCGGAAAGGTCAAGGAATGACCACTGTATATCCCGGAGCAATATGGCCTTAGTTGCTAATGCTCCTAAAACAAATAACAATAACAATAGCATAACGTTGTTCAGATAGATGTAACATTTCCTTTTTGAGAACTGCTGCTACTCCATTTTTCTTTCCAAGCATAACACTTGCTCCATCTGACGTGAACATTACCATCATTTGAATATCAAGATATTTGTCGTAAAATTTTTAATTTTTTTCTAAAATGGACAAACTGTCACAGTTTGTAAGCTTCAAAATACTTCCATATACTGTGTTGTAATATGTTTAATTTTTCCCTTGAAATTTAAAATACAAAACTAATACTTTTTGTACTGAAATATCAGTACTTTCGTCTACAATTAAAGTGTGGAAAGTAGATTGTCTTATTTTGTTCAGGATATTTTTTATGAGAACAGAATTTATACATTCAACAAATTCAAATGAATAATTTTTGCTTCTCCAATTTTTAGGTATATCTATAAATTTTCCATGTGTTCATAAATGTCTTGTACAAAGTTCATTGATGCATTAATTTTTATGGCTAATATCACATAATTAATTAAAACCTTAACCACATCAAAATTTGATTTCAATTGTTCACTTCTTTCCTTTTTTTTGTTACATACTTCTACAGTTTCCATCAAAATACTTAAAATTCCACCTTTTTTCTGATTACTTAATTTGGTAACTGCATCTTCTAACTTATATGAGGTTTTAAATAATCCATTTTCTTCCTGTATTGAAAAATATGACACCATTTTCTTCATTGTATTGAAAAATATGACACCATTTTCTTCATTGTATTGAAAAATATCTCCTAGTTTTAGGCTTTGCTTTTTGTTTGATGATGGAATTTCAGCATCAATTTGTTTTAAAAGCCAATCCTTTTTAAATGTTTTGCAAATTTTTTTATTTACAGTTTTTACATCTTCAGTGTTTCTTTTGGACATTTTTTATCTGAAAAATTTTAAAATTAAAGAATTTTATTCTCTGTATTTTGTAAACGAAGTTATTATAAAATATTAGGAAAAATCAAAAATTTTTAATGCATTATTAAAATAGTTTATAAATTTTTTTAAAAATGTTTAATTTTTCACATTTTACCTTCTTTAATAAAATATTAAGTAATACCAACGTTTTTAGTTATACATAAAAAAAAATCAATCCAGATCAGTAGATCTGCCGACATTCCGCCCACATATTTTTACGTATTATTAGTAAAAATTAATAAGTAAAAAACTCTACTTCAAAAATTTTCACAATCACAATACATCCCTTATACACTCTGTCCCCACACATACTGTGTATGTGTGGTTGAGTGGACAGAATGTAAAAATGCTGACCTTCCCTATTATATGATATTTATATTATTTTTGATAATTGAGAGCTATTAAATGCTCAATAATTCCTATATTCTATTATATTATAAATCAACAGGGATTACCTTTGTTTTAGATATAGGAAGCTTCTTTTCCAACTCTCCTAGTCCAACTCACTAATAATTCTTGAGGATGGCGATATCTATTTTGTAAAGCAGATGGGACATCTTCCCCACTGTCAGAACCGTAATGTTCAGACCGAGACCGCACGGTCTGAACACTACGGTTCTGACAGTGGGGAAGATGTCCCATCTGCTTTACAAAATAAATATCGCCATCCTCAAGAATTATTAGTGAGTTGGACTAGGAGAGTTGGAAAAGAAGCTTCCTATATCTAAAACAAAGGTAATCCCTGTTGATTTATAATTATATTATTTTTATAACAATAAACTCACCTTAAAAACATACAATATAAACTACACCTGCTACAGTCCTTTATATATTCGTAATGTAATTTTTTTCATATAAATAAAAATCAACACATAACTATGCACTATGTATTTGTAAATAAAAGATGTGGGAACTTGTCATGCAATAGCGAACCTCATGGCATGAGCTATCCCCTCCCTTCCTATATCCATTTTTCCACTAATACTCCTGTTGCCATCTAGTATGTAGGCTGTGTGCGGGAAGAAAAAGCATCTGTGCAACTTCATAGAAATCAGTGTGTGGCCACACATGTGCACAGCTTAGAGGGAACCATGCTCTCTACTAACGTTCATTTGAAAGTATCAGATACTTTCAAATTTAACCCTAATGCAACATTTTTTCAACACTGCACTGTACTTGTTAAGTAAGTCTACAGATCTCCTACTCTTAATGTCATTAGCTACTGTTTCATGAAAAATACTGTAGAAACTTTGCACCTCTTCAGAAATATTGAGTCAAAGTTTCTTTCTAGTAGTAGTATTAATAATGCCAAATGATGAAAGAAAGCAAGCTTATACAGCAAAAGCCAAAAAAAAAAAAAAAAAACAACATTCCAGTGCCTGGCCATCCTCTTCAATATACTTTGTCTAGTTTTTCCATAAATTTATTCAAACTACCCACTTCCACAACAACAGATTGAAGGTTGTTTCAACAATCGACTATATGTTGGTTGAAGGCAAACTGCCACACAGCCATCCTGCAACAAAACTTCCTCAATTTGAATTTATGTCCCCACATGTGCACTGCCTCAGCAAGAGAAATAATGCCATCAGCCCTGAGCTTACTCAATCCATTTACAAACTTTACTGCTAGCAAAATTCCTGTACATCATCGACAAAACCCCACGAGCTGTTCTGGCAGCCTGCCAGTACTGCTCAGAGAACTTCATATTTGACTGCACGATTACCCCTAAGTCACTTTCATTTACTAACTTGGGTGTAGTACCACAAAGTTCTTACGTTAATCTGGGATTACTGCCACCCATATACTACAATGGGCCCAGCACTGAAAGTATGGGACTCCACTAATAACATTAGCACACAAAGAGTAGTGTCCATTGATAACTACTTTGTCTTCTCCCACTCAACCATAACTTTATCCATAGCAGCAAATTGCCCTTAATGCCACATGGCTCCAATTTGTACAGCAGTATATTAAGCATGTAGCAGTATCAAAAGTGTTTACCAAAATCCAAGTATTTGACATCAAAATTACATTTTGCATCCAGTTCCATTGTTACTGCATTATAATATCCAATAAAATTGGTGACATGAGATCACCTCTTAATAAGGCCAAGCTGTGACTGCAGTATTTCTTTAACCAGTGCTTCTATAATTTTTTGTTTTTCTGGAACAGAATTCAAGCTAACAGGTCAAGGGGGGGGAATCGCCCTTTGAGTGTCCCTTGTGAACTGGAGATACATTTGCACATCTGCAGTTGACAGGGATCTCACCTGAATCCAAAGGTGTTCTCATAATTATAGCAAAGGGTTTGCTTACCTCCATAACTGCCTTGTTTAATATAATTGGATAGATCAGATCCACCCAGGTACCTTTTTTATGTCTTGCTTCAGCAATTTCTCTTACACTTTCCTCTCAGTTATCACAAAACCATTTAGCTCTCTGTTAGAATTTGATAAATTTCTGGCATCCTCCTCCTCCCTAAAGAATTTCTCATGTGTGAATGTAGATGCAAAATACCTATTCAGGTTTTCAGCAACCTGAGCAGAATCAACAGTTAAAGCACTGATATTAAGTGGACCAATGTTTTTTATTCCCTTCCTTCTAGTGTTTGCATAAGTAAAGACATCTTTTCTATTTTTCTTTGCATTGCATCCTTTGTCAAAGAATTCTTATAATCTACCTTAGCTTTCTTCACCTCCTCTGTGACTTGATTTCAGACTAGTTCATATGTACCACAGGCTTCTGTATCTTCTGATAATTTATATGCATCTCATGCATTTTTCTTCTCTACCTCAAGTCTCATTAGTTCACTTGACATCCATTGAGGCCTGCACCTTGACCAATATTTCTACGATTACTTCCCTGAACAGTTCTCGGGAAAGTTGCTGTTGTTAACATCATCAGTGTATACAATTTAAAGTGTATACACTGATATATACAATGTATACAATTTAAAGTATACAATTTAAAAATTGTATACAATTTTTAAATACCCAGTGTATACAATTGTAAATTGTATACACTGGGTAATACAATTTAAAAATTGTCTGAGACCTCTGTAGTTACCCTTACGAAAGAAAAAGCCTTTCCTTTTACCCTTTATGGTAGTTACATCTTCAAGTAAATCTCACTTCAATACACTGCGACCTAGTGGTTTCTTTTATCTGCAGATTCTTAATGCATGAAGAATCACTGCTGATAATCATCAAGCATATTGTTTTCTTTCACTGTCTCTCTAACAGGTTAGTGTAAAAAACAGTCATTCAATAAATCCACAAAATACTGCTAGAGTGTGAGTGACCAACCCATAAATTTTGGGCAATATCTGGAAGTCAAAATCCCCCCCCCTCCTATTAAACAATTTAACTGTTGTTGTTATTTGGTTTTTAGGAGCATTAGCAACTAAGGCCATATTGCTTCGGGATATGCGGTGGTCATGGGCTCGAACCCTGGTCTAATCAAGAAGCATGTGCTACGCACTGCTGCTCCTTTCCACCTGGCTACAGAGGTGCCCCAAGAAGGAAGAAGAAGAAGAAGAAGAAGAAGAAGAATTTAACTAATGTACAAGTTAGTGCAATTGCATCATTTCAGTACAAAGCCAACTACTTTAAGTAGTTATAAATTGGCATCATTAAGTATATCTCATATTGTGAATACTTTCATAAAGAGTTTCCATGATATAGCACTACCTCAAATAAGTAACGCTTCACCACAGGAGAAGACTATTGTTACTTATTCTCAGCAGATACTATCACCCATATGGCACCATTTCGGAGCTTACTGGCTCCTCATCAGTGGGTGGGCAGACGTTGCAATGATGACAACCCAGTTGCAAACGATATGAGAGATGCCTGATGCAATTGCACTAACTTGTACATTAGTTAAACTCTTTACATAACTTGAGGCTAAAGCCTCAAGTTATGTAAAGAGTTTATATACAATAAACTATATTGTATATTGTAATCTAAATTACTCTACACCATCAGGTGTCTCTCATATTGTGGATTTATACTTCGCAACTGGGTTGTCATCATCGCAACACCAAGGTACATGCCCACCCACTGATGAGGAGCCAATAAGCTCCAAAACGGTGCCGTATGGGTGATGGTATCTGCTGAGAATAAGTAACAATAGTCTTCTCCTATGGTAAAGCGTTACTTATTCGAGGTAGTGCAATATCATGGCAATTTGTTGTGAAGGTATTCACAATATGAGATATACTTAATGTTGCCAATTTATAACTACTTAAGTAGTTGGCTATGTACTGAAATGATGCAATTGCACTAACTTGTACATTATATTAGTGTTTAATAAACTTTAAATTTTTTTATTAATCTGGGCTATAACACATGCATTGCTTTGGAAATGAAAACCTGCAGAATAAAGTTTATTTTCTTTTCTACCCCCCTACAGTGTTTTCTAACTGAACAGTTATGGAAAACTGTTTTAAGCTGTGTACCACAGCCAGCCATATTCTTCAACAAATTTTTTTTAAAATTGCAGATGTCTTAAAGTTCCAATTTTAAACGGAATGTAACTATTTTTTGTGAAAAAAAAGATGGAGAAAAACAATGCAAAACAGACAGAGAAATTCTATGGTACCTCACCTTTTGGTACCATAGCACAAAAGTAAGACAGAAAATGGATCAAATCAAGTAAAAAAAATATGGATTCTCCATCATAAATCTGGAAAGCTGGCAGCTGCTCATCCCATATAGCTAGAATTACAAAAGGTAACAAGTTTTTCTTATCTTAAATCTAACTGATCCAGTTCTTCTGCACAAACTGAAAACTTTGTTCAGAGTCCATGATTTATCTTGATGCTCAAAGTTCAATTCCAAAATACTCACAATATACTTTTTTCTAACAAATTCTATAATATTTTGCCCCCTCTCTCATAATTGTTTTATTCTTTTATAATACGCTTATCATAAATATAATAGAAAATGTCTCGAATGTTTACACAGCCATCTGTAATGTCAATATGCACACAAAAAGTAACATCCAGAAATTACACATCTGTGCAGCCTATTAACTATTTAGGTATATTATTATTATTATTATTAGCCATATGGTGCAAGGAAGCCTGAGGCTTATGCTGCACCAGCCAAAAAAAATTCCTGAGTTACCCTGAGAGAGAGAGAGAGAGAGAGAGAGAGAGAGAGAGAAATAGAAAAGAATCACCAAGAAAGAGAAAAATTAGGACCCTGGATGTACCAAGCCCGTACTTACTAGATGTGAGCCGCTGGGGTTATATATCAGTACATTTCTCATAAGTTCTTTTATGATCAAAAACATTTCACCACTGACTAACAGGCTCACACCAAATGCTGTCCTTAAGTCAGTGCAGTGCCTCCCACCATCTTCACCTCTGGTTGGCATTGAAAGCAAGGATGGTCAAGATTACTCTTCTTTGCAATTGTTTTAGAGAAATCTACAATCATTGGTTTTTAACATTTAAAGTACAATGAAATATGATTTGATATCAATGACAATAATTCAGTTATGTAAAAGGAAACATTATGTTTTTGTAAAATATTTGTAGATGATGAGCAAAAATTGGATATCAATTTGGAATTAGCATGCAATAGGCAAAATATTTAAGGTAATAAAATCATTGCATGCCTGTGTTATCATCCAGTGACTCACCTCAGCTCTTTCCAAAGTAATGGAGAAATCCATCAACTGCTAACTTTTAAACCACCTTGAAATTTTCTTTGTAACTAACGATTGCCAGTATTGACTCAATAGAAAAGTTTGGAGAAACCAGCACATGCCTAGGTTTTCTGATCACAACTGCCATAAAGGCCTTTTTTATTAATCTTCCATCTTATGATCTGTCTGCTAATTTATATATCATAAGCATGTACTTTATGATTGAGTGTTCTATGTCTAAATTTTTAGATGTGTAGAGAAAAGCATTTAATAGATGACTGAATAAAACTGATTTCTTTACTTTGCAATTGTGATATAAATAAAAATGCAAATATTTTCCTGTGTGGGTGTGCCTTCTAAAAACTTTATTATTAAGATGTTGTTTTCCCTACAAGTAGTGAGATTTAAAAAAATTAATTCTGCAATTTTCTTCTGTTTCTATAATTTATTTTAGGCGTCAATGAAGTGAAATGTATTAAAGCTATTAAAAAGTATGCCAATATCCTTGCATTTTTCAATAATTTGGGCATCAACCACAAATCTAATGAATAATTTAATATTCTGGGATACAGGAATCAGGTATCACAAAAACCATGTTAAAAAATATAAATATCAGCACTTTAATTCATGATATCATATCATATGAATAGTCATGAATAGTATTAACAATGCTCCAAGTATGTGTATGGTTCTGCAAAATGCTTTTCAGGTCACCTTTCCCTTTCATTGCCAATCTTCTCATCAATTATGAGAGATTCTTTAGAACACAAATCTCATGGCAACATTTTTTTCATACAGAAGTTTAGGAAGGAGCCATATTAAAAATAAACAACACAGTGAAGGAGAGATAATAGGTGAATGAGGTATATATAAATTAAACAACATCATATACATGGCTGAGAGAGGCATCAATTTAAATATATCAGCAACATGTCCACGAGTTATAAGAAAAAGAACATATCAACACAACAATTTTTTGTCAAATAATCTTCAGGTGCAGAGTTATCCACTTCAAACACATTTCTCACCTTCCCCACATTTTTAATTCACAAAAATGAAGTGTGTCCCAAATTAAAACTTTCTTCGAAATACACACCAGAAGCCTAAAAATCCTTGGCCATTAGAAATTTCCATAACTGTAACTTCCTCTTATTCAATGCTCACATTCTCTTGAACATTTCCAAGGTATCATGCCTCAACTGCATTTATTTTCATCTGAATAGTGATCACCAAGAATCACATAACCATTTGAAATGATGCATACCTTCATTATATAAAACCTTCATGCTTTTACTTCTCTTTTAATTCACACTGGCAGATGATTATACCAAAAACTAGCATATCAATGGCCAATGTTTTTAATGTTTATGTCTATTTAAACAGGATGCCCCAAAATAATGTGCCCATCCTTGGGTGAAATTTTTTCGGACTTATTTTAATCATGTTACCTTTTCATATTTTTTTGGAAATGATTTCATCAGTAAGGCGTTAAGAAGTGAGTACGGAAAAGAGTTGAGGTTATTCTGCTCTTAACTAGCTGTGCATACTCAGTACTTAGGATCAAGCCATTAAATTAATCTTTAATTACTTTTACATTATAAACATTTTCAGGTCACATGGTTAGGCCAATTTTCTTCTTTTATTTTACAATATTACTTAACTACTTGCCCATAAATGGCATGGGTAGATGTGCCAATTGAAAATTGATTTATCTGTATGTGGTAGTTGAACTACATGTTTTGATGACCTTGTTTTGTTTTGAATGCAAATATTTGGTAAACTAACATAGCATTATGCAATTTGCACATAATAAAGATGTATTTTTTTCTGTCATTATAAATTGGCTACTCTACAGCACACAGCTCTACTTTTAACAGTTCAATAATACCAATACATGCACACGTTGCACATGAATGCATGAGTAAAGATCTTCTCAACTAGCACTGGGATGTTTGCTCTTGTTATTATATTATTGTTGAATATAACAAAAAAAAAAACTTATTAGCTTTTCTTCTGAAACTCAGTATCATAATTACTTTTATATTATACTGATTTTTATAAAAACTTGGTCAATAACTGTGATTCAAAAATTGAAATTTCTCTTAGTGAATTATAAATTATTTTCAATTTATTTATTTTTTACTGTAATCATTTTGCATTAATGTCATATTCATTTTAATTTCTAGAGAGTATTACGTGGAAGTATTCTTAAGTATTGTATTGGGGTAAATTTCTCTTATTCTTCTACAAATACTGAAACTAACGTAGAACGTACTGAGCACCGAAGCTCTGGTTTATACTATCAAAATGTTTTTCTTTATATCCTTTGCCAAAGATTTCTCATAATCTGCCTTTACTTGCCTAACCACTTTTGTGACTTGATTATAGTCACAAAAGTGGTTAGGCTTATATCTTCTGTGTCACTCTGACAATTTACATACATTCCATGAATTTTTCTTCTTTGCCATGAGTCTCATTAGTTCATCTGACGTCCATTTAGTCTTGAACAGTATTTCTTAGTTGGTATGAAAAGCCTAGTGGTGTCTCTGATTATTTGCTTGAATGCTTCCTATATTGAATTGGAAGGGAAAAAATTCGTTCTTAACTAATTTATTAGGCTATTTTGACACAGTTACTCATGAGTTCGGTTTTTCTGAAATCATGTGCATTTAGCAGGCCTGGTTTAACATTTTGCAGGTTCAAGTACAAAATAGCTGTGTGGGGCCAGATGCAAAATAATTGCATAAGGCCAGTGATTAATATTCAGAGGATATTTTTTAGAAAAATATGAGTAAAATAATAGAACATTAAGTATAATTATAAACTTAAATGTTTGATTTTTAAAGAATTTATTGCAATATGTATGTAGGAACCATGTTTTAACACTATGTTATGAACTGTGTTACCACTTTAACTGATGAGGTCACGATAATTGGTGACTGGTTTAATCTTGCTATGCTACAATTGCCACTTTTCACTCCGCATAATTGTTGCTTAATATTATAAAAGAAGCTCTTGCTATCTTTAAAATTCATTTAGTATCAAGTGGTGGCCATCTTGTTTCTAGATGGCAGAATGATACAGAAGTACTGTCATCTGATACTCTTATCCCACCCTCAAAAAGGATTGTAAATTTAGTTCAGACCGAACTGCAACAAATAAGTTATAATCACTATAGTTGATTATAGCACTGCTTAAATCAAATGTAGGTTTACTAAATGTATGTTTCACATTAGCAAATAAATCTACCCCCCCCATCATGTAGCTAAAGTACTACCCCAATGGGAAAGCGTACATGGGTGATATATTTGGTTTTATTGGATTGAAAACAGAAACTTTATTACAATAGGGATACAGACACACAAGACAATCTCATAAGACCAGTGCCTAGAAAGTTGAATAAAAAAAAAGTTAACTTCTGGAATATTTTCTTGAAAAACAACCCGACTGTTAAGTGGCTAAAATGATTACATTTTAACAGACTGTTGGATCTTTTTTTTATGGTGCATAATCTTGACATGAAATGTTTTCATATACTACAATCATATCAAATTGTCTGAATGCATAATAACATTATTCACCATATTCAAGAAATCAAAATGAGACTGTTTTTGCCATATACTGTTGTTATATCATACAAAAACAGTTAACTGCATTGATGACTTTACTTGACAAACTTGAAGTAAACAAATAAAATAAAATATATATATATATATAGGAATGAGAGTTTTCTGCAGTTTTAAGTTCTTTTTTATTTGGCAAAACTGTGGAAACACAAGATCTAAATATATTATAAACAATTAACAAAATGATCACACTTAAAATGCTGACATACAGACCATGTCTGTTTTGTATAAACATTTTTATAAGAATCAATAAATAATTGGGTTCATTTTGCTATTTATTACCCAGCAGCAGAAATAACTATTAACACCTTTTCTCTTAAATATATACTGAAAGAGCTTGCTTTCAGATATAGCTATAAATGAAAGATGGTTCCACTGCTTTTGATTATGATGACTTGGGATGTACCTCTGTAGAACATCTTCATAGGCGACAAGAGGTTTCTGATTCTCATATATCCACAGAAAACTGAAAATCCATCCTCTCTAATTCATCTGCTGTTTCTTACATTAGGATCCATCAGTCACTTGTTAATCCTCACTAATATCATTATCAATCAACTCTTCTATTACAGAAAAGATAGAACTCTTAGTATTTTTTATATTAAATTCTGAATAATTATACAATTCTTTGATGATAAATATTGCTTTTTTTTCTAACATTCTTACTAACATATTAGTGGGCCTGCTTGTACATTTATTATTTATACTATTCATCTAAAGCTTGATTTTATTTTTCAAAGCAAAGCCAAAGCTGACCTCAGTAATTCAACATTAAACTCTAGCATGTTGACAGCTGCGTATAAACAAAAGTAGAATCAAAGACCAAGAGGTAGACCCTATGACATACAGCAGACACCAAAACAACTGGGGATTATGCTGCTTAGTTACATTTACACAAAAGAAATCCATATAACTCCAGATTGAGATACCCATATCTCAACCATTTCTGAATTAACAGAGAATTCATTAACAGCCAACTTCTGCACTACTTCAAACGCCATTGTCTAATTAATACAGTTGATCTTTTTCATGCTTCTCTGGCTTTTAAGATGTTCAACAAAAAAGATACCACAGAAAAAACTCTCTGAAAGGGACCAGACTATATCTGAAGTCAGACAAGTTCAGACGGTCGATGAGTTTGTGTGGAGCAAGATGACTTGTAGTAAAGGGAATATGATAGTTGGGATATGTTATGTCTGAAGAATATGACAGAAATTCCTATATGCAACTTGAAAGGCAGCCAAGTGTGAATGCCTTATTATGGGCAACTTCAACCTGCCTCTTATAGACTGGAAACTGTAGACTGGCAATACACTATGGGGAAACAGATTTTTTGTCATCTGGATATTTGCTTATTCCAACATGTCGCAGAAAGAACAGAGGCTCTAATATCCTTCAAATCAGAACCACCCACTATCACTGCATGTGATGGTAGATGGTTCTTTATCCTCAAACTTGTTTCAATTAATGCAGGCATTTAAAATTTATGCAATTCTGGAGTACCTCAAAATCCTGTTCCTTCACCTACTCTTTCCCTCTAAAGCCAAAACCTTCAACTAAAAAAAAAAAAATAATAAATAAGTAAGAGTAGGATATGCTACAGGCCAAATGACAGTGATGAGTACAGTATGATAAGTATAAGGCAGACAAGCAGAGTGGGTAGTAAATCAGTGTTTTATTATGGGTGATTTTAACTTTAATGATACTGACTAGAACTTGTGGATTGGCAAAGCTTTTAACATTGTTCCACATGAAAGACTGCTAAAAAAATTAGAGAAATGAGGCATTAGAAGCATTAGCATTACACATAGAGGCATATGATGCAAGAAAGCAAGCTTATACAGCATTAGCCCAAAAAAAAAAAAAAAAAAAAACCCTCTCATTTCACCCATCATCCATTTGCTACAAAAGTTTGTCCAGTTCTGCCTTGAATTTATTTAAGCTGTCACCTTCCACAACAGATGGAAGTTTGTTCTAGCAATAAACCATTCACCCATTGGCTAAAGGCAAATTTCCATACATCTATTCTACAACTGTCTTTTCTCAATTTGAATTTATGCCCCCTCAAGTGCTTGATCTATGCAAGAGGAAGAATTCCATCAGCATTGAGCTTGCTCAAACCATTCGAGGCCTCATACATCTCAATCAGATCACCTCACAGGTGCCTAGCCTTCAGCCGTTGCAGTTTGCTGAACTTAAGCCTTTAGCAAGCTGCAAACTAATACTACAGATAAATGGATGGTTTAGTGGCGGGAGACAGACATTAAGACAGAGGTTATTAATATCCACTGCTCTTCATGGACAAATGTTATAACTGGGTAATTAATGTTTAATGCTGGCCCTTTATTGCTTTCAATATTTATTAATGATATTGATGAAGGCATATCAAGTTTAATGTCAAAACATGCTGCTAACCTTTGATGATACAAAGGTTGGCAGGGTGGTTAATGAAAATAATCAGGTTATGCTAATGCAAGATCTACAAAAATTAGGCTGATGGGCTGAGAAGTGTCAATTTTGATATTTGACACTGAATAATGCAAGGTACTGCATGTGTATAGCAGTAATCCCAATATAACATGCCAACTGGGTAGTACTACACTTAAGGTAATGAATAATGAAAAATACTTCAGGGCAATTATACAGTCCAATATGAAGTTTTCTAAGCAGTGCAGACATGGTGCTAGGACAGGTTATGGGATTTTGTCAATAATATACAGAAATTTTGCCAGCAGGGAGAAGAAAATGATTATCGCATTGTATTAGACAGCATACTGAGTGCTGCATACAGGCCTAGAAACCTCATTTTAAGAAGGATGTGGAGCTGTTGGAGCAGGTAGAGAGAAGATCAACAAGAATCATCAAGGACACAAAGGGATAATCTAACCAAGAAGACTTCAGTTCTGTAAATTCATAGGTACTTAGTCTGTCAACTAGGCACCTGTGAATAAAACTGATTAAAGTGTTTAAGGTTTTAAGTGGATGGAGTAAACTAAATGCTGATGATTTCCTTACTCTTTCTCAGATGACACACACACGTAAGTAAACATAAATTTAAACTAAAAAAAGGAGGGTTAAAGGATAAATGTTTGAAAATTTGCTTTCAGCTATAGAGTAAGTGATTGTTGGAACAAATTTCCACTTGGTGTTGTAGAAGTGGATAATTTGAATGAATTTAAGGAGGAATTGGACAAACTACTAGAGAGAGATGAACAGATGATGTGGTAGTTTTTCTTTTTTTTTTGTTTGGCTGATGCTGTATAAGCTTGCTTCCTTGTATCATTTTCTACTACTGATACCTTCAGTCTCCATAAGCTTCTTATGCTAATATGAAGCATTCCTTTGTGAGAGTGGATTTCTTGTGTGTTGTACATACATTCCGTGGTGTCTCTAGTTCTTATTATTAGCCATATGGTGCAAGGAAGCCTGAGGCTTATACTGCACCAGCAAAAAAAAAAAAAAAAAAAAAATTTCTCATTACCCTGACAGAGAGAGAGAGAGTAGAAAGGAATCACCAAGAAAGAGAAGAATGATGATATCCAGCTCAGGACCCTGGGTGTGCCAAGCCCATACTCACCACATGTGGTGAGTATGGGTGTGCCAAGCCCATACTCACCACATGTGAGCCCCTGGTATGTAACACGCAACAGTTTTAGCCATTTTCTCTATAGTGAAGATTATGATTTAGTATTGCCATCTAAGAAGGAAATATTAAATATGAAAACTGATTTTAACAAGTTAGGTATTAAAAGCTGTTACATCCTGCATGTATTATTTTGTATACTTTGTTAAAAGGTAAACTTGTTCACTCCTTTTCAGAACACCTTGTATATTCTTTTTACCAGTGTATCATCATATTAGGTTGTGAGTGGTGCTCTTGCAAGGCAGAGACAAACAATCCATTACTAAATGATGAATACCAATGATAAAATATCTATTTCTCTGGTCCAGTGAATAACCTCAAAAGTGGGATTATTTATAGTTTTTACAATTTAGTTCTCAAAATATTTATACATAAGGAGTAAATATCATAAACAAAAATTGAAAATATTACCTGTACTCTGTGCACCAACATTCCTATTGGATTGTAGCAGTCCTCCAGATATTCCATTTTTAGAAACACTTTGGTCAAGGGGATAGACCTGAGGTTTAGATGTAGTTAGGGGATAATACTGATGAGTTTGTTTAGAATGTTCAAGAGCAGGAAGCAAAGTTGTTGATGTTCTTTTGAAAATACTAATGGGTAAAGTTGCAGCAGTAGTCGGAGGCATCGTAGTGGTGGTAGTGGTGGTGGTTGTGGTGGTGGTGGTAGTAGTAGTGGTGGTGGTGGTGGTGGTGGTGGAGGTCAGTACTGATGTGGTTGTACTAATGCCAGTCATAACTGTTCGTGCTTGTCTATCTGGACTCTCGTGGGTACCATAAAAATGCAGAGACCATTCTTTCAGAGATGCACGACCTGAAAAAAAAAATTCCCATAGATTTTTCATAGTAATAATTTCAGTAATTTTAAATAACAGTAAAATATCATCATCTTCAATATTTAAGCTGTAACACACACACACACACACACACACACACACACACACACACACACACACACACACACACACACACACACACACACACACACACACACAATAGCAATTTTATCAAGTATGTCTACCCTTTTAAATGGAGTAATCCTCTAATAATAACAGCATTAAGTGTTCATATCATGCAATATAAAGCAAGTGGACAGAAAGTAAGGATATTTTACATGTGTAATTCGGTGGGAGAATGGCCAACATAAATGGGTTAAGTGATTTGGAACATGTTATGGTAGTTGGTGTCAGATGTGCTGGTATGAGTGTTTTGAAAACTGAAAACCTGCTGGGATTAAAAAAGTGCATAAGATTAAGTCCAATAACCAATCTCAATATATCCAAATAACATCCAGCCAATAGTGCTCGTATAGTCAGAAACATTTTTCTGGTCTGAGGGGCAAACATGCTGGATAACAGAGACTGGCAAGACTTGTGCAGGGTAACAGAAAGGCTACCGTCAATTAACAACCCAGTACAACCAAGGTAATCAAAAAGGTATTTAAGAATGCACAACTTGTATCTTGTCATGGACTGGGTATCACAGCTGATGACTGAACCAGGTTCCAGTCCTGTCAGGAAGGAATGGTTACAGGGGGCTTAGAAACACTAACAGCAGAAAATGGAGGACTGGTAAAACATTGCTTAGTCTGCCCAATCTGTGTTCCTGCTATTTCACACTGATGGAAACACGAGGATAGGGTGAAAATGGCATGCGCCCATGGACACAAATGTCAATAATGCACACTGATGGTGGAAGGCTGATGGTGTGGGGAGTGGTGTACATTGTGTTCCTTGATACCAGTGGAGCAACATCTGGATTCCCATGTTATCTGGAAACTGCCTCTAACTAGGTACATCCCTTCACAGCTGCAGCATATCCATTTGCAAATGGATTCTTTCAACAGGATAATGCACTATATCACAATGAAGAACTGTGCAGAACTGGATCCAGGATCATGAAAGTGGATTCAGCATACTACAGTACCTTCTCCCATTTGCCAGATTTCAATCCAAATGGGCACCTGTGGGATGAAGTGGAATTAAGTGCTTCACAGTAGAGATCTATAACTATCCAATTACAACCACTGCAAGAATCAATGGATGGTTAGCATTCAATACAAGGTTCTTACCCATGGATCTTTGTGACAATGAGCAATAGGCAGGTATAGCTCCTCCCACTTCTTCACAGTGATTGGCTGTTAATCACCATGATTTTGGGTTAGAGTGAATGCTGTTTTGCTATCTATTCCTGTGCAAAATTTTGTTTCCCGATTTAAAACCAGCAGTAAAGGAAGAAACTTTTCCCAATTTGCCCCTTTTGTCACTGGTTTAAAATTGAGAAGCAGTCCCCCCCCACTTTTCCACTGGTTTAAAATAGGAAAGCAGTTTTCCTCCCAGTACTAGATTTTCTAATCACTGCAAAGCACTGGGCAGGGCTAGACCTTCCTATCACTCATCGTTGCAAAGATCTGTGGATAAGAACCTTGTAGTGAAGACTAACCAAATTAACTTATTCAACAAGGAACAGCATCCCTGTAGCATGCTTTCAACACCTCACTGAGGTGTTGAAAACATGATTTAGGCTGCTCTGAAGGTTAAACAGGATTTGTTTATTATGTAGATGTACATAATAAAGTGACTACTTGGCATATACTTATAAATACATATAAGTGTGAATAAATAGGTAAACAGACAGACATTCATTTAAGAATGTACTGGAGAATAGCTACAATGTTCAGTACCTAAGTTGCAAAGTTTAGGTACTAGTAAAGTAGGAATGGTTAAAAAATAAGAGATGTGTGTGTGTGTTGATAGACAGACAAACAGACAAATGTTCATTTAAGAATGTACTGGAGAAAGCATGCAGCATTCAGTACATAGGCTGCAAAGCATAGAATGTGATAGAAAAGTAGGAAAGATTAAAAAAATAAGAGATGTAATAGTAATGGTGGCATGTGATGCAAGAAAGCAAGCGTATGAGCTTATGTAGCATCAGCCAAAAAATAAAAAATAATAAAAAAATTCACACAACCATTCCCTCTAAAAGTTTGTTCAGTTCCTCCTTGAATTTATTTAAGCTACCAACTTCCACAACGACAGATGGAAGTTTGTTCCAGCAATAAACTACCTGCTGGCTAAAGGCAAATTTCCGCACATCTATTCTATAACTGTCATTCCTCAATTTGAATTTATGCTCCCTTAGGTTCATAATCTGAAGAATCCCATCAGAATTCAGAATGCTCAACCCATTCAATGCCTTATACACCTCAATCAGATCACCTCACGGGTGCCTAGTCTCCAGTTGCTGCAATTTGCAGAACTTAAGCCTTTCTTCGTAAGTGCATGCCTTTGTTCCTCTCACCACTCTTGTTGCCCTTCTCTATACTTGTCCTTTCAACTCTACGTTCTTCCTAAAATTAGGCCTTCAGACCTGCCAGCAGCACTCAAGGCATGGCCTGACCATTGCCTTATACAAAGGTGTAATCACCTCCTTTTCCCTGCTAGCAAAATTCATGTATATCATTGACAAAACCCCATGACCTGCTCTTGAAGCCTGTCTGCACTGCCCAGAAAACTTCATATCTGACTGCACAATTACTTCAAGATCTTTTTCATTTTCTACCACCCTAAGTGTAGTATCACACAGTTGGTACATTCCTCTGGGGTCACTTCTACCCATATGCAGTACTTTGCATTTGTCAATGTTAAACTTCAGTTGCCACTTCTATGGCCATCTGCTCAACTTTTCTAGATCCTGTTGCCGTAGCATACTATCATTACTGTTATTAACATCCCTGCTACCTTTGTATCATCTGCAAACTTCGACATTAAGCTTGATATACCTTCATCAATATCATTGATAAATATACAAAACAACAGTGGGCCCAACACCGAACCCTGTGAGACTCCACTAATAACATTAGTCCACGCAGAGCACGTCCATTGATTACCACCCTCAATCTTCTCCCATTCAGCCACACTTATCCATTGTAGCGACTTACCCTTAATATCATTCTGCTCCAATTTGTGCAGTAGTTTCCCATGCACAACAGTGTCAAAAGCTTTCCTGAAATCCAAGTATATGATATCAAAATTATTTTTTGCATCCAGTTCCTTTGTAACCACATCATAGTATCCAATCAAATTTGTCAGACAAGATCTTCTCTAAACAAACCCATGCTGTGTCTGAATTATTGCTGCAGTCTTCTCTAGATGATCCTGCAATGCATCCTTAACCCGTGACTCCATTATTTTACTTGGAACTGAAGTTAAACTAACTGGTCTGTAATTACTCATGTCACCCTTCGATCCTCCCCCTTTGTGAATTGGGGATACATTTGTACATCTCCAGTCCGTGGGGACTTCCCCAAGTCCAAGGATGCTCTCATAATTATGGCTAAGGGTTTGCTTAGTTCCTTTGCCGCCTCCTTTAATATAACTGGATAGGTTCCATCCACCCCACGTGCTTTTCTTATGTTTTACTTCAACAATTTCTCCTCCACTTTGCTCTCAGTTAGCACCCTGTTAAAATTTGATAAACTTCTGGCATTTTCCTTCCTTAATAACTCCTCATGTGTGAATGTAGATGCAAAATACTCATTTAGTTTGGCAGCTATCTGAGAATAATCATCTATAGTCAAACCATTGATATCAAGTAGTCCAATCTGATTCATCCCCTTCCTTTTGGAGTTTATATAAGTAAAGAAGTCTTTGCTGTTTTTCTTTGCATCCTTTGCCAAAGATTTCTCATAATCTGCCTTCATTTGCCTAACCTCCTTTGTGACTTGATTATGGACTAGCTTACATCTGCAACAGGCTTCTGTGTCATCTTTTCAGCCACGAGCAGCATTAATTCATCTGATATACATTTAGACCTGAACTTTGAACAGTATTCCTTAGTTGGAATGAAAAGCCTAGTAGCCTCCAAGATTAAGTCCCTGAAGACTTCCCATTTAGAATTCTCTGTTTGTAACATCATCAGTTGATCCTACTGTATAGAATTTAAAATTCTGAGACCACTGCAGTCACCTTTATGAAAGCAAAAACCCTTCCCCTTACCCCTGATGGCAGTTACATTTTTAAGTAAATCCCACATCAGTACACTGTGATCACTACCACCTAGTGGTTCCTTTATCTGTAGATTCTTAAGGCATGAAGAATTACTGCTGATAATCAGATCAAGAGTTTTAGGATTTTATGGCGCATTAGCATCTAAGACTATAATGCGAAGATCAAGAGTATTACTCCCTCTGGTTGTCTCTCAAACATGTTGCTATGTAAAAGGTTCAAAGCAAAAACATCTAGAGGAAAGTGTGCAGGCATTAGAAATATAATTTTAGAAAGTAAATTTAATATAATAATTCTGAACTAAAAAATATTAATTTTTGTTTTTTTTTTTGTGATATTTTTATCTGCTATATTATTCTTATCTAGTTGTGTTTTCAGAGAAATTTAATATTTTTTCTTAATGTGTTTTTTTTTTTTTTTTTTTTTGTAATTAACTTTAAATTCTTAAACAAATATATAACTTTCTTTCTTTTTGTGTAATCTTAAGCTTTATTCCTTCTGTACTACTATATTATTAATTTTATTTTAAACTGTACCCAATCTGATTTTATTCTACATTGGAATCAACCCAATGTTTCAAATCTTACATACTGATATTATTACTACTAATAATAATGCTTTCAATTTATATATAGTGTACTTACCTAGTATTGCATGAGGCAGCCCATTAGAGACTGCCATAAAAGTAAGCATGTGAAAGAAATAAATTAATATAGCACCTATCAAACAGAGCTAATAACAGTATTAAGAGTGTGAATGCAATAGCAATTCAGACAACAAAATATAAAGACAACATATAATATACACAATGTCTACAAAATAATCATAGATTCAATCCTCAATAAATTTATTAACCACAGAAGATGAAAAGGTGACACAAAAAAGAATAAAGTCATAGTTTCATCTTATCACTTTACCATGTGTTCTGTGCATAGCAAATACAATATAGAGGCATGATAATTCAACACTCCCACATTCTGCTTATTGTATCTGGTGATGCTAACAGTATAAACTGCTTATGCACATGTATAAACTGTCTGATGTAACCCCAGAAAAAATCCAGTGTAGAAATATCTCTAAATCAAGAAGGCTAGCTGAGTAGATGTCCTCTGCAAATACAATGATTAGGTAATCATTTGCCCAAATGGTACTGCATTTCAAGGGACTCCATTTCACTGTGGAGTCCCATAACTTGTTCAGGATATTTAGGTAGACTGCACCACTCAACACTAATTAAGAAGAAATCCTTTTCATTTTTACATAGCCTTATGGAGGTTTTTGGAACTCTACTGCTCTCCATTATGTCAATTCATAACAGTTGCCAGTCAAATGAAAAGTTGTTTCATTAATAAAGTTGAAAACCTTAATTCTTTATGACACCAAATTTTAGTTGCTCTGGGCAACACCACACCAGAAATGTCAGGAAGAATGAAGAGAGCACTAATTTACACCACTTTAACATTTTCCATGTTACATGATATGAATAGTATAAATATTTGAATATATTTCTATGATTAATTAAGAAAAAGATTTTTTGCACAATTATTTCCCAGGTTACAAAAGCATTTTATGTGATGTATTTATATCATGCATAAACGCTTGTAAGATTAAGAACTGTGCCACAAAAGTAACAGCTTCAGTTCACTAAAGCTGTTATGTGTATTGTTATGTGATTATTTTTTAAAGGTACTCAACACCTTTAAAAAATAATCACACAACTTTTTTTATATAAAAAAGCAGCATTCTTCAAATAGCAAAACTCTTCTATATAATATGTTATAATAATCCAAATGTTGCAACTGATAACTGTATACACAGTAGATGAATTAGAAATTTGTGAAATATAATTTGTATTTCACAAAAAATACTAATTTAGTAAGAAAATAACAAGCAGAGCAAGAACAAGGTAGACAAGCAAGCAAGACAAGCAAAATAGCAGGGTTCCTTAACAAGGAAAAGGATAATAATAATAATAATAATAAAAAAATCTCATTTCTAGGATGGATACTGAAATAACAAATGTTTAGATATCAAACTGAATTGCCAAATCATTTAGCACATTTATCAATTGTTCTTGTAGAATGGCTTCTGAGATAGATATTTATAATGGCCAAATGTTGGCCTACAGGCCTAATTCAGTCCTGAAACAATTCTGTATTTTATATTCAACAGTAGTATCATCCTGTTTTGTAACACAAGTGATATGTCCCTCACAGGCCTCAGATTTTAACATTAATATTTAAAAAAAGTGTCTGGTTTAATGAGCTGTGCTTTTAGTGTACTAATGTTCGATATTTTACTGTAGACTGCAATGTATGATTTCAGTTCTTCATTTTTCTTAATAATAATCAAAAATTTTACAAATGTATTTGTTGCTACTAAAAATACTCATCACTTTTAATCAAATAAAAAGTATATTAATTGTAATTAAATTTTTAGAAAATGTTGGTTTGTTTGTTTGTTTGGGGATTTATTAAGTGCATCGGCTGGTTGGTTGGTTTGGTTTTTAATGGCGCATTGGCAGCTAAGACCATAATGCGCCAAAGTGCATCGGCAACTATGGCCATAGTGTGCTATACGTGTGGTTAATATGTATGCTATTTTTATTCAGATAGAGTTAATTGCAAAACTAGTACCAGTAGATTAATTTTTAACAAGTTAAAGGAAGTGATATACATTAATCATTTTGAGAAATGTAAAAATGCTCGAGACCTTTGTTTTATTAACCAAAAGTGGAGTTACCGGCAGAATTACTTAACAAGTACAGGTCACTGTTGAACAAAAGCCGAGAATTAGGGTTGAATTTGAAAGTGTCTGCAATTCTGCCCAGACACGATAGGAGGGAGTATATGATGAGAGCATTGTCGATCAATTCAGCCCTGGAAAGATTGTGCAAGGCTCAAGGGGTAGAATTTTTTTCAGCCTGGACTGTACTTGTTAACAGGAGAGATTGCTTCTACAGGGATGGGATACACTTAAATAGAAAGGGTGCAAGAATATTTGCTGATGCTATCGAGGCAGTGTTAGGTGGGTCGGAAAACTGCTAGCTTGGGGGGAGACAAAGACCAATAGATTGACAGTAGCCACTGGCAGAGGTGAAAGAGATTCTTGCACTGCTTCTATTAGAATGAGCAGAAACCTGAAAAACAAGATGCATGGTATTTCAGAGACTGCTGGGAGCCATTGCGGTACAAGTAAACACATGGGTTGTGTTAGGGTAGCTAAGAATAGAAACAGATGCAGGTATACTTGCGTGTACACCAATGCTAGGAGTTTAGTAAATAAATTTGATGAATTTAAGGTATTGCTGTAAAACATTAAAGGCAGATATTGTTGGGATATCAGAGACGTGGTGTCACACAGATATAAGGGATGCAGAACTGCAATTTGGGGAGTACAACGTCTACAGAAAGGATAGACAGGATAGGAAGGGGGGAGGGGTTATGCTATTAGTTAAGAAACACATAAAAACCAAGGAAGTGAAGCCAGTCGACATCGCTGGACAGTGCAGTGTTGAGTCAGTTTGGTGTGACATAAGCATTGGGAGATCAAAATTGAGAGTAGGAGTGTGCTATAGGCCTAATGACTCTGAAGAGTATAATAAGAAACTGTACAGGGAAATAGAGTGGGCCAGTAAATCAGAGAGTCTTATAATGGGAGATTTTAATTTCCCAGATAGTGACTGGAATTTGGGGGCTGGTTACTCACACACTAGCAGGGCTTTTGTGGATTTATTGGATGATTGTTTTCTACATCAGCATGTTCGGGAGGCAACTAGAGGGAGTAATACTCTTGATTTGATTATCAGCAGTGATTCTTCATGCATTAAGAATCTGCAGATAAATGAACCACTAGGTGGCAGTGATCACAGTGTGCTGAAGTGGGATTTACTCAAAGAGATAACTACCATTAGGGGTAAAGGGAAGGGTTATTGCTTCCGTAAAGGCGACTACAATGGACTGAGAGAGTATTTAAATTCTATACAGTGGGACCAACTGATGATGTTACCAACAGCAAATTCGAAATGGGAAGCATTCAAAGAACTTATCTTGGAAGCTACTAGGCTTTACATACCAACTAAGAAATATTGTTCAAGGTTTAGGCCAAAATGGATGTCAGATGAACTAATGAGGCATATGGCAGAGAAGAAAAATGCATGGGATACTTACAAATTAACACATGACACAGAAGCCTATGATAGATACAAGTTGATATGCAACCAAGTTACAAAGGAGGTTAGGCAGGCGAATGCAGATTACGAGAAATCTTTGGCAAGGGATGCAAAGAAAAACAGCAAAGAGTTCTTTACTTATGTAAACTCTAGAAGGAAGGGGATGAATCAGATTGGTCCACTTGATATTGATGGGTCAACTGTTGATGATCCTGCTCAGGTAGCTAACAAACTAAATGAATATTTTGCATCGACATTCACACATGAGGAGTTATTCAGCAAGGGGAATGCCAGAGGTGTATTCAACTCTAGCAGTAAGCTACAAAATCTTGAAATAACTGGGAGTAAAGTGGAGGAGAAACTGTTGAAGATAAACACAAGAAAGGCACCTGGGGTGGATGGGATCTATCCAGTTATATTAAAGGAGGCAGCAAAGGAAGTAAGCAAACCCTTAGCTATAATTATGAGAGCTTCCTTGGACTCAGGGGAGGTACCCATAGACTGGAAATGTGCAAATGTGACCCCAATTCACAAAGGAGGATCAAACGCTGACACAAGTAATTATAGACCTGTGAGCTTAACTTCTGTTCCAGGAAAATTAATGGAGGCACTGGTTAAAGAAGCACTGCAGGATCATTTAGACAAGACTTCAGTTATAGCTGAGACACAGCATGGTTTTGTTAAGGGGAAGTCTTGCCTGACCAACTTGATTGGATACTATGATGCAGTCACAAAAGAACTGGATGCAGGGAATAACTTTGATATTATATACTTGGATCTTAGAAAGGCTTTTGATACTGTTACACATGGACGACTGCTACACAAATTGGAGCAGTGTGACATTGGAGGCAAATTGCTGCTAGGGATAAAGGGGTGGTTGAGCGGGAGAAGACAGAGAGTGGTAATCAATGGACACTGCTCATCGTGGACTAATGCTATTAGTGGAGTCCCTCAGGGCTCAGTGTTGGGTCCATTATTGTTTTCTGTATTTATAAATGATATTGATGATGGTATATCAAGCTTAATGTCCAAGTTTGCAGATGATACAAAGGTTGGCAGGGTTGTTAAGGACACTACTGATGCTACGCTGCTGCAACAGGATCTTGAAAGGTTGAGCAGATGGGCTGAGAGGTGGCAAATGAAGTTTAACATTGACAAATGTAAACTACATATGGGAAACAGTAACCCCAGAGCAATGTATCAACTCTGTGGTACTACACTGACAGTGGTAGAGAATGAAAGGGACTTCGGGTGGTTGTGCAGGCAGATATGAAGTTCTCTGAGCAGTGCAGACGGGCTGCAAGAGTAGCTCATGGAGTATTGTCAATGATATACAGGAATTTTTCCAGCAGGGATAAGGAGGTGATTATTCCATTGTATAAGGCAATGGTCAGGCCACACCTAGAGTACTGTATACAGGTCTGGAGGCCTCATTTCAAGAAGGATGTAGAGCTGCTGGAACGAGTACAGAGAAGGGCAACAAGATTAGTGAATGGAACAAAGGGGTGCTCTTACGAAGAAAGGCTTAAAGTTTGCAAATTACAGTGTCTGGAGACTAGGCACCAGCAAGGTGATCTGATAGAGGTGTATAAAGCCTTGAATGGTTTAAGCATGCTCAATGCTGATGGAATTCTTCCTCTAGCTCAGAAAAATCACCTGAGAGGGCATAAATTCAAATTGAGGAAAGACAGATGTAGGATAGATGTGCGGAAATTTGCCTTTAGCCAGCGGGTGGTTGGTTGGTGGAACAGACTCCCATCCCTTGTGGTGGAGGTTGATAGCCTAAATAAGTTTAAGGCTCAGCTGGACAGGTATTTTGAACGAACAGAGGGATGAAGTGGAAGTGGTTTTTTTTTTTTTTTTTTTTTTGGCTGATGCTGCATAAGCTTGCTTTCTTGCATCAAATGCCTCTACTAATGCTAATGCTAATGCTAATGCTAACTATGGCCATAGTGTGCTATACGTGTGGTTAATATGTATGCTATTTTTATTCAGATAGAGTTAATTGCAAAACTAGTACCAGTAGATTAATTTTTAACAAGTTAAAGGAAGTGATATACATTAATCATTTTGAGAAATGTAAAAATGCTCGAGACCTTTGTTTTATTAACCAAAAGTGGAGTAAGTGTAAAAGGGTCTTCTGTTGTGGATGGAGTAAAAAGATTCTGGCATTCTCTTGTATATTTTGTGCGTTCAACAAGGATATGCTTCACTGAAAGCATAGTGTTACAGTGATGGAGGGGGTTATCTCCCCTCTCAAAAGATAACCATGAGTGATATTTGTGTGACCTATTCGCAGACGAGCCTCCTGTTGTCGAATTGAACTGAAGCTGGAAGAACACCGCTCAAGGTTTGGCTTGATACTTTGAAGCTTATTGTTATATTGATTTTCCCATGATGACTGCCACTGGCACATGCATTTTTCCTGGATTATTGGTCTATAGTCTTGATGAGGTACTTTCCACTTGTTGTTGGGTGGTAGGTTAGCCAATTTGGCAGCATTGTCCGCTAATTCATTTCCAGGAACTGTCATATGTCCTGGGACACAACAGAACTATATGTTTCTCTTAAGTTCTGATAAGATATGCAAAGAGGTGATTATTTCTTTCACTACTGAGTGGGTGATGTTCATGGTGTTTTTTAGCGCTTGAAGTGCACTTAAAGACTCTGAGACAATTATGCTGTTTTTAATATCAGAGGACTCAATGTAATTCAGTGCAACCTGAATTACTATTAGTTTGCAGAGAATATACTGAACTCACATAGCAACTGATATGCTAATGTGATGTTTGGAAAAACTGTGGTGATTCCAATGTGGGCATCATTCTTTGATCCATCAGTATATACTATGACGAAGTTGGGAAACTGGTCCACTACTGCATGGTATAGTTGCAAGAAATTTTCTCTATGTAATGTAGATTTATTCCATTCATGAAAGTGTAAGTTGCATGTAGGTGGAATGATGTTCCAAGGAGCAAGAGAGAATGGGAGTGTATGCACCACATTGTCTAAAGTTAAATTTAGTTCTTCTAAGAGGTGTTTTATTCTCATACCCAAAGGACGGTTAGCAGTAAGGGCAGTTTTGGT
Source organism: Mastigoproctus giganteus (assembly GCF_048544385.1). NCBI lineage: Eukaryota > Metazoa > Arthropoda > Arachnida > Uropygi > Thelyphonidae > Mastigoproctus > Mastigoproctus giganteus. The sequence continues at coordinate 23,819,341 of NC_143576.1, forward strand.
ATAACCTGCTGTGCTACGATGTGAAAAGTATCTGCTAATTTGGATGTTCTGGCACAGATCTAATTTTATATGTGTAGCATAGTATCGGAGGTCTGTTTGAATGGGTTGGTGGTGAGATGATCCGCTTTGCTTCTTGATAGGAAACATTATGGTTTGTTTTATACTTCTGAATAAGTTTTTCGTTTTCCCAGCGTTCAGATGTTCTAGCATAGGTAGGATGATCTTTTTTACAGTTGTCTTCTGAATGAGAGAGGGGGTTCATATGCTTCAGTATATAAACCAGCGGTTTTCAGACTTTCTGAGCCCACGCCTCCCTTGACCTGTAAAATTTTCCCGGTGCCTCCCTTGAAGTAAAGCATCTATAATTGTGCAATTTCTTATTTTTAATATGTTAATACAATAATTATTAATACTACATGAAATAATAAGCATTTGTAGTTCAAAATTACGTTAATAATTTAGAACTACAACTTCTAACTAGTAATTTAGTTAAAAATTTAGAACTACAACTTTTAAATTACTAACGATTATTATCAGTAAGTAATCATGCCAAAAACAATAAAAAACACAATCGCACACCACTGAAACCATATTTTCAACCATGCAGCTAATGCTATACTATGCTGTTGTTTGTTATTTTGGAGCATTAGCAACTAAGGCCATATTGGAAGGATAGGAAGGGGGGAGGGGTTATGCTATTAGTTAAGAAACACATAAAAACCAAGGAAGTGAAGCCAGTCGACATCGCTGGACAGTGCAGTGTTGAGTCAGTTTGGTGTGACATAAGCATTGGGAGATCAAAATTGAGAGTAGGAGTGTGCTATAGGCCTAATGACTCTGATGAGTATAATAAGGAACTGTACAGGGAAATAGAGTGGGCCAGTAAATCAGAGAGTCTTATAATGGGAGATTTTAATTTCCCAGATAGTGACTGGAATTTGGGGGCTGGTTACTCACACACTAGCAGGGCTTTTGTGGATTTATTGGATGATTGTTTTCTACATCAGCATGTTCGGGAGGCAACTAGAGGGAGTAATACTCTTGATTTGATTATCAGCAGTGATTCTTCATGCATTAAGAATCTGCAGATAAATGAACCACTAGGTGGCAGTGATCACAGTGTGCTGAAGTGGGAGTTACTGAAAGAGGTAACTACCATTAGGGGTAAAGGGAAGGGTTATTGCTTCCGTAAAGGTGACTACGATGGACTGAGACAGTATTTAAATTCTATACAGTGGGACCAACTGATGATGTTACCAACAGCAAACTCAAAATGGGAAGCATTCAAAGAACTTATCTTGGAAGCTACTAGGCTTTACATACCGACTAAGAAATATTGCTCAAGGTTTAGGCCAAAATGGATGTCAGATGAACTAATGAGGCATATGGCAGAGAAGAAAAATGCATGGGATACTTACAAATTAACACATGACACAGAAGCCTATGATAGATACAAGTTGATATGCAACCAAGTTACAAAGGAGGTTAGGCAGGCGAAGGCAGATTACGAGAAATCCTTGGCAAGGGATGCAAAGAAAAACAGCAAAGAGTTCTTTACTTATGTAAACTCTAGAAGGAAGGGGATGAATCAGATTGGTCCACTTGATATTGATGGGTCAACTGTTGATGATCCTGCTCAGGTAGCTAACAAACTAAATGAATATTTTGCATCGACATTCACACATGAGGAGTTATTCAGCAAGGGGAATACCAGAGGTGTATTCAACTCTAGCAGTCAGCTACAGAATCTTGAAATAACTGGGAGTAAAGTGGAGGAGAAACTGTTGAAGATAAACACAAGAAAGGCACCCGGGGTGGATGGGATCTATCCAGTTATATTAAAGGAGGCAGCAAAGGAAGTAAGCAAACCCTTAGCCATAATTATGAGAGCTTCCTTGGACTCAGGGGAGGTACCCGTAGACTGGAAATGTGCAAATGTGACCCCAATTCACAAAGGAGGATCAAAGGCTGACACAAGTAATTATAGACCTGTGAGCTTAACTTCTGTTCCAGGAAAATTAATGGAGGCACTGGTTAAAGAAGCACTGCAGGATCATTTAGACAAGACTTCAGTTATAGCTGAGACACAGCATGGTTTTGTTAAGGGGAAGTCTTGCCTGACCAACTTGATTGGATACTATGATGCAGTCACAAAAGAACTGGATGCAGGGAATAACTTTGATATTATATACTTGGATCTTAGAAAGGCTTTTGATACTGTTGCACATGGAACACTGCTACACAAATTGGAGCAGTGTGACACTGGAGGCAAATTGCTGCTATGGATAAAGGGGTGGTTGAGGGGGAGAAGACAGAGAGTGGTAATCAATGGACACTGCTCATCGTGGACTAATGTTATTAGTGGAGTCCCTCAGGGCTCAGTGTTGGGTCCATTATTGTTTTCTGTATTTATAAATGATATTGATGATGGTATATCAAGCTTAATGTCCAAGTTTGCAGATGATACAAAGGTTGGCAGGGTTGTCAAGGAAACTACTGACACTATGCTGCTGCAACAGGATCTGGAAAGGTTGAGCAGATGGGCTGAGAGGTGGCAAATGAAGTTTAACATTAACAAATGTAAAGTACTACACATGGGAAACAGCAACCCCAGAGCAACGTATCAACTCTGTGGTACTACACTGACAGTGGTAGAGAATGAAAGGGACTTGGGGGTGATTGTGCAGGCAGATATGAAGTTCTCTGAGCAGTGCAGACGGGCTGCAAGAGTAGCTCATGGAGTATTGTCAATGATATACAGGAATTTTTCCAGCAGGGATAAGGAGGTGATTATTCCATTGTATAAGGCAATGGTCAGGCCACACCTAGAGTACTGTATACAGGTCTGGAGGCCTCATTTCAAAAAGGATGTAGAGCTGCTGGAACGAGTACAGAGAAGGGCAACAAGATTAGTGAATGGAACAAAGGGGTGCTCTTATGAAGAAAGGCTTAAGTTTTGCAAATTACAGTGTCTGGAGACTAGGCACCAGCGAGGTGATCTGATAGAGGTGTATAAAGCCTTGAATGGTTTAAGCATGCTCAATGCTGATGGGATTCTTCCTCTAGCTCAGAAAAATCACCTGAGAGGGCATAAATTCAAATTGAGGAAAGACAGATGTAGGCTAGACGTGCGGAAATTTGCCTTTAGCCAGCGGGTGGTTGGTTGGTGGAACAGACTGCCATCCCTTGTGGTGGAGGTTGATAGCCTAAATAAGTTTAAGGCTCAGCCGGACAGGTATTTTGAACGAACAGAGGGGTGAAGTGGAAGTGGGTTTTTTTTTTTTTTTTTTTTTTTTTTGGCTGATGCTGCATAAGCTTGCTTTCTTGCATCAAATGCCTCTGCTAATGCTAATGCTAATTGCTCCCGGGATATGCGGTGGTCATTCCCTGACCTTTCCGCATCCTCTGTATTTGGTAGTCACGGGCTCGAACCCAGGTCTAATCAAGAAGTGTATGCTACGCACTGCTGCTCCTGGCCACCAGGCTACGGAGATGCCTCTATACTATGCAATCTACCTATATATGTCATACATAGTACGCACTAAATTATATATATTACATTACATCATATCAATCATAATTCATCAATCCATTTCAACAAAATATAATATTTTTTTTCCAAATAAATGTTAGAGTGAGACAGGTGGCGGTAAATGCTTTAAAAATAGGTTAAAAAATTTAATGTCATATTATGAAAGTTTATTTATATGTATATATATATTTTTTATTTATATATGTTATGTTATGAAAATTACATTTCTGTTAAACTTTTCGTGCCTCCTTTTGCACTGGTCCGCACCTCCCCAGGGAGGCACGCCTCCCAGTTTGGAAATTGCTGATATAAACTATGTATTGAAGGTGTGTGATATGCTCCTAAGGCAATGCATATTGCACTATGATGGATATGGTCAAGCCAGCAAAGGGCACTAGGTCTTGCTGAGCTATACACTGGTGCTCCGTAGTCAAGCTTCGATCTGATTAAGGCTCTGTATAGTTGTAACAAGATAGGGCATTCTGTCCCCTCCATTCCACGATAGGAACAGAAGTCGTCTGGTATTTGCCACTTATTTTTCTGATAATTTTCCAAATTTTATATATAGGAGTTTCTTGATTGATGGTTGAAGTAAAGTGGATCCAAGCTGCCTTTTTATTATAGCATCTAACATACCTTGCTCTGGCATGTTTATACTGGATAAGATTAGCTGTAGTTAGCCTGCGGCAAAAGGTATTCCACGCTTTATTTTGCTCTTTTTTAGCCATACAGCATTCTTCACTCTACCAAATTTTTGGGTGTATTAGCAATTTTGAAGAGCATTTTGGTATGTTTTTTTTCTGCTGCACGTAATATTGCTTTTGTGACATAGTCAATCATTTGGGGATTCTTGGATTATTTCCCAGTCAAATTTAAATAGTTTTTTATACATCTGCCGATCTGCTTTATCAGTGAGCCAATGCGGAATTTTAGTAGGATGATAAGAGGGCTTGTTTAATAATTCAATTAGTAATGGGAAAATTATCACTATGCAGTGGATCACTGTTTATTGTCCACTTTAGGGTAGGATATAGGGCTGCTGAACAGATAGACAAGTCTATTGCAATATTTGTTCCAGAAGGAAGGTGAACATATATATAGGTGACCAATCATTTAGGAGCAGAAGGTTGTTATCGTCTAAACATTTTTCAATTACTTTTCCTCTTTGATCAATGTTGTTGTTGCCCCATAGTGTGTGATGATCATTTATAAATCTCCCAGAACGAGGAAAGGTGTGGGGAGTTCAGCTATAAGATTATCTAGATCATTTTGTTGAAAGCTATAAGTAGGTGAAATGTACAAGGAGCAAATTGTCATATGGATATCAGCAGCTACACTGACTGCTGCTACCTCAAGAGGAGAATTCAGTAAGACACACACTTGGTAGGAACATATGGGTTTACTAAAACAGCTACACCACCACGTGCAGTATTTTGGTGTATCATGAGGTTTTAAATATGTCTCTTGAAGGCAGAGACATATTGGTGTATATTTAGGGGTAAGGTCATATATACATCATCAATATTGGCACAGAAACCACTAAAATTCCACTGAATTATTGTGTTCATTATTTGTTTCTTGTTAGGCTTTCAGAAAGTTTGTGTTGTTGAAGTTTTCTGTTTTTCACTCTTGTGTTATTTTTTTTGGAAAGTAAAGCTTTCCCGTGTCCATGTCTTCTTTGACAAAAATTTCTAGGATGGCATCTGCAGATTTTTCATTAATATCCATTTCCTCTTGATGTCTGGAAGTTTTGATTTGTTTTCCTTTGCATTCTTGGTCTGGAGGGTGTAGTTTTTCGTGTGGTATGGATTTTGAGTTTTAGTTGTACTGTACAGGGTTTTGATGTAATTTGAGAACGTTTGCAGTGCTGTTGACTGGTATCTTTTGACTGCTTGTATTGTGTATTGACTGCTTGAGTTTTGGTTGTACTGTACAGGGTTTTGATGTAATTTGAGAAAGACTCTTTTGGAGGTACTAATAATTCAGTTTGCAGTGCTGTTGACTGGTATCTTTTGGGGATTTGGGCATATGTAGGTCTGTTTGGATGGGTTGGTGGTGAGATGATCAGCTTTGCTTCTTGATAGGAAACATTATGGTTTGTTTTATACTTCTGAATAAGTTTTTCGTTTTCCCAGCGTTCAGATGTTCTAGCATAGGCAGGATGATCTTTTTTACAGTTTGGGCATATTGGCTGAGGGACAGTACAGGGGCTATGCAGTCGTGTTGTACTGAACCACACTTTGCACAAGTAGGGGTTTCCCAGCAAGCTGTCTGAGAATACCTGTACTTCTGATATTGGAAACACCGTAATGGGTTTGTAATATATGGTCTGACACTGCATACCACATATCCAGCCTTAATGGATGTTGGATGATGTGGTGTGCTAAATGTCAAGGTGAAATTTCATGTAGGTGTCAGATTGCCATATTTTCTGGTGGAGATTCTCTTGACTTGAATTACTCCTTGATCTTTAAGTTTTTCTAGCATTTCCTCTTCAGGTACATCTAATAAATCCCAGTCTGAGATCACTCCTTTAGAAGCGTTCAGTGATCTGTGGGGTGTCACAGTTACTGGTAAACCTGCAAAGAGATTAATGCTCAAAAGTTGCTCAGAATGTTTGGCATTAGAAGTTTCTATAAGAATATCTCCTAACCTCAGTCTTTTTATGGACTTGGGAGATCCAGCACTACTTCTAATTCCTTTTGGACTTTGAATGGTGAGAGTTTGCCAAATGCATTTTCACCAATTGAGTGAATGATCAAGAAAGTTGGAACTGGATGTGTGTCTGTCTCAGTTTTCAGGTGATGGGAAATTCCTACAATGGAACTATCTTCCTTTTTAAATGTCTGGGGCGTGTCTGATAGCCCAGATAAGTCAGAGTTTGATTTACTCATGATGTGCTCTTTTTAGTCCTGGGAGATTATCTTTTTCTCCAAGGTTACCAGCCCCACCACGTGGAGGAAAGATTGGTGCCACCTAGTGACCCAAGCAAAGAGAAGGTTAGTATTAAATAAAAATAAAAAAAAAAGGGGGGGGGGGGTTAAAGAAAGGTACTTTCCTTTCTAGGTTATACTATTTGAATAGAACTATTTAATTCTAATACAAAAGAGTTAATGGAATTGCAAAACTCAGGAGGAACATATTCATATTTACAGTAAAGCATACCGGATAATCACTAAGAAAAGCCGCTGTGGTCACTAATATTACTTAGCACTCAGGGCTGACAAACGTTGGTGAGATAAAATAGAAACAGAGAACATTTAATTTCTGTGAAATTTAAGTTTGTGAAGGCCTCGATTGCACAAAACTTGACATTACTCCAAAAGAAAAAAATTAAGCCAATATTTATGAAAAATACTTTGAAATTATCATATTTCAAAGAAAAAAAAACATAATAATAAATTGCTATTACTTCTGTTCTGTGTGTATAACAAAAAATAAATATGAAATAGTAACAGGAATTAGTAGTAGTAGCAGCGGCATGTGATGCAAGAAAGCAAGTGTATGAGCTTATGCAGCATCAGCCAAAAAAAAAAAAAAAATCACACCATTCCCTCCAAATGCCTGTCCAGTTCCTCCTTAAATTTATTCAACCTATCAACTTCCACAACGACAGATGTAAGTTTGTTCCAGCAATTAACCACCCGGTGGCTAAAGGCAAATTTCCGCACATCTATTCTACATCTGTCCTTTCTTAATTTGAATTTATGCCCCCTTAGGTTCGTAATCTGAACAAGGGGAAGGATCCCATTAGAATTCAGTGTGCTCAACCCATTCAAGGCCTTATACACCTCAATCAGATCACCGCACAGGTGCCTAGTCTCCAGCCACTGCAATTTGCAGAACTTAAGCCTCTCTTGGTAAGAGGATCCCTTCATTCCCCTAACCAATCTCGTTGCCCTTCTCTGTACATGCTCAAGTAAATCTACATCCTTCCTAAAATGAGGCCTCCAGACCTGTACGCAGTACTCAAGGCGTGGCCTGACCATTGTCTTATACAGAGGGACAATCACTGCCTTCTCCCTGCTAGCAAAATTCCTATATATCATTGACAAAACCCCATGACCTGCCCTGGCAGCCTGTCTGCATTGCTCAGAAAACTTCATATCTGACTGCACAATTACTCCCAGGTCTTTTTCATTTTCTACCACCTTAAGTGTAGTACCACACAGTTGGTACGTTTCTCTGGGGTTACTTCTACCCATATGCAGTACTTTGCATTTGTCAAGGTTAAACTTCAGTTGCCACTTCTTAGCCCATCTGCCCAAATTATCTAGATCCTGTTGTAGTAGCACACTGCCATTACTGTCATTAACAACCCTGCCAACCTTTGTATTGTATCATCTGCAAACTTCGACATTAAGCCTGATATACCTTCATCAATATCATTGATAAATGGATTCCGTCAGTGTCGATCCACTGGTGAAATTCTGGCTTATGTTATCCATTTATGGACTAATTCAATGGAAAGGTTCGGTGAAACACAGGTAGCTGCTCTTGACATCTCAAAGGCTTTTGATCGTGTTTGGCATAAAGGTCTTCTAAACAAGCTTCCATCTTATGGTTTGCCAACTGTTTTTAGTAATTGGTTATCCAGTTTTCTCTCTGATAGCTCACTGAGGGTGATGGTAGATGGCTCTCTGTCTTCTAACTTCTCCACTAATGCCGGTGTCTCCCAAGGTTCAGTTCTTTCCCCCACTCTTTTCCTCTTGTATATTAATGACCTTCTTCCATTGAATGGAAATTCTATCCACAGTTTTGCCGATGATAGCACATTGCATTCCACTTTCCATTTTGAGAAACCTTGTCCTGCTCAATCAGCTTCAACTTCTCGAAAATCTGCTACCAATTCCTTAAATGCCGATCTTCAGGTAATTCTCCAGTGGGGCAAAGACAACTTAGTTGATTTCAACCCTTCTAAAATTCAGTCTTTTCTTATATCTCGCAAAAAGGATTCTACTGCTCCTATGCTTATCTTTAGTGACACTCCGATTTCTAGGCAAAATGATATATCTCTTTTGGGGATTACCCTGACTTCTACTCTCTCTTGGCACAAGCACATCAAACATTGCTTCCTCTGCATCTAAAAAACTTGGTTTTCTCTTCCACTCTCGACATTACTTTTCTTCCAAACAGCTGCTCACTCTGTATAAATCGCAAATCCGCCCTGCAATGGAATATTGTTTCCACATCTGGGGAGGTGCCCCCAAAACCTCTCTCAAGCTTCTTGATTCCATTCAGAAGAGGGCAGTTAGGTTAATTAATGATTCATCTCTAACAGAGTCTCTCCACTCACTTTCTCATAGATGTACTGTTTCTGCTGCATGCCTCTTCTACAGATACTTCCACGGGCACTGTTCTTCTGAATTGGCTTCTATAATTCCTGCTCTCTCTTTCAAAACAGTCCGAACACGTGCCGCCACCAGCCAGCATCCATTTACTGTCCAACTTCAAACCCACAGAACCAACTTTTTATCTTCCTCATTTATTCATTCAACTGCCGTTTTCTGGAACAACCTTACTTCATATGTATTTCCTGAAAATTACAATCTACAGAAGTTCAAGTCCAATGTCAACAAATATCTTCTTTCGTCTTCTCAACCTCCAACTCAAGCACGGTACTAAGTACTATAGGTTCTAATACCTCTCGTGTTTGGGGTTCACATAAAAAAAAAAAAAAAAAAAAAATCAAATTGGTCAGGCAAGACTTTCCCTTAACAAAACCATGCTGTGTCTGAGCTATAACTGAAGTCTTGTGTAGATGATCCTGCAGTGCTTCTTTAACCAGTGTCTCCATTAATTTTCCTGGAACAGAAGTTAAACTAACAGGGCTATAATTAATTTTGTCACCCTTTGATCCTCCTTTGTGGATTGGGGTCACATTTGCACATCTCCAGTCCATGGGTACCTCCCCTGAGTCCAAGGAAGCTCTCATAATTATCGCTAAGGGTTTGCTTACTTCTTTTGCTGCCTCCTTTACTATAACTGGATAGATCCCATTCACCCCGGGTGCCTTTTTTATGTTTATCTTAATCAATTTCTCCTCCACTTTCCTCTCAGTTATTACAAAATCATCTAGCTCACTGCCAGAGTTTAATTCACCTCTGGCATTCCTCTACCTGAATAACTCCTCATGTGTGAATGCAAAAGCAAAATACTCATTTAGTTTGTTAGCCACCTGAGCAGGATCATCAACAGTTGAACCATCAATATCCAGTGGACCAATCTGATTCATCCCTTTTCTTCTAGTTTACATAGGTAAAGAAATCTTTGCAGTTTTTCTTTGCATCCTTTGCCAAAGATTTCTCATAATCTGCCTTTGCCTGCCTAATCTCCTTTGTGACTTGGTTACAGACCAGCTTATATCTATCATAGGCTTCCATGTCATTTGTTAATTTATATGCATCCCCTGCATTTTTATTTTCTGCCACATGTCTCATTAGTTCATCTGACATCCATTTAGGCTAAACCTTGAACAATATTTCTTGGTTGGTATGTAAAGCCTAATAGATTCTAAGATAAATTCTTTGAATGCCTCCCATTTTGAATTTTCTGTTGATAACATCATCAGTTGGTCCCACCGTATAGAATTTAAATGCTGTCTCAGACCACCATTGTCGCCTTTACGAAAGCAAAAACCCTTCCCTTTACCCCTGATGGTAGTTATCTCTTTGAGTAAATCCCACTTCAGCACACTGTGATCACTGCACCTAGTTGTTCCTCTATCTGCAGATTCTTAATGCATGAAGAATCACTAATGTTAATCAGATCAAGAGTATTACTACCTCTAGTTGCCTCCCGAATGTGCTGATGTAGAAAAGAATCATCCAATAAATCCACAAAAGCCTCGCTAGTGTGTGAGTGACCAACCCACGAATTCCATTCAATATCCGGGGAATTAAATCCCCCATTATAAGACTCTCTGATTTACTGGCCCACTCTATTTCCATGTACAGTTTCTTATTATACTCGTCAGACTCATTAGGCCTATAACACGCTCCTACTCTCAATTTTGATCTCCCAATGCTTATGTCACACCAAACTGCCTCAACATTGCACTGTCCAGCGATTTTGACAGGCTTCACTTCCTTGGATTTTATGTGTTTCTTAACTAATAGCATAACCCCTCCTCCTTTCCTATCCTGTCTATCCTTCCTGTGCACATCGTACTCCCCAAATTCCATTTCTGCATTCCTTATATCTGTGTAACACCATGTCTCTGATATCCCAACAATATCTGCCTTTGATGTTTTGAGCAATACCTCAAATTCATTAAATTTATTTACCAAACTCCTTGCATTGGTGTAAATGCAAGTATACATGCATCTGTTCCTATTCTTAACTACCCTAACACAACCCATGTGTTTACTTGTACTGCAATGACTCCCAGCAGTCTCTGAAATACCTTGTCTTGTTTTTCAGGCTGCAGCTCATTCCAATAGAAGCAGTGCAAGCAGTTCATGTCCAGTAAATTCAATAATACCATATAATTTCTAAACTAAAATGTTTTAGTTTACAGATACCAATAAGATGAGTGTCATTAATTAAGTAAAATTAATACATTAATTTAATTCATTTAGATTTTATTTACATATGAATTATATATTTTACTGTTTTTAAATGGGATTCATATCAAAAATTATAATGGAAAACTAATGCATTTTTAAATGTGATCTACTAACCATACAAACAACCAAATAGGTGATGTTTGTATTACTACTTTCAAAAATAAAACAAGCTGCCTCATATATTTTAGGCAATTTAAACTAACACAGTTCTTGTGTTCCAACATACAACCTTCACATTTGACAATATTTTAAGCTCTACTAGAGTAGCTACTATGATAGAATAAATATCCAATACACTTTCATTCATGTAAAATAAAAAGGAAACAGTTACCATAAAAACGACCCTCATTATGAATTTCCAACTTCCATATACCATTGGGACTTTCACCCCAGTTGTGGACGGTCATGAAAGGCCAAGACTGGAAGCCTGACCGAGAACTGTCCATTGGACGCTGAGCCAGAAGTGTAGAGCTATTCAAAATATATGGGGAAAAGAAAGTAAAAATTGAAATAAATTCTCAGAGTACTAAAATAAAATTCTAAAGGGCAAGCATGAACTTTTTAATGTAAATACATCACTAAAACAGTTTACTACTTTAAAAAAAAAATTCATTACTGTTAATAATATATTAATTAGTCATTAGCCAGTCAGTCAAAAGACTAGACAAATGGCATACAAACTCTGGCCTGCAGATCCCTTGGGGTTTGCAGATGTCTCTAGGGGAAGAAAGGGAATCGACAAGACACTCTGTTCATTATGAGATCCATGAATGAGTTACATAGTAAAATAAAATTACCTACCATATTAATCCTGACAAGGAATTGCTACATACATTTTTCTTTCTAGCATTTCTGGCATCCAAGATACCAAGAAATTGTATCAAGCAGATTGCAAGAGAGATAGATAAATTTTTAATTTTTTAAATCTGCATATTTTGAAACATGAAAGGACAAAATTTGGAACGTGGGTTAGATATATTTTTATTGTCAATCATGGAGCTTTATCACTGAGAACAATAAAAGAAAATAATGTATTATTTTGGGGATCTAGGACCAAAAAAGTTTACATGATGCTGAAATAAACATTTATTCAAGTTTAGTTCTATGACAGTGTTCTCACATCCCAAAAAAGTTTCACTGTTAACTGATAAAGAGATGTACATGTAACACTGATATAGAGCCCCATTATTTACAATTATTTTCTGTGCTAAAAAAAATTTTAAAAAAAAATGTCAGTCAACTGAATTTTTCTTATACCTTGATGGTTTACACAGAGGTTCTATGCCAGGCAATGCATCAAGCATGTAAAGGCTAGACATAAAAAAATAAATAAAAATAATTAATTAATTAAAAATTAAGCCATATGACCAACTAGGCTAAGTGGGTGTGTATGAGGGCACGCATGTCTGTTTTTTAAATTTTATGCAGAACCGAACAACCCAGTCATGAGGAATACACTGAAAGGACAGAATTCGTGGGATACCTGGTTCCTGGGCAATGCGATGCCGTCACCTATCTCGCTAGTGGATGAACCCACTGCTTGCAAAGTATATAAGTACAATGCATTCACGTAGATGATTCGATGTCAGTATGGATAAACATCGCAAGTTAACCAACTTTGAAAAAGGGATGATATTGGGTGCCTGATACATGGATGCCATTTCCGGAATAACATATCATTGTGGACAGTGCTGTGGGTTTTTTTGGCTGATGCTACATAAGCTTTCTTTCTTGCATCACATGCCTCTACTACTACCACTACTTTATTTGAAAAGAAAAAGTGTTTGAAACCTAACTGGCTTTTTGAGATGCTTTTTGTATCTCAAGTTTTAAAATTTTATAATGTTGGTTACATATTAATTTAGTAGTAGTAGTAGTAATAGAGGCAGGTGATGCAAGACATCAAGCATATGATGTCTGTTATTAGTGGAGTCCTCCAGGGTTTGGTGCTGGGCCCATTTTGTTTTGTGTATTTATTAATGATATTGATGAAGGTATATCAAGCTTAATGTCCAAATTTGCAGATGATACAAAGTTTGGCAGGGTTGTTAATGACAGTAAAGACAGTATGCTACTGCAACAGGATCTAGAAAAGTTAGGTAGAGGGGCTGAGAAGTGGCACTGAAGTTTAATATTGACAAATGGAAAGTACTGCATATGGGTATCAGTAACCCAAGAGAAACATACCAACTGTGTGGTACTACACTCAGGGAGGTGGAGAATGAAAAAGACCTGGGGGAAATTGTGCATTCTGATATGAAGTCCTCTGAGCAGTGCAGATGGGCTGCCAGAGCAGATCATGGAGTATAGTCAATGATATACAGGAATTTTGCTAGTAGGGAAAAGGAGGTAATTGTTACTTTGTATAAGGCAATGGTCAGGACATGCCTTGAGTACTGCATACAGGTCTGGAAGCCTCATTTTAGGAAGGATGGAGAGTTGCTTGGATGAGTACAGAAAAGGACACCAAGATTGGTGAGGGGAATTAAGGGGTCCTCTTACCAAGAAAGGCTTCATACACCTCAATCAGATCACCTGCGAGGTGAGCTGATTGAGGTGTATAAAGCCTTGAATGGGTTGAGCAGGCTCAATTCTGATGGAATTCTTTCTCTTGCTTAGATTACAAACCTGAGGGGGGGGGCATAAAATTCAACCCCAGGGACTCACATCTCATGAGTATGGGCTTGGCACACCCAGGGTCCTGAGCTGGATATCATCATTCTTCTCTTTCTTGGTGATTCCCTTCTCCTTCTCTCTCTCTCACAGGATAAATCGGGAAATTTTTTTGGCTGATGCAGCATAAGCCTTAGGCTTCCTTGCACCATATGGCTAATAATAATAATAATAATTCAACTTGAGAAGACAGTTGTAGAATAGATGTGCAGAAATTTGCTTTTAGCCAGCAGGTAGTTCATTGCTGGAACAAACATCCATCTGTTGTTGTGGAAGTTGATGGCTTAAATAAGTTGAAGGAGTAACTGGACAAATTTAGAGGGAATGGATGTATGATTTTTTTTTTTTTTTTTCTGATGATACATAAGCTCATGTACTTCATGTCTTTCATTAGTTGCCTATATTACTACTACTACTAAATTAATATGGAACCAACATTATGAAATTTTAAAACTTGGCATTCAAAAAGCCAGTTAGGTTTCAAAAAATTTTTCTTTTCAAATAAGTAGTAGTAGTAGTAGTAGTAGAGGCATCAACCAAAAAAAAAACAACCCCCCCCCCATTTCACACATCCATTCCCTGTTTGTCCAGTTCCTACTTGAATTTATTTAAACTGTCAACTTCCACAATGACAGTTAAAATTTTGTTCCAGCAATCAACTACCTGCTGGCTAGAGGCAATTTCCGCACATCTATTCTACAACTCTCTTTCCTCAATTCGAATTCATGCCCGCTCAGGTTTGTAATCTGAGCAAGAAGAAGAATCCCATCAGCATTGAGCCTGCTCAAACAATTCAAGCCCTTATACACCTCAATCAGATCACCTCACAGGCCTAGTTCTCCAGATGCTGCAATTTGCAGAACCCTTGCACCAATCTCGTTTTCCTTTTCTGTACTCACCCAAGAAACTCTACATACTTCCTAAAATGAGGCCTCCAGACCTATATACAGTTCAAGGTGTAGCCTGACCATTGCCTTATACAAAGGAATAATCATTTCTTTTTCTCTACTAGCAAAATTTCTGTATATCATTGACAGTACCCCATGACCTGCTCTGGCAGCCATCTGCACTGCTCAGAAAACTTCATATCTGACTACACAATTACTCCCAGGTCTTTTTCATTTTCTACCAACCTAAGTGGAGTACAGAAAAGGACACCATATGGTATGTTTCTCTGGGGTTACTTTTACCCATATGCAGTACTTTGCATTTGTCAATGCTAAATCCCAGTTGCCACTTCTGAGCCCATCTGCCCAACTTTTCTAGATCCTGTTGCAGTAGCACACTGCCATTACTGTCATTAACAACCCTGCCAACCTTTGTATTATTTGCAAACTTAGACATTAAGCCTGATATACCTTCCTCAATATCACTGATAAATATGCAAAACAACAGTCGGCTCGACACCGAACCCTTGGCAAATCCACTAATAACGTCAATCCACGAAGAACTGCATCCATTGATTACCACTCTCTGTAAGTATGATGTGCGGAAATTTGCCTTTAGCCAGCGGGCAGTTGGTTTGTGGAATAGACTCCCATCGCTTGTTGTTGAAGTTGATAGCCTAAACAAATTTAAGGCTCAGCTGGACAGGTATTTCGAACGAACGGAGGGGTGAAATGGGAGTAGTGGTTGGTTTTTTTTTTTTTTTTTTTTTGGCTGATGCTGAATAAGCTTGTTTTCTTGCATCATATGCCTCTACTAATGCTAATGCTAAGTACTCTCTAAGTCTCTGTAAGTACTGTCTAAGTACACCTATTTTATTTTTGCAGCATTATATTATGGTCAAAATTAAAGGGTTAGCTGGTTGATTTGCAATTTTATTGCAAAAAAACAAACTGAGGCCATAGTGTGCCAGTATCCACATTTAAACATCCATTTATAAAAACTGAGGGTTACTGGATACTAAATACCTATGGTATTGGATCTGATCTTGATTAGATTAATTAATAGTTCTATATGTTTCAGTGTCTTAAATGTTTTGACAGAAGTTTATCATTTGCAGGAAAGCAAAAACATCTGATATACTGCCCCTTACATAATAACCCTTAAGGCTGATTTGTTCTACAAATGATTCTAAAGGCTTGCTGACATTTCCTTTCAAAACCCGGGCTTGTTAATAATATATGTGAGAGCATAAGTGGACAAGCACTCAATTTGGGCATTGTGGCGAATGACCCCTTTGCACATAGAAAATGTTGCGGGTAATGTGTGAATGTCTGATATGTAGTCTAACTAGAACTACCTCTTCACATTTTTGATATCTCAAGCTTGAAGGTCATCATTTTACTTTTGGTTTAATCTTATACAGTTTGTTTCCAGTCTGTTCTTGCCAGTTCATTCTTGTCTGTTCTTTTCACTCTTGTCTTTTCCAGTCTGTTCTTGCCAGTTCATTTGCTACTGTATCAGGCAGGTGCATCAAAATATTGGCTTGTGTGGTCTGAATATGGAATAAAAAAGCTATTAGAAACAGGATGAGCAAACAATCTTTACACAACATCTGGGATCTAACTCAGACAGATGTCTGTTGTTTCTAGAAGTCCTGTTGAAATATACCGAATCTGAGACACAGATGGACAACAATAAGTTGTTGTGTTCTGTAAAAACATTAATGATGCATTTTTGTATTTGTATTTGTATCTGATGATGCATTTTTGTATTTGTTTGATTTTCAGACAGTTCAAGCTATTTTTATTGCATACCATTCTCCTATACATATGCTATATTTCCATGGGAGCTGTTGTAACAAGGTAACATCTGGAAAAATTGCTGTTGCCAGTGTACTGGTTTCTGAATTAGAACCATTTGTGTATACAATGGTACAGTTGGAAAATGAGTATAATGAGCAGCATATAACTTCTGGAAACTAAGTATAAGTAAGGATGAGTCACAAATTGGCCTTCCAAGTTAGAGAGTTTGTGAAACAGTACTCTAAGGTGGTAGGTCAAGAGTTGGCAAAAGAAGTATTCCAAGGTGAAGAGTTGATGAAAGAGCTATTTGGTCAATAAGTAGGTTGCAATTTACTAAAACCTAATTTGATAGTATAAACCAGGGTTATGATGCTCAATACATTCTACATTGATTTCAATATCTGTAAAAGAATAAGAGAAATTTACCTCAATATGATATGTAGAACACTTCTGTATGATACTCTCCAGAACTGGAGAGTTTAATACTAAAATCTAATGAACTCTCATGTTTAAGGGCCTATTTGTCCTTGGGTGAGCATAGTATATATTTTCCCATCAGTGGCATGAACAAAGTTGAGTATACTGGCTGGTGTGGCATGGATCTTATCTTACAAGCATAGTGTAATAAAAGTTCCACTTGTCTAATAGTTATAGATGGTTCACTGAATTAAGTATAAAAACTATGCACTGGAAATGTTCGAACCACTCTTATGACTAAGCAAGAGGCACCATGGTACAGCAGATACAGCCATCGAAGAGCATTCTTTTTTACTGAATCACATAGTATTAGTAGTGGCATATGATGCAAGAAAGCAAGCTTGTAATGTATCAGCCAAAAAAAAAGAAAACCATCCAACATCACTCATCCATCGCCTCTAAATAGTTTGTCAAGTTCTTCCTTGAATTTATTCAAATTACCCACTTCCACAACACGAAGGTTTGTTTTAGACTTTCCACAATAGAAATGTCTATGTCAGAATTTTCCTTTTGGTTTACTCTGCTATGGTAATTAATTTCCAAAATGAAGTGGAAAATTTAAAAACTGTTGGTTTAATAAAATTGCACATAATATTCTTCAACATAACTAGGAGTAATAACCTCAGTAAATGGCTGTAAGGTAATATACACTGTATTGAGGAGCTATGTACAGATTTTCAAATGTTGGCATAACATTTAAAAGAAACATAAATTGATATTCAAGTTTTGCTCTTCTTTATTTCTTTCTATTTCTCATTCAGTCACTCCATTGTTCACATCCTACATAAAGTGATACAATGGAAAATGCCCCATGGGGCATTAAGTTATCTATGCAGCACCTCTCCATACTGCTTTAAGGTTTGTCCAAAATTTTATCACATTATTTTGGGTCAGCAATTCATCTGCTTACCTGCCTCTTCAAATGGAAGTGCATTTGGTTTTATGGTGAACATGAGGCAGCCAATTTCATTCCAAGTGTTTTGAACCATCTCTTGAGAAATGGAAGTCACTGCCTGTTTGATCCAATCTTTCTTCTCTGTGATATTAACTGTTTTTGCATACACCTTGTCCTTTACATAGACCCATACAAAGGAATCCATATATAGGGAGTGAGGAGGCCATGGAATGGAACCATCCTGGCCAACCATTAGTTATTAAATTTTTTTTATTGAGGAAATCACATACATGCAAGCCCCAATGCGGTGGTGCCCCATCTTACTGATAGAACATATGTGGCCACATACCTTGCGGCTGGGGCAGAGCATACAATTTGAGTATATCTAGCTAATTTGCAGAATTCACATTGTTTTCGTGGAAGAAAAATGGCCCAATAACCTGTCTGAAGTCCCAAGATAAACATGCACACCACATGTTTACCTTGGGACTAACATGCTCATGTTCATGAACTGAGTGGGCATTTTCAGATCCTCATATGCAACAAATGTCTGTTAACTTCACCAGACAGGTGGAATGTTGCTTCATTACTGAAAATGACATTTTTCAGAAAGTGCTCATCTTTGTCTATATGGTAGAGAATGTGAACAGTGAATTCTCTCTTGTTTTGGTTTGTTGTGAGACATAATTTTCTAGACAATTTGCACTTTGTAAGCATGAAGTTTAAATCTTTTGGGAACCACTCTGTGCAATGTTGTTCATGGTATTTGCAGCTGAAGGTTTGCCTGGTGGATAAACACTTCTGAATTTCCAAAACTTTATCTGGATGCACTAGGCCTACCTGCTTCTTTCTGTGCAAAACACTTCCAGTTTCTTTAAACTGTTTCAACCACTGCCACATTGATTGTTCCGTAGATGCAACTTTCTGGAATTCCCATTGAAAATGCCTCTTTACAGTCACTGGAGAGTTTATAACCAAGAGCCACAACACAAACATTACTTTCTCCTGCATTATCATGATTTTAATGCTGTACTGTTGCAATACTTTCTGAGATCAAGACTGCCAACCAAATGAGGAAAAAATTTGAGTTGCTTTGATAACTGCAGTAAACCATTTTAAGATACCTATTACAATAAAATTTTAATTGAGCTTCATAATCAGTGAATAATTTATAGACACCCTGTATTCATTTGAGAGTCTACAGAGTGATGCTTCTGCACAACTCGAGCACATTTAGATCTGTTTGTATAAACTCATAGGATAAGTCTCATTGCTTCTAAATAGTAGTACTGTTGCATCACTTTTTCTCTTCTCCATATTCTGAATGATTTTCAGGGTGGATATGTGGGTTGTAATGTTTCACAGTTTTTGGTAATAAGGCCACATAACAGTCATATGATCACTTATACAGCAGAATGTCCTTGTATTCTCTCTCTCTCTCTATATCTTACGTGAATTCCTCCGACCTTATGTGGTCATCCAGAGTATAAACACAGAAAATTTATTTATTTATTTACATTTGGCACATATTGTTATACCCCTATATGCTACATGCATATAGACATTTCGGCTAAGGTAAAGAAAGCCTGCATGAGAAGCATGCAAAAGTTCGATGTAATTTACCAGTAAAAGTACTTTGCTGTAACGGAATTTGTATTGTTGCTCGCTTGGTAAACAGATGGTGGGTGTTATTGGTCTGGAGTAGAAGTTGAATCCCACAGGAGCTTGAAACCCTCCCAAAGTCGAGAGGGGGGGGGTAACCTGACCTTTTTTCTTTAGAATCACTAATTGAATCATGAACAGAGTCATATTGGAAGTTCTGGCATCGTAAAAAATGTTCGTAACGTAGTTTCACTGGTAAACTTTTTCGAAGTTTTCCGTGCTTCTTGTGGGCTCCCTTTGCCTTTCTTTTTTTCTTAATAAACAATTTATCCACTAGTCCACCAGTGATTCTAAAGAAAAAAGGTCAGGTTACCCCCTCCACTTCGGGAGGGTTTCAATCTCCTATGGGATTCAATTTCTACTCCTGACTGATAACACCCACCATCTGTTTACTGAGCGAGCAACAATACAAATGCCGATATAGCAAAGTACTTTTACCAGTAAATTTCGTCGAATTTTTACATGCTTCTCATGCAGGCTTTCTTCTTTACCTTCACCGACATTTCTAAACAGCAGTTTAGGAATGTCCATATTTCTAGCATTTGAAGCACAATTATGGTTCGAGATATAGTTCTGAATATACATACTAAGTATCCTGCTTCAATCACTGTTGGGGGCTCTGGTGTGCTGAATGCCAGAATGAGGTTCCTAGTTGATACCACTTCTACGGGATATTCTTTTAACTCTTATAACTCCCTGTTACCATAATTGTTTTTCAACAATTATGGTAACAGGGAGTTAAGAAACCATAATTGTTGCACATGTGCATATTTTTTCTTTTGATATTATTGTTATTGTTGACTGGACACTTACCAAAGCGTGTTAAGCTAAGTAGATTTTCAAACTGTTTTGAGCTAGCAGTCTCCACTAAGATGTCCCTTTAACTGACCTAAAACAAATAACTAATTTAGGAGTTCCAGATCTGCTTTGAGCTCTTTTGGCATTAGAAAAGGAGATAACTTTCCTACTATCCATTAATAGCATGAATTATAAGCGCTGTTATTTTTAGGTTTATTTTGGTGTGTTATTTTTAGGTTTATTTCAGTCCTCTGCCTTCTAGCAGTTTTTACTGACATCCATTTCTTTTGTTTTACCTAGAGGCGTATCTGTGTTACTAAGGTTCTTTTTTTCTTATCTGTATTTAGTCCTGAGGAAATTTACTTTTTCTTTCAGGTTTCCAGTTCCTCCCTGTGGATGCAAGAACAATGCAATGAAATATAGTGACCAAGGGAATAGTAAAGTTAGTATTATTTGAGTTAGTAGAAAGAAAGAAAGAAAGAAAAAAAAGAGAGGTGACTTGTGATTCTGCATGTCTACTTACATCTACCTCCTTTGCAAATTACTGTTTTAATTTAAATTAAACCAAAAAGCTTTACAAAAATATAACTATCTGTGACAGAAACACTACATGAATTGCTTTGGAAAAATCACTTGGTCATAATATCAATTTATGCATTCAGTGCCATCTGCAGTAGAGAAAGTATAACCCATAAAGGAAGGATTCAGTATAAGGGTGGACTGAGATGCCTGGAATTATCCAAATAGAAACCATAATTGTTGCGCAAGCGCACACGCACACCTCATGCAATATTTGGCAACATCCACCACGAGGCACAAGAGGTTTTTACAATAAAGGAACTGGTAGAATAATTCAGGTCCAAACAGAAAGCCATACCAAACAGCTTGTTAGACAGGAAAGGAAAAGGTGCAGAAAGGAAAAGGTGCTAAGGAGATTACAATTAATTTCACAATGGGGAAATAATATATAAAAAAGTGTAGAGTCAACACACCTCTAAAATATTAGTTTGGGTAGTCAGAAAAACTAAATATGTGAAAAAGGAAGGCAACAGTTCATGAAGAATAGAACATTAAAGTTTTTAAGTGTAAAGAGAAAGTTGTATATGGGTTGTAAAATCAAATAGTAGTACTAAGAATTATAAATTTGAAAAATGGCTTTGTGAAATTTAAGAGATGACAAATGAAGACTATATTTTATAGGGGCTAAACAAGAATAGATCAGGCTCTGGGGCAGAGAAAGATTGTGTATTGAAACTATTCCGGGGCCTCCTCCCCACAAGATTTCCAGGTAGTCTGAAAGCAAGTTTTGCCACTGAATCTCTGCTAAATGCTTCTGAGCTTAAACCTATTCTGTCACCTTTTTACACTTTCTTATTCCTCTGGGGTTTTTACTTCTGCTTGGAAATTTGCTCATTTCTAGTCATTCCTAAAAAAGGGTGACAAATCCCTTTCATCGAATTATCATCCCATTACACTTGCTTCTACTCGTTCTAAAATAATGGAGAAATCCATTAACCACTAACCCCAAAACTACCTAGAAACCTTCCATCTGATCAATGAACACCAATATAGTTTCCATCAGTGTGGGTCCATAGGTGATATAATGGCATATGTTACCCATCTACGGACAAATTCAATGAAAAAGTGTGGTGAAACTCAAACAGTTGCTCTTGGCATTTCAAAGGCTTTTGATCCTGTTTGGCATAGGTCTTCTAAATAAACTTCCTTCTTATGGATTGCCAACTTTTGAAAATTGGATATCCAAACAGGGTATCCAATTTTCTCTCTGACTGCTGACCAGGTGATCATAGATAGTTCTCTGTCTTCTAACTTTTCCACTAATGCTGGTGTTCCCAAAGGTTCACATCTTTCTCACTCTTTTTCCTCGTTTATTAATAAAATAAATTTTTTTTCTGTTTATACACTGGCATGACAACCAAGTCAGTAGAGTTTACAATAAATTGTCAATACAAATATTTATTGTATTTAGTAGTCACAGGCTTGAACCCCGGTCCACTAAGGAATGTGTGCTATGCACTCTCGCTCCTGACCACTCGGCTACGTCAGGCTTAATGACCTTCTTCCACTCATTGGAAATCCTATCCATACTTTTGCTGATGATAGCACTTTGCATTCTGCCTTCCAGTTTGAGAAATCTTGCCCTGCACAAACAGCTTCAACTGCTTGAATATCCACTACCAATTCCTTAAATGCTGATCTCCAGGTAATTCTTCAGTGGAGCAAAGATAATGTAGTTAATTTCAATCCTTTTAAAATTCACTCCTGCCTTATATCTCGCAAAACGGATTCATCTGCTCCTATGCTTATCTCCGATGACACTCAGATTTCTAGACATGATCACATATCTCTATTAGGGATTACCCTGACTTCTAATCTCTGTCTTGGCATAAGCACATCAAAAATATTGCTTCCTCTGCATCTAAAAAACTGAGTTTTCTCTTTTGCTCTTGACATTATTTTTTTTCCACAAAGCTATTCTCTGTGCAAATCTCAAATCCACCCTACCATGAAATATTTTCCCACATCTGGGGCAGTGTCTCCATATGCTCTCTCAGGCTTCCAGACTCCATTCAAAAGAGGGCAGTTAGGTTAATTAATGACCCACCTCTTACAATTTTCTATAGATACTTCCAGGGGCACTGTTCTTCTACAATTCCCTCTCTCCCTTCCAAACCAGTCCAAACAGGTGCCGCAACCTGTCAGCATCCTTTTATCTTCCTCATTTCTCCTTCAACTTCTGTTTTCTAGAGCAACTCCCTTCATACATATTTCCTGACAACTACAATCTACAGAAATTCGAGTCTAATGTCAAATAGTATCTTCTTTCATCTTCTCACCTTCAATCCATGCATGGTACTAAGTACTACAGGTTCTAATACCTTTCATGTTTGGTGTTTTCTTAAAAAAAAAAAAAGTGTATAAAGTGGTAGATTTAATTGTTTTGAATGATGTACAAAAGTCAACAGATAATTAACCTTGTTTTGGAAGAGCAATGGTTAGTGACATTACCTTCTAATGAAATCACTTGACCTCAAAGTGTTGGAGTATTGCAGTAAGCACTGTGAGCCGACCGGGCTAGCCAGGTGGGTAAAGTGCCTGCCTAGCAACCCAAAGGTTGAGGGTTCGAATCCCGCCTCGGACTTAGATCAGAGTAAAATGCAAAAACTTTGGGAGGTGCAACAACTAACAAAAAAAAAAAAAAAAAAAATAGCACCGTGATTGAAATCTCTACCTGCATATCACATTCAAATAAATTAAAAAACTGTATACGTATAAAGTGCATGTGACACTCATAATTTTTATGGCTTTTTGTTTGATTAACTGCAACAATACAGGCAGTTCCCACTTTACGAGTTCTTTTTTTCAAGTATTAAGTATCAACAAAATCTAAAATATGAACATTAACTGCAATAAATAAATGCTAAACATTCATAAATATTGGCATTTCAAACCACAAGTGTAACTATACAATACAACTACTATGTGTGCATTTGTTTGCTAAGGCAGATGAGAGAATCTCACTGACTCACATAACAAAGAAGTTACCATGCTGACATTACAAAGACTGGTGTGTTGCTCTTCATTTTCGATGTCTTTTCTTATTACAAATTTATTTAGGGGGATAAATTTGAAGGATGTTTGGAATAAACTCTGCCCTCAGTTTATTGATAGCTTTGAAGGACTTTGAGAACCAGCAGAGATCATACAAAATGAAACAGAAGCAGTTGTTAATATTGCTAAACAATTGCAGCTTGAGGTTTCTACAACTGATCTTACTGATCTGCTTCAAGCACACAATGGAGAGCTCACAAATGAAGATCTCCCTGAAATGGCAAAATGTGAAGAAGCTGAAGAAGAAGACGATTTAACAGCTGAAACTCCTGTTTGTTCCTCACTCTTAAGGGGCTTGATGAAGCTTTTCAACATATAGTAAAAGCAATTATATTTTCAAATCAGCAATTATATTTTCAAATCACAAGATTCAAATTTCGAGCACACCAGAAATGTTGCTACAGATGTTCTGAGTTAATTTCAATGTAGTTAATTTTATTTTAAACTTAATCTTAAACTATTGCTTTGTTAACCTTTATTGAACATTACTATGGTAAACTTTCATTGTTAAGAAAGTAACGTCTGTGGGGTTATGTTCTCAACAATGTTCCTAGCGGGCACTTGCAAAGCGAGTTTTCACTTTACAAGCGCACACTAGGAACGAATTAACTCGTAAAGTCGCAAACTACCTGTATTCATTTTTGATACTTGTCAATGAAAATTTATAGTATTATATATGGCCCATTTAGCATTAGCATTAGTAGAGGCGTATGATGCAAGAAAGCAAGCTTATGCAGCATCAGCAAAAAAAAAAAAAAAATAAATAAATAAAGACCCTCCCATTTCATCCCTTCATTCATTCCAAATAGCCTGTCCAGCTCAGCCTTAAATTTATTTATGCTATCAACTTCCACAACAAAAGATGGAAGTCTGTTCCACCAATCAACCACCCGCTGGATAAAGATAAATTTCCGCACATATATTCTACAACTGTCTTTCCTCAATTTGAATCTGTGCCCTCTGAGGTTCTTAATCTGAGCAAGAGGAACACTCCCATTGACATTCAGCTTGCTCAACCCATTCAAGGCCTAATACAACTCAATCAGATCACCTCGCAGATGCCTACTCTCCAGGTGCTGCATTTTGCAGAATTTAAGCCTTTCTTGGTAAGAGCACCCATTTGTTCCCCTCACCAACCTTGTTGCCCTATTTTGTACTCATTCTAGCAACTCTACATCCTTCCTAAAATGAGGCCTCCAGACTTGTACTCTAGAGTACTGTACACAGTACTCTAGGTGTGGCCTGACCATTGCCTTGTATAATGAGATAATCACCTCCCTGTCCCGGCTAGCAAAATTCCTATATATCTTTGACAAGACTCCATGACCTGCCCTAGCAGCTCATCTGCCCTGCTCAGCAAACTTCATATTCGACTGCACAATTACCCCCAGGTCTTTTTCACTTTCCACTTCTCTGAGTGTAGTACCACACAAGTGGTACGTTTCTCTTCGGTTATTGCTACCCATATGTAGTACTTTGCATTTGTCAATGTTAAACTTCAGTTGCCACTTCTCAGCCCATCTCCCCAACTTATCTAGATCCAGATGGAGTAGCATAACGTCTTTACTGTCATTAACAATCCTGCCAACTCTTGTATCATCTGCAAACTTCAACATTAAACCTGATATACCTTCATCAATATCATTGATAAATATACAAAACAACAATGGGCCCAACACCGAACCTTGGGGAACTCCACTAATAACATTTGTCCACGAAGAGCAATGTCCATTGATTACCACTCTCTCTGTCGTCTCCCACTTAACCATCGCTTTATCCATTGTAACAACTTACCCTTAATGCCATATCTCTCCAATTTGTACAGCATTCTTCCAGGTGCAACGGTATCAAAAGCTTTCCTGAAATCCAAGTATAAGATATCAAAATTATTTTTGGCATTCAGTTCCTTTGTGACCACATCTTAACATCCAATCAAATTGGTCAGACAAGACCTCCCTTTAACAAACCCATGCTGCAGCCTTGTCTAGATGATCCTGTAATGCTTCTTTAAACAGTGATTCCATTATTTTATCCCGGAACAAAAGTTAAACTAACAGGTCTATAGTTACTTGTGTCACCTTTTGAACCCCCTTTGTGAATTGATGATAAATTTGCACACCTCCAGTCCATGGGGACCTCTCCTGAGTCCAAGGAAGCTATCATAATTATGGCTAAGGGTTTTCTTACTTCCTATGCTGACTCCTTTAATATAACTGGATAATCCCATCCACCCCAGGTGCCTTTTTTATGTTTAACTTCAACAACTTCTCCTCCACTTTGCTCTCAGTTATTACAAAATCACTTAGCTCCCTGTTAGAGTTTGATAAACTTCTGACACTCCCCTTATTGAATAACTCCTCATGTGTGAATGTAGATGCAAAATACTCAATTAGTTTATCAGCTACCTCAGCATGATCATCAATAGTCAACCCATCTATGTTAAGTGGTCCAATCTCATTCATTCCTTTCCTTCTAGAGTTTACATAAGTAAAAAACTGTTTGTTGCTGTTTTTCGTTGCATACTTTGCCAAGGATTTCTTATATTCTGCCTTCGCCTGCCTAACCTCCTTTGTGACTTGATTACAGACTAGTTTATATCTGCCATAGGCTTCTATATCACCTGATACTTTATATGCATCCCATACATTTTTCTTCTCTGCCACGAGCCTCTTTAGTTCATCTGACATCCATTTAGGCCTAAACTTTGAACAGTATTTCTTAGTTGGAATGAAAAGCCTAGTAGCCTCCAAAATTAAGTCCCTGAAGGCTTCCCATTTAGAATTCAACGTTGGTAACATCATCAGTTGATCCCACTGTACAGAATTTAAAAACTGTCTGAGACCTCTGTAGTCACCTTTACGAAAGGAATAGCCCTTCGCTTTAGCCTCGATGGTAGTTACATCTTTAAGTAATTCCCAGATCAGTACATTGTGATCACTGTCACCCAGTGGTTCCTTTATCTGCAAATTCTTAATGCATGAATAATCACTGCTAATAATCAGATCAAGAGTATTACTCCCTCTGGTTGCCTCTTGAACATGTTGCTGTAGAAAACAGTCATCCAATAAATCCAAAAAGGTCTTGCTATCGTGCAAGTGACCAACCCACAAGTTCCAGTCAATATCTGGAAAGTTAAAATCCCCAATTATAAGACATTCTGATTTACTGGCCCACTGTATTTCTCTGCACAATTGCTCATTATACTCATCAGATTCATGAGGCCTATAACACACACCTACTCTCGGGGGGGGGGGGGGGGGGGGCTGTATTCTTCAGCCTCAGCAAATACAAGTGTACCAAATTTGCTCATATCACAATTTACTTATATATTCAGGCAAAATAAGTGGGCCAAAAATTTGTGCTCAGGTGCTGAAAATGCTTTCTGAACATACTATTTAATAAATGAGCTTTTGGGAAAGAAGTTCCCATTTATAAATAGTATTAAATCAAATGTAATAGCTAATCTAGAATGAAATTTCTCAAAAAAAATTGAGTTTTTGATAAATTCAAGAATGAAAAGTGATTTGCTATGAATTTCAGCTAAGTATTCCCAGCTGATAACTGGGTATACTTAGCAGTTGATGAAAGTTCCAAGGAGATTTGATGTAAATTTATTCGAAGGGAACAAGAAATTGAGGTGAGCACAGGAACAATAGTGACTAACAAGCTAATTTGCGGATATACAACTTCTAATAATGATTTCACCACTTGAAAAGTGTTTGCGGTGACATCTTGAAAAACCTACTTTGACCAGCCCTGAGCATTAATCTTAATCCAACGGAACACTTCTGAGACATGAATTCACTTGCCAATAGATTGCATTACTTAAAATTTTCATAAGAATATTGGGGATGTTTTAAAATAGTAAATGAAAGCCAAAACAAGACATTTAAATTCCATGAATGAACTACCCTTGAATGAAGGTTGAAGGTTGAGCGTTATATATAGAATATAGAACACGGAATTTTTGGCAATCAGACTCCCAGCAGAAATTCTGCATTTGATAAGCCCATGATAGCAATATCAGATATTAATCTCTGTTTATCTCTACATCTTGATGTATACAGAGGATAACAGAAAATTATTCAATAATGGTAATTTACCAATGCACAATATTGCACAATCATTCTGTGATTCAGTAGCATAGATATTTTCTTATTGTTTTTCATTCATTTATTTCTAGACATATTAGCAGATGTTCTTTGTATTACCTGAATCATAAAAATATAAGAAATGAAAATTTTTCATTAAAATTTAAGCATTTAAATAAACCCAAGTAATCATAAGATATACACCTACCGGGTACCAGCAGGAGAAGTCAAATAAATATGAATATCTCCCCTTCGAGTAGAAGAGAGTGTTATTTTGGCTTGAACATGTTCTAAATATCTTACAAATTCACAAAAAACATGTAGCTTAAGCTCAACATGACTTTTGGCTGGAATAAGTCTGAAATAAATAAAAAAAACAAAATATTCAGTGTTACTGATATAGACAGCATAAAAACTTGTATAAAATAAGAATACACATAATCTTTCCAAGAATAGTAATAATAATTAACAACTTAGTTAATGTAAGCATCACATTATTTCAGGCACATCAATAAATAGCAATAATTTGTGATTTAAAACAAAAAAACAAAAAAAAAAAAAAACTGAGAACCAAGAACATTTCATTTCAGATTGGACTGCATACCCACCATACTGTCTATTCATTCTGACAATCAGCATACAGCAACAAGCATAATATCCAGTACCTCAGCTCAATATACAGTACATCAAGAGTTAATGTGATACAAATGAAAAAATAATAATTGATGAATTCTACTGGTCCAATTTTAATAAAATTTCATGAAAATCCATTCACTTGGAGTCAAGTTATTACATGGAAATGGATAGATAGACAGATGGATGAATATAGTAAAAACAACAGGCACATTATGAAAATGTGTGAACATACCTAAAAATGATACAAAAAAGGTTCTAGCTTTATTACAACAGCTTAAAGAATTATATGCTATAATATATTTTCAAATTATGGGAATTATTCAATGCTGTCCAATATAAAAAGAAATAGTATTAGTATTAGTAATGGCTGCATGGTGCACCAGCCAAAAAAAAAAAAACTGATAAAACAATGATAAAAAAAACCTAATATTTAATAAATGAAAAGGAAATTAAACCTATCATCCTATGCGTTTCCCTCACCCAAAGGTACTATCCAGATGACCTTTGAATTTCCCCAAACTGTCAGCCTCTACCACCCATGTAGGCAACTTATTCCAGTAATTTATAACTAACTGGCTAAAATAAAACTTCCTGCAGTCCAATCTAAACATCTCCCCCTGTAACTTGAATTTATGTCCCCTAGTTCTAGCATCATTTATAATCTTGAAAATTTCAACCTCATTCATTTTACTGATGCCTCTCAGAGCCTTAAACACCTCAATCAAATCTCCTCTAAGGTGTCTAGTTTCCAAACTCTGCAACCCACATATTCGAAGTCTTTCTTCGTAAGGATGCCCTTTTGCCGATCTCACCAGTCGAGTTACCCGTCTTTGCTCCCTTTCAAGAAGCTCAATGTCTTTCTTTAGGTGCGGTCTCCATACTTGAACACTGTATTCCAAGTGTGGTCTAACAAAAGCCTTATATAATGGGATTATCACATCCCTATCTCTACTTGCAAAAGTTTGATAGATCGTCTATTTATTTCCATTTAAAAATCGATAGATCATCCAAATATTTCCATTTAAATTTACTACTAAGCACATTGAGTGTTTGATTATGAGAACAAGGTGACTTATGGTGGTTAAAAGTTTCTGGCTTATAAATTCAGTTTTTTTTTTTTTTTTTGTTTTTTTGTGACAATTTTAAGGATTTTTTGGTTAACAAATATTATACTTTGAAAAAAATTAAACAGTTTTTTTTAAGTGCCTTATTAACGCAGATTCATTTATTTTTGTAATTATCCAAATAATTAGAAATTTACAGATTAATACAAAGTCCACTGTTGTCAGCATGAATATTGCAGCAAATTTAACAGTCAGATTTTGAGCTGTAGCAGTGGCAAGTTTCTGAACAAGACCAGAGTATAATTTTTGAATTTTTTCTTGTGTTGTTCTCTGGGAGTATAATTAATATTGTATTGCTTTATAAATTTTACATTTTAATTTAAACACCCTGTGTCTATGTTAATATACATATGTACACTAGGTTAGCTTTGCATTAGTAACATCTATCTAACACCTCATGGGCCACCTTTGCCTGTAATACAGCCCATATATATTTTGGAAAGGACTCCACAAGGTGTTGCAGGGTGGTAGTGCTACCCATGAGTCACACAATGTGTTCAGTAATGCCTGGATAGGTGATGGTCACAGCATCAAATATTCTTTACTGGTAAGTCCTAAACATGCTCAATTAGGTTAACATCAGGTTAGTTGGAAAGCCATGGGAGGACAGACAATTCATTGTCCTGTTCCTGAAACCAGTCGGGCCTTGTGATATGGCACATTGTCTTGTTGAAAGAGACAGAACTTATCTGGATACACTGTCATCTAGAGGGGTACTTGGTCCACAATGATAGAAAGGTGGGTGGTCCCATCAGGCCACTGATTAATGGTAATCAGGACCCAGGGCATGCCACAAAAACAGTCCCAAAACCATACACCACTGTGTCCAACCTGCTGAACAACAAGACTGCATCAGGTGCCATGGCCTCATATTAATAATGTTGCTTTCTCTAAATGCAGATATGACTATCAGCATGACAGAGTTGGAAATGAGATTCATCAGACCAGGAGACAGGTTTCCATATGTCAGTGGTCCAGTGCTATGCCCATGCAAGGTGCAATTTCTTGTGTCTTGCAGTGAGCATGGGTACCCATGAGGGCCATTGACTGCCATAGCCTATATGAGCTAATGTCCAGTGCACAGTCCATTTGAGTATTGGCCTTGCCATTCCTATATTATATTGGGTGGTTTAGATGGGCCACTGTGATACATCGCTGCTCTGTTATGGGACGAGACATGCGATGCTCACCATGGGTGTCGACCACACATGGCTATTCCATGTGTAATCTTTGGCTGGTTGTTTGACAACTGTTGAGCCAATTACAGTGGACTGGTGACACTACAGAATGGGAGTACTTAACCATGTTGGCTGTTGTCAAGTTACCGGCACCTACACACCTTGCCTCCATAATCATTCCCCGTTTGAAGTAGGGAGGGAAAGATTGCTGCCAACTCATTCTTCCTTGCAGACATTCAAAAACTGATTGCCACGTGTACAAACTATAATCTTACATCAGCTATTCCCAATTTGACAGCATTAGGGACCAGTCCATTTCTACATAAGGGGGTGTTGCTAATGTAAAGCCAACTTGAGTATATTCCATAGATATATACACACAGGGGTGTTTCAATTAAGAGGCGCTGGCATCTGTGTTGCTTATTTTTATATTTAAGCTATTTGTCATCTGGACTTCTTTCTGTCCTATTTGGGCTTTACCCCGGGGGCTCACATCTGGTGAGTATGGGCTTGGCACGCCCAGGGTCCTGAGCTGGATATCATCATTCTTCTCTTTCTTGGTGATTCCCTTCTACTTTTGACTCTCTCTCTCTCTCTCTCTCTCTCTCTCTCTCTCTCTCTCTCTCTCTCTCTCTCAGGGTAACTCGGGAACTTTTTTTTTTTCCTGGTGCAGCATAAGCCTCAGGCTTCCTTGCATCATATGGCTATTAATAATAATAATAATAATAATAATAAAAGTTTTGAATTTCATGTTAAAATTAAACAAAGTATTACTGGTTAGATTTCATGATTTCTAAATTTAAATTTTGCCTAATATACTGCATTTCTCTTAATGGGAAAGTTATTCCCTATCATTGGCTTAGTCTAAAGCTGAAGTTTGCACTTCAGTAGTAACATTTAGCTATGCCAACTGTACAAATGCAGTTGTGCCTTAACACTACAACTGCTGTATTATTATCATGTTTTTCACTTTAAATATAATTGTTTTAAGTTTGTTTTGGAAGTATATAAATGACACCTTCAGACTAACTAATGAGGGGAAACAACTTTCCCATTGAGAAAAAAATTCATTAGACAAAATTTAAATTCTGAGAATGTAAAATCAAAATGGTAACACTTTCAGTCCAATTTTAATATCATATTCAAATATTTTAGCCCAAATCCGACAAAAAGGGAAGAGTTTTTGCTTTCAGAAAGGTGACTAAAATGGTCTCAGACAGTTTTTAAATTCTATGCAGTGGCCCCAACTGATGACATTACTAACGATAAATTCTAAATAGGAAGTTTTCTGGGGTGTAATCATAGAAGCTATCAAGCTTTTTATACCAATTAAGAGAGATATTGTTCAACGTTTAGAGCTAAATGGAAGTCAGATGAAATAATGAGACTTGTGACAGAGAATAAAAATGCATGGGCTGCATAAAAATAATCAGGTGATACAGAAGCCTACATTAGACATAAGCTAGTCTACAATCAAGTCAGGTAGTAAGGTAAAATAAGGAAGATTACAAGTCTGGAAAAGAATGCAAAAAAATTAGCAAAAAACTTCTTTAATTATGTAAACACTAGGAGGAAGGAAATGAATCAGATTGGTCCACTAGATAAAAATAATTTAACCGTTAAGGATCCAGCCTGGGTTGCTGAAAAACTGAATAGATATTCTGTATACATGTCGCGTGTGACAAATTTTTTGGATGTTTTTCTCAAACAGCTGCCGTAGTTAAAGTGTACCAGGACTGGCGTCAAAATGGTCAAAAAACAACCTGATGGCAAAATGCAAAGGTCAGCAAAAGGTTGATGTTAGAGGTGAGCACCAGGTCCGACGACTCGTACAGGTGAACAGGCGTAGCACTGTTGAAGAGCTGACTACCCAATCAGCATGGGCCAACCTGGAACAATATCTGGCATGACCATGTGTCACACACTTGCATGTATGGGCTATACCAGCAGACAACCCCTACGGCATCCTCTTCTAACCAAGGTTAAGATTTAATCGGCATAAAAGACTCACCTGGTGCAAAGAGCATGCAAGTTGAACGTTAGAAGAAGGTGTGCTGCTCAGATGAGTCATGTACAGATTTGGCGTCAACAACATGAGGCTCTTCGTCCACCAAGCATCGTATCAAAAGTGCAGGCCAGTGGAGGCTGTCGTAATGTGCGGGGCATGTTTCACTGGCAGGAACTTGGACCCCTGGTGCATGTGGAACAATGTATCACTGGTCTCCGCTATCGTCAACTGCTTTCTGACAGCGTACACCCCACTATGTCACACTTTTTCCCAAATGGCGATGGTGTCTTCCAAGATGACAATGCACTGAGCCATCGGGCACTTGTTGTGCAGGAATGGTTTGAGGAACACAGTTTTGACTTCCAACATATCGATTGGCCTCCGAATTCCCCTGATATCAATCCCATAGAGCACTTGTGGGACACTATGGAAAGGCATATCAGGCATCGGGATACACCAATCACCTCCATATCTGTATTGCTGGGTGCATTATACACAGCTTGGTTGGCCATACCTCCCGAATGCTTCCGAATGCTCCCGAATGCTTCGTGTTGAATCAATGCCACGTCAGATAGCTGCTGTACTCAGGGCAAAAGGAGGACTTACGAAGTATTAGGTAGGTAGTCATAATTCAGTGATCACTCAGTGTATACCAAAATCTAACAGGGAGCTCAATGATTTTGTAATAACTGAGAAGAAGATAGAAGAGCAACTATATAAGCTAAAAGTAAAAAAAGCAACTCGAGCAGTTGTAATCTATCCAATTATGGTAAAATACACAACAAAAGAGGTAAGTAGGCCATAATTATGAGAGCATCCTTGATTCGGTATAGTTCCCTAGGGAGTGGAAATGTGCAAATGTATCACTAATTCACAAAGGGTGATCAAATAAGGTGACATAATTAATGACAAAACAGTTAGTTTGACTTCGATTCCAGGGAAAATTATGGAGTCATTGGTTAAAGAATGCAGGACTATCTAGACAGGAATGCAATTATACTGCAGCCACAACATGAATTTGCTAAAGGGCAATCTTGTCTGACCATTCCAAATGGACACTATGATGCTGCAACAAAGAAACTGGATGCAAAAAATAACATTGATATCATATACTTGGATTTCAGGAAAACTTTTAATACTGTTGTATCACTTTAATACTGTTGCATAGTTCCACTTTACATCATAAAGTGGTACTATTAGGTACCACTTTATGGTGTACAAAGTGGAGCACAGTGGCATATTACTGTGTGAATAAAGGGATGGCTGAGTGGGAGAAGACAGAAGTGGTTATACAGTTGCACCACTCTTCTGGGACTAATGCTATTAGTGGAGTTCCCAAGAGATCAGTGCATGAGATTAATGTCAGAGTTTGCAAGTGATATAAAGAGAGGAAAGGTGGTTAATGATGGTAATCAGGTTGTGCTACTGCAACAAGATCTAGAAAAATTAGGCAGATGGGCTGAGGTGTCAATTCACGTTGACCAATGACAAATGCAAGATACTAAATATGGATAGCAGTAATTCCTGAACAACATACTGCTGAAATTGCGCAGTTAAACACCAAGTTCTCTGAGCAGAGCAGATGGACTGCTAGAACAACTCATGGAGTTTTTACAATGATATTACAGAATTTTGCCAGCAGGGATAAGGAGGTGATTATCTCATTGTGCAAGCCAATTGTTAGGCCACATCTTGAGTACTTCATATAGGTCTAGAAGCTTAATTTTAGGAAAGATATAGATCTGTTGGAATGAATTCAGAGAAGAGAAGAGCAGAGTAATGAGATTAGTGAGGAAAACAAATGGATGCACTTAAAAACTTCAGTTCTGCAAATTGCTACATCTGAAGACCTGGTACCTGAGAGGATATCTGGTTGAGGTGTTTAAGGCTTTGAATGGCTTGAGAAAACTTAACACTGATGGGATTCTTCCTCTTGCTTGGACTATGCACATGAGATGCAATAAATTTAAATTAAAGAAGGATGGTTGCAGAACAGATGTGTGGAAGTTTGCCTTCAGCCAACGGGCTGTTGATTGCTGTACAAGTTTCCATCCATTGTTCAGGAAGTGGATTTTTTTTTTCTTTTTTCTTTTGAGGTGGATGATACAGAAATAAATTCTATATCACTGTATCAAGTATTGCATGAAAAACAGACTATATGTATGTTTTTATCATAGACTGGTGATATTGTGTCCCGAGGAGCTCTTGGTGTGTTTTGTATGATGGCTAGTTTGTTAAAATCAAGAGACCAAACTGGAAGTAGCTCCTTGATGCGTATATTTGCTGGATTTCTTGCTGTTGAATGTATTCTGTACATATTTTCCCATATTAGTGCAAATAATGTTTCATACGCAGGATGATTTGGATTACACTTTATTTTAGCAGCATAAGATAAAAATAGTACTTGTCTTCTGAGATGGAGTGGTGGTTCACAGGCTTCAGAATAGATTTTGAACTGGAGAAATACGATATGCTCCTAGGGCTATGCGTAGTGCATTATGATGTACAGGATTTAACCATCTTAAGGCACTGACTGGGTCTTGCAGAGCTGTAAACTGGTGCTCCGTAATCCAGTCTGGATCTTATCGAGGTTCTATACAGATGTAATAAAGTGTACATGTCTGCTCCCCAAGCTTTTGCAGATATAATTCTCAGGATATTTATTTTCTTTAGACAGTTTGTTCTAAGACACTTTATATGATCTAGAAAGGTCAGTTTCTTATCTAGAGTTAATCCAAGAAAAATTGAACTTGATGTCATTGGGATTGGTTGTTCTCCTAGTTTTAGTTCTGGGTCTGGATGTAAGCTTCTTTTCCAACAAAAGTGTATCCCTACTGTTTTTTGCTTAGAGTCGAAAGCCATTGTTTTGGGTCCATGCTATTTATTAATTGTTGATTGCAGTTCGCGCTCTATTGTTCGCATATTTTGCAAGTGACGAGAAATGCTGAAATCAATGACATAAAATGCTGCTTCTACAGTATTTAGCACTTCTTGAGTTATTGAGTTGATTTTTATGGCAAACAAGGCAGCACTGAGTACGGATCCCTATGGCGCTCCTTCTTCTTGTACAAAGGTCTGTGACAGCGCGATTAATATCCTTGAAAAGTCTGTTACTGCAATAAATTTTGAAAGATGTCCTCTCATCCAAAAGTTATAAATGGCCCTCAGTATTCCACATCACCATGCTGTGTTGTATGCCTTTTCTATAGCAAAACATATCATTACTAAGTGTTGTTTTCTTATGAAAGAATTTCTTATATTGTGTTCTGCTTTAATCATTAAGTCTAAAGTGAACCTGTTATTTCTGAAACCATATTGGGCTGAGTTTATTAGGTTTATATATGCCTGACTAATGTGGTTTCTAAAAACCACATTAGTTTGATATTTGTTGTTTATTTTATTTATTTTGTCCCAGACCTTCTGGCTATCTGTTTTCCTAGTAACCGTTGATGCAAAATGGATATAAGATTCTTTCTTAATGATCTTAGTAATGCGTCTGACATTTGCCCTTGCCTTTTGGAATTGTATCAAGTTGGTTGTGGTAGGGCGTCTTTGGAAAATATTCCATGCCTTGATTTTCTCACATTTTTCTAGGGTACATTCATCGTTCCACCAAGGCTTTGGATGTATAGGAAATTTTGATGAAGTTTTTGGTATTGTTAATTTTGCAGCTTGGAGGAGTTTGTCAGTTACATATTTCACTGCAGAGTCAATTGACATCTGCTGGATTTGTTGCTCCTCTAATATGGCTGTTTGTATCTTGCCCAGTTTGCCTTATCTGATTTCTACTTTGGAGTTCTTTCCGATTGACAAGGGTCGGTCCTTTTAAAGTAATTTTAAGTGGATAATGAATGCTACCCAGGGGATCATTATGAACTGCCCATTCCAGTGGAGGGTATCTTGATGGAGAGCATATGGAAAGGTCTATTGCTGTGCTAGTTCCTGTAGATAGACAAATATATGTGGGTGTCCCGTAATTTAAGAGTGTAACGTTCAGTTTATCAAGTAGTTTTTCTAGAATTTGGTAGTTGAACTACCAGGTCTTCTAGTTCAGTATAACTTATATCTTGGTTCGGTGGTAGGTAGATGGAGACAATTGTTACTAATATGACTGGCTATTTGTATCTTGCCCAGTTTGCCTTGTCTAATTTCCACTTTGGAGTTCTTTTTGGTTGACAAGGAGTCAATCCTTTTAAAGTAATTTTAACTGAATAATGGTCACTACCCACGTCTACCAGGTCTTATAGTTCGGTATAGCTTACATCTTGGTTCGGTGGTAGGCAGATGGAGACAATTGTTACATGAAAGTTTACTTCAACGCGTACTGCTATCACCTCTAGATTAGTCTGCATGCGAATCTGTTGGATGGGTATATTGGAATTTACTAAGGTTGCCACTCTACCATGTGCTGTGCTGTTTGTAATTCTGTCTTTTCTGTATATATTATATTGTTTTAGAGATATGTTATTCTGGGGTTTAAGCAGTGGTGAGCTATAGTGGGCTCGCAAGAGCCCATTGTTATTTTTTTTGAAAATTTGCGAGCCCATTGTTGAGACGATCATTTATTTTACGAATGAAATCCTGGATGCAATTATTGAGTATCCAGAGCCGATACTATGGTGGGGTGAGTGGGGGGCCCCATTCCCAGCATTTTAATGGTGCAATCGATCAGTTATGTATTTTAAAACTGCTTCATTTTTGATTTAATTACAGTTGGACCTCTGTTTAACCAACTTCTTTATACCAAATTTTTTTAAATTCCCCTTGGTAATTACATTTAAAATACAGTAGTTTCCGTAGAACAAAAATAATTTTCATGTAATGAACAGATTAGGAGAGACAACTTTGTATGCATTGTTCTCACCTCTGGTAATTAGAAAGCGTGAATAACGAAAGGTGAAAGGGATTACCATTCCGCAACATTAGTGGTGTTCGTAAAACTTATGCAGCCACATTCCGAGAAGTCACACTCGTCAATCTGCTTTCCATAGCGAGTCATAGAAGAAGATTCCAGACACGGATAATAGCCTCTGGTCAACCTGTGTTGTGGTTACCCTTTACTCCGACAAATGGGCATATGTTTTTTGGAGAAGTGAGTGACCCACGCGTTTCAGTAAATTTCTCCGTCTATGTTTACATGGTCACAGTAGCTGAATATCTGAGTGATTCTGATATTTTGCAAAGTATTCAAAGAACTAGTGACAGTAGCAACGTAGGGAGGGGGGGATTGAGGCAACTAAGATATTATATAAACTTTAAGAAGATGAAATGTTGGCAGATTTTGAAATTTAGTCGAAGCTTTCACTATGTAGAAAATGTTCTAAAATATAATGGCATAGGGGCAATAATTAAAAAAAAAAAAAAATAATGTATCCATTATATCACTAATCTCCAAAAAACCAGCATGAATTAAAGATGATTGCTAAGGAATTTGATGTGGAAACTACAAAATCGGTTGTGTTCAAGCTACGAAGAACAGCTTGTAGCTTGCGGATGGTAATTGCAGGTTAAGGGAATTATCCCGCTTTGTGCAAACATTTTGAATCAGAAGTTAAATATTGGGGATTGTTAAATTGACTTTTAAATCTGGAATTTCTTAACCATTTAGCACTAATGAGTGACATCCTGCAGGAGCTCTCTTACATTTCAGAAGCTTTACAGATTCACTATGGTAAAAGCAGATAAATTAATAATTCGAACTATCAATGCTATCGCTAATTTGAAAAATTCTGAAGGAAATTATGAAGCTAAAATTGAGAGCATGTTGAAGTGGAAAGAATTTGAAGGAATCAAAATCGAAAGTAAGAACAGTAAAATTACCTTGTGACAAGTTATTAAATGCATTGTTTTATCCTTAAAGAATATGATATTAAATGCAACAGGGTGATCTTAAATTAAATAAAGAAAATAATGATACCAAAAGAAATTTTAAACATATTCTACTGGAAATCGTGGAATTTGAAAGAACTTTCGTCTCGGTGGCAAGACTGTGAAAACCAAATAAGAAATTTGTTTTCTGATAAAATATAAAATAAAAATTAATGATTTTAGAGATTTTGTCGAAGACAGTTTATCTTTAAAATCGAGTGAAATTCCCTTTACAATTAAGAAAGCCAGAAATATCTTTGAAACCATTGTGATTAGCAGTGCTGAAGCTGAGCGAGCTTTCAGCGTAATGAATAATATCGTGTGAATGAATGAATGATGTTGACAATTAAACACGTTGCAGATTATGATGATCATACACCTAAATGGAAAACAATTGCTTCAATTTGATCAGGATCGTTATGTCAAATCATTCCTCCATAATAATAGCTCAGCTATTGAGCAAAGAAGAAAACCGAAAACAAATATTAATAAAGCAGTAAATTGCATATGGCAATTTTTAGTATAAAATTTTCTTGAATATTTGTGCAATATTTTTTTCATGTAATCTGTGATTTTTATGTATCTTTTCTAGAACAGTTTGTTTTTTTATGTAATATTTGTTTTTATATTCTAGAATGTTTTGCAATAATTCGTTATATGTAATATGGGAAAAATTTTTGTTATTTTTATTCTCAACATTAAAATTTTATCATGAAAAAGATGTATCCATTATATTTCCCTAGTTGTAAAAAAAAGGGGGAAAAAAGTCGCGTGTCTGTCGAGCACGCCTGGTAGATGGTTTTATGTGAAATATCCTTTGCGGATGTGACGTCATACTATTAAAAAAATTCCAAAAAGTTAGAACTCGAGATGTCATACAGGTCACGCACTCTAATCTAATCATGCTACTAGTGTGTTCCACACAGACTAGTGATCTGAGCGTGGGAAGCGCCTCTGGCAGATGCCGCAGGTGATACCACTTCCGTGACCGATCAGATTTACTCGGTAGGTACCCCTTCCAAAAAGGATATTTCAAAAATCTGCAAAAGTGCGAGCCCATTGTTAAAATATTCACAGCTCACCACTGAGTTTAAGATATGTTTCTTGCAAACATAGTAGACTAATCGGATTGTACTGAGCTAAGAGATCGTGATATCTCCAAATTGCTGCGGAATCTACTACAGTTCCAATATTAAAATGTATTCATTATTTGGTTCTGTTAGTATTTTCTGCTTGTTTTCTTGGGTTTGTTACCCTAGGGTTCTCTGTCTTTTGTCTTCCTTTTTTAGTGAAGTATGGTTTTTCAGTATCCATCGTTTATTCTGAAAAAATATCTAGTACTGCTTCTGGTTGATTCTTTTCTTTTACTTCCATGGTGTCTATTTATTTCCATTTACATTGGCGGTTCCATCTCGTTTTGTGGATTTTGTGGTTTCTCTAGTTGGTGGTATTGTAATGGGCGTGTTTATTCCCTGTTCTGGTTTTTGTTGTGGATCAACGAGCCCAATCTGACATGGATTTTTTTTGATGGGATCATTACTTCTGTGTTTCTATTGTTCTATAAGTTTGTGTTACTTGAGCATAAGATGGTCTATTTGTTCTTTGTATTTGTACTGTTTATTTGGCTTCCTGATGTTACATTGTTTTCTACTTTATATTTCTGTATTCTCTTTTCCCTCTTCCATTCTTCACATTCTTTTGGGTAGGCATTATGTTCTCCTCTGCAGTTGGAACATCTTCAATTTTGTGCCATACAGCCGTTTTGTATGTGTTCTCATGACCCATATTTTGCACAGATAGAAAACCCCTACATACTGCTTGAGAGTGTCTGTACTTTTGACACTTGAAACAACCCCAAGGGGCTCACATCTGGTGAGTATGCACTTGGAAAAACAAGGGTCCTGAGCTGGATATCATCATTCTTCTCTTTCTTGGTGATTCCCTTCTACCTTTGACTCTCTCTCTCTCTCTCTCTTTCAGGGTAACTCGGAAATTTTTTTTTTTGGCTGGTGCAGCATGAGCATCAGGCTTCCTTGCACCATGTAGCTAATAATAATAATCTGACAGGGTTTGGCATATATGGTCTAGTGGGCAGTTCAGATATCCAGCATTTACAGTTTTTGGTGGTTTTGAGGTGTTAAAGGTCACAATTATATTTCTCATAGGGATAATTTCTCCTTCTCTTTTAATTGTTATTCTTTTAACTTGGATAACTCCTTGATCTTTCAACTCCTTTGATTTTTATCTTCAGTAACATTGAGGAGATACCACTCTGTAATGTTCATACACTTGCTTTCTTGCATCACATGCCACTACTACTACTAATACTACTCCTTTCGAGGTATTCAGGGTGGAATGTGGAGTAATTGTTATTGGAATTTTTCAAAAAGTTCTTGATTTTATTAGATGCTCTGCTTGTTAGCATTAGCATTAGTACAGGCATATGGTGCAAGAAAACAAGCTTACGCAGCATCAGCCCAAAAAAAAACAAAAAAAAAAAACACTCCCATTTCACCCTGCCGTTCGTTCGAAATACCTGTCCAGCTGAACCTTAAATTTATTTAGGCTATCAACTTCCACAAAAAGGGAAGAAAATCTGTTACACCAACCAACTACCCGCTGGCTAAAGGCAAATTTCTGCACATCTATCCTAAATCTGTCTTTCCTCAATTTGAATTTATGCCCTCTCAGATGATTATTCTGAGCAAGAGGAAGAACCCACTGGCATTGAGCATGCTCAAACAATTCAAGACTTAATACACCTCAATCAGATCACCTCACAGGTGCCTAGTCTCCAGACACTGTAATTTGCAAAATTTAAGCCTTTCTTTGTAAGACCAACCCTTTGTTCCATTCACTAATCTTGTTGCCTGTCTCTGTACTCGTTCCAGCAGCTCTACATCTTTCTTGAAATGAGGCCTCCAGACCTGTATACAGTACTCAAGGTGTAGCCTGACCACTGCCTTATACAAGGGAATAATCACCACCTGATCCCTGCTAGAAAAATTCCTGTATATCATTGACAAGACACAATGAGCTACTCTTGCAGCCCATTTGTACTGCTCAGAGAACTTCATATCTGCCTGCACAACCACCCCCAGGTCCTTTTCATTCTCTACCACTGCAGAACCACAGAGTTGATACATTGCTCTGGGGTTACTGTTTCCCATATGTAGTACTTTACATTTGTCAATGTCAAACTTCATTTGCCACCTCTCAGCCCATCTGCTCAACTTTTCTGGATCCTGTTACAGCAGCGTACTGTCATTAGTGTCCTTAACAACCTTGCCAACCTCTGTATCGTCTGCAAACTTGGACATTAAGCTTGATATACCATCATCAATATCATTTATAAATACAGAAAACAATAATGGACCCATCACTGAACCCTGATGGACTCCACTAATATTATCATCATTCTTCTCTTTCTTGGTGATTCCTTTCTACTTCTCTCTCTCTGTCTCTCTCTCTCTCAGGGTAATAGGGAAATT
Source organism: Mastigoproctus giganteus (assembly GCF_048544385.1). Classification (NCBI taxonomy): domain Eukaryota; kingdom Metazoa; phylum Arthropoda; class Arachnida; order Uropygi; family Thelyphonidae; genus Mastigoproctus; species Mastigoproctus giganteus. The sequence goes on from NC_143576.1 coordinate 23,861,665, forward strand.
TTTTTTTTTGGCCGGTGCAGCATAAGCCTCAGGCTTCCTTGCACCATATGGCTAATAATAATAATAAAAACGTTATTCCACTATGAGCAGTGTGCATTGATTACCACTCTCTGTCTTCTCCCCCTCAACCATCCCTTTATCCATAGCAGCAATTTGCCTCCAATGCCACACTGCTCCAATTTATGCAGCAGTCTTCGATGTGGAACAGTATCAAAAGCCTTTCTAAGATACAAATATATAATATCAAAGTTATTCCCTGCATCCAGTTCTTTTGTGACTACATCATAGTATCCAATCAAATTGGTCAGGCAAAACCTGCCCTTAACAAAACCATGCTGCGTCTGAGCTATAACTGAATTCTTGTCTAGATGATCCTGCAGTGCTTCTTTAACCAGTGCTTCCATTAATTTATCTGGAACAGAAGTTAAACTAACAGGTCTATAATTACTTGTGTCAGCCTTTGATCCTCCTTTGTGAATTGGGGTCAAATTTGCACATCTCCAGTCTATGGGTACCTCCCCTGAGTTCAAGGAAGCTCTCATAATTATGGCTAAGGGTTTGCTTACTTCTTTTGCTGCCTCCTTTAATATAACTGGATAGATCCCATCCACCCCGGGTGCCTTTTTTATGTTTATCTTCAACAATTTCTCCTCCACTTTCCTCTCAGTTATTACAAAATCACCTAGCTCACTGACAGAGTTTACTTCACCTCCGACATTCCCCTTCCTGAATAACTCCTATTGTGTGAATGTAGATGCAAAATACTCGTTTAGTTTGTTAGCAACCTGAGCAGGATCCTCAACTGTTGAACTATCAATATCCAGTGGAACAATCTGATTCATCCCTTTCCTTATAGAGTTTACATAGATAAAGAACTCTTTTCTGTTTTTCGTTGCAACCTTTGCCAAGGATTTATCATAATCTGCCTTTGCCTGCCTAATCTCCTTTGTGACTTGGTTATAGACCAGCTTATATCTATCATAGGCTTCCATGTCACCCATTAATTTATATGTTTCCCATGCATTTTTCTTCTCTGTCATATGTCTCATTAGTTCATCTGACATCCATTTAGGCTAAACCCTGAACAATATTTCTTAGTTGGTATGTAAAGCCTAGTAGCTTCCAAGATAAGTTCTTTGAATGCTTCCCATTTTGAATTTGCTGTTGGTAACACTATCAGTTGGTCCCACTGTATAGAATTTAAATACTGTCTCAGACCATCGTAGTCGCCTTTATGAAAGCAAAAACCCTTCCCTTTACCCCTGATGGTAATTACCTCTTTGAGTAAATCCCATTTCAGCATACTGTGATCACTGCCACCTAGTGGTTTCTTTATCTCCCAAACATGCTGATATAGAAAACAATCATCCAATAAATCCACACAAGCCTTGCTAGTCTGTGAGTGACCAACCCCAGGGGCTCATATCTGGTGAGTATGGGCTTGGTACACCCAGGGTCCTGAGCTGGATATCATCATTCTTCTCTTTCTTGGTGATTCCTTTCTACCTCTCTCTCACTCTCTCTCTCTCTCTCTCTCTCAGGGTACTCGGGATTTTTTTTTTTTTTTTGTCTAGTGCAGCATAAGCCTCAATCTTCCTTGTACCCTATGGCTAATAATAATAATAATAATAATAATAATAATAATAATAATAACACATAAATTCCAGTCTATACCTGGGAAATTAAAATCCCCCATTAAAAGACTCTCTGATTTACTGGCCCACCCTATTTCCCTGTACAGTTTCTTATAATACTCATCAGAGTCATTAGGCCTATTGCACACTCCTACTCTCAATTTTGATCTCCCAATGCTATGTCACACTAAACTGACTCGACACTGCACTGTCCAGCGATGTCGACTGGCTTCACTTCCTTGGATTTTATGTGTTTCTTAACTAATAGCATAACCCCTCCTCCTTTCCTATTCTGTCCATCCTTTCTCTACACATTGTACTCTCCAAATTCCAGTTCTGCATTCCTTATATCTGTGTGACACCACGTCTCTGATATCCCAACAATATCTGCCTTTGATGGTTTTAGCAATACCTCAAATTCATCAAATTTATTTACCAAACTCCTAGCATTTTTGTACACGCAAGTATACATGTACCTGTTCCTATTCTTAGCTACCCTAACACAACCCATGTGTTTACTTGTACTGCAATGACTCCCAGCAGTCTCTGAAAAATTCCTGCATCTTATTTTCCAGGCTGCTGCTCATTCCAATTGTTTTTGATTTGTCATCTCTACTAGTAGATCCCCTGATTTTAGTCTTCTGACTGTTTTAGGGGAACTAGCTATGCTTTTTAGAGTTTTTTTGAATTCGGAAAGGTGACAAACTTCCGATGGGTTATTCATTCTTTGAATGAATAACTAAGAACAGTGATATGACTACAGGCAGTGCCTCTGTCTTTTGTCGCTTAGCTGTATATGAATTCATTTCCTCTAGTTTTCTGCTAGTTTGGGTAGCAGAAACATGGTCTGTGTTTGCCATGTTTGCTCCTTTTTTCCTTTGGCAAGAGGACTTTTCTGCCAAGGTTTCTAGCCCACCATGGGGAGGTGGGAGCAGTGCCGTTAGGAGGCCAAGCAGTTAGTTGGCCGCTTTAGGGTTAGTTGTTAGTGGAACTAGAAATATAAAAAAGAGATAAAGAAAAGTGAGTTTCCTTTCTGTGTTCTAACTTGTAGTTTTTCAAGTATAGAACTATTTTAAATAAGGCTGTTGAGAGAAAAACAGGAACTTAAAAATAACTTTAATCACTTGTCAATAGCACTCTAAGTCGCAGTAATGTTGCTTGGCCTCAAAAAATGCTTGATACCCGGGGCCCAGAGAAAAAGAGAAAAGTTGGGGTTTTTTTTTTTGATGCAGAGGAAGCAATATTTGTGATGTGCTTATGCCAAGACAGAGATTAGAAGTCAGGGTAATCCCTAATAGAGATATGTGATCATGTCTAGAAATCTGAGTGTTATCGAAGATAAGCATAGGAGCAGATGAATCCTTTTTTGAGATATAAGACAGGACTGAATTTTACAAGGATTGAAATTAGCTATATTATCTTTTTCCCATTTGAGAATTACCTGGAGATCACCATTTAAGGAATTGTTAATGGATATTCAAGCAGCTGAGGCTGTTTGCACAGGACAAAGTTTCTCAAAACTGGAAGGAGGAATGCAATGTGCTATCATTGAAAGCATGGATAGGATTTCCAGTCAATGGAAGAAAGTCAATAATAAACAAGAGGGAAAAGAGTGAATCTTTGGGAACACCAGCATTAGTGGAGAAGACAGCAGACAGAGAACTATCTATGATCACCTGGTGAGCCTTCAGAGAGAAAATTGGATACCCTGTTAAAAAAAAAAAAAAGTTGGCAATCCATAAGATGGATGCTTATTTATAAGACCTTTATGCCAAATACAATCAAAAGCTTTTGAAATGCCAAGAGCAACTGTTTGAGTTTCACCAAACTTTTCCACTGAATTTGTCCATAGATGGGTAATATATGCCAGTATATCTCCTGAAAATCAATACTGATGGAATCCACAGTGGTGATCATTGATGTGATGGAAGGTTTTAAGACAGTTTAAGGGTTGGTGGATGATGGATTTCTCCATTACTTTGGGAAGCATAAAAGTAAGTTCAATTGGATGATAACTGGATGGGGGAAAGTGATTGGTCAATCTTTTTTGAAACTGGCTGGATATAAGAAAATTTCCAAACATAAGAAAAACACCAGTACAATAAGAAAGAGTAAAAAGGCAACACATAACAGAAGCAAGCTGATGAGCACAGATTTTGAGAATAAATATACAAATGCCATCAGGAAATGGAGTTTTCTTGATATCGACATTGTTAAGTATTCTAGATCCTTCTGTTGGATGCCTACAGGAAGAACTGATGAGTGTATTGGGAATGGAAGGAGGTGTTTTCCAAGATCAATACAAGAATGATTTAGGAGTTCGTGTACTGTTTATCTTGTACTTAAGGGATGTTTGCAAGAAAAAGACAGAAAGTGCTGGGTGTGTGCTTAGGATTGTCTGATATTCTGCTAGGTTATTGAACAATCTGTGTGAAGTCATTAGTAATTGCAAAATCCTCAATATCTCAAACAGTCTGTGTGACTAGAAAACTGAAGCCAGCTGGAGGTGTGAACATTAAAATCACCAAGGAAAATTACCTCACTATTAGAAAAATTGGACTGGTCAAAGTAGAGTTTCAAAGAATGGAAGTCAAAGAGCTACAAGCGATTAGTGCAGTTGGGAATACAGCTGATGCAACTGATGAATTTTACAGAGTGGGGTACAGGGATTTTAAGCTAGAGAAGATCAAAAAAAGGACGTTCCAAATTAGTAAGTCTTTGACAGATAGGGAATATCAGAGGGGATGTATGCACAAATATTTCCTTTGAAGTGAAAGGAATCATAGCTAAATAATTAGGACAACCAATAAAAGTAGTGGCTGAAGCAACCAATAATTGGGATTTTGTTACAAGAAGGAAATGTCGCTTATAAGACTGCAGATGAAAACGGACATCAATGAGATTAGAAGTGAAATCAAATATATTGGTGAAATGAACGAGGAAGTTTTTGGAAGGCTTAGATATTTTTGCTGATAAATTTTTTCTATTAGTTTGATTATTCATGATGCATTCAGTAGATAAAGTAAGAGCTCAGAGGGGAAAGGGGATATGTTATATGAATTAATGAAATTTTTGTACATGGCATACAAACAGCAAGAACAGACTCAGCTCCATGTAATGTGGCCTTAACACTCCTCCCCCACCTCTTTCACACAGCTACTACTAGGACTCCCTTCAGTCACTAGCTGGCAGAGTAAAAGCAGTGAGATTATACACTAGTTAATCCAGATGCCTCCTAGAGAGATAATAATATATTCGGCCCAGCAGACTATTTTTTTTTCACCATACTGTAAGGAAAAAGCAAGGAAGATTGGATCTTGCCATGATGTCCATCACAGCCACAAAAGACATGACTCATACTGCAACGATGGAAGAAATTGGTGTTGCTCTAGAAACTAAACATGAGTTTTGATACTTGAAACTATAACAAGTAAATGGTGGTACCCAAAGTCAGTGTTCTTTAAGATCTTCTTGGGCTATGAAAAAAAAAAAAAAAAAAAAAACTTCTGTAAATGTGCTCTTCTGTTTCTTTACTGACAGTCTGCTGTTTGTGAGATATTCCCTTTGAATAAACATATTGTTATTGGAAACTTCTCATATAATGAGTATATCCATGGGTGTTATGCTGAACTTTCTTGGATATGTTTTTAAAAACGTGCTGCACAGATGTGGATCATTAGGTTTTAAGCACACTTTTCCCTATTATAGTCATTGCTACTCTGATTATTGTGTGATTCTACAAAAAATATAAATAAGCAACACTTGTAGATGTAAGATGTATTACTATGGTGCTGTATGTAGTTGCTTCACAATTTCCAAAAAATAATAATTTTCAAATTATTTTCTATGTAGGATTGCTAGAAATATCTCTTGTAGCAACCCTGAATAGAAAAGAAATAGAAAAATAACTTACTTATCTGTATGAGTTGCTTTTACTTCACATTTCTTCTGTGGAGGGACAGTAGTCCAGTGGCGTGCAGCTTCTACCATTGCAGCAGCATTCATTAGTCCATAACCAAAAGAGTGACTCACTGGAAAAATTCCAGTTATTATAAAACACAAGAAAAATATATATGATTGTTTTTACATTTGAAACACTCAATTTAATTGAAACAGTATTACCAGAACAAAAGTTCAGATATTCTTGAAATATTAACAGTTGTAAACATTCTGCATATCCACATTTATAACCAAATGAAATTTTCTGGGATAGGATCAACTATGGAACTGTGGATTACATTAAGATATAAGATCTTTTGTTCATTCTTCCAGCCTATTATATTTTCTAATTCCTATTCTCATAATTATTTCTTAATCCTCAAGCAAGTGTGTAGGGTCAACCAAAGCCCACTCAAGGGTTAAGAAATAATTAACCAACATAAAAAAAATTGTGCATTTTCTAAGAACTTCAAATTATTTTTTTCACTAGAAAATTTCAGCCCAAAAAATATTTGAGGCTCCAATTTTTAATAAAAATTTAAATTTAATAAACAACTGTTCATTTGAATAAGTTTTTGTTTTGGTTTCATTCAATATTAGTAGTGGCGAATGAGATGAAATAAAGAAAGTTTACACAGTATCAGCAAAAAGAAAGAAAGAAAAAAAAAAAAAAAAATTGGAACGAATGACCAAATGACGCGCGTGTGTGTGTGTGTGTGTTTGTTCTCCCCCACCCCTTTTTGATGATGTGTGTGTTTTTTGTTTTTCCTTTTTTTTCTTTGCTAGTACTGTATTATACAGCACTAGCAAAGGTTATCTTTTAATCATCCAAGGATAATCCTTGCTTCCTTATATCACACTGCCAATACATTACTATGTGAAATCAAATTTTGATGAACCTATCCAGCATTATTTATTTATTATTTTATTTTATTATTATTTTTTTTTCAATTTAAGTTTATATCACCCTACAAGTTAGTGCAACTGCATAATTTCTGTATATAGCCAACTACTTAAGTAGTTAAAAATTGGCATCATTAAGTTTATCTTTCTTTTTTTTTTTTTTTATGAAAACCCCAAACATGAGAGGTATTAGAGAACTGATAGTACTTAGTACCGTGCTTAGGGTGGAGGTTGAGAAGACAAAAGAAGATATTTGTTGACATTAAACTTGAACATCTGTAGACTGTAATTTTCAAGAAATACATATGAAGGAAGGTTGTTCCAGGAAACAGCAGTTGAATGAATAAATGAGGAAGATGAAAAGTTGGTTTTGTGAGTTTGAAGTTGGACAGTAAATGGATGTTGGCTGGTGGCGGCACATGTTCGGACAGTTTTGAAAGAGAGAGAGCGGGAATTATAGAAGCTAATTCAGAAGAACAGTGCCCATGGACGTATCTGTAGAAAAGGCATGCAGCAGAAACAGTATGTCTATGAGACAGTGAATAGTATGATTCAGAGCTGTAATACTCAATATGTTCTACGTTGATAATAATATTAGTAAATTAATAAGAGGAGTTTACCACAATATAGTACGTAGAACACTTCCGTATGATACCCTCCAGAAATAAAAAGGAAAAAATCGACAACTTACCGGTACATTAAAGTTAAATATAAATAATTAAATAATCAATTCAAAATCAATTTAAAACAATTAAAATTCAAATTAAAGCAATTAAAAGAATCTAACAAAAATATTCAAAACGATTTTCCTTCCTTAGTATGAATCAGAGCTGTAATACTCAATATGTTCTATGTTGATAATAATATTAGTAAATTAATAAGAGGAATTTATGTATTAATAAATTAATACATAACTATAGTGGTGCACGTGATACGGAAGTTGTATAAAGGGAACTCGTAGAAAACACTAGATACCGAAAAAAATATATATATAACATAACTGTTTTGGGATATAACTTAAGGATTTAATTTTTGTTTTGAATTTTATTGAATTAAATCGGAATCATGACTCTGACCAGAGCAGCAAAGCAAAAGGCTCAAGCTAATGGGAGTGCTGTGGTTCAGGGGAGAACTGAGGGGGGCAGTTGCCCTCTGAATCACAGTCTATTAAAATGCACTGTTTGCTTAATGTTTGCGGAGCAGTCGGGTACGGGACATGATACTGCCAAGGGGGATGTCTTTGTGTGTGCACGATGTAAGGAGTGCAAGGAAATCAGGCGACAACTCAGCGTTGTTATGGGCCTTTATGAGAGCTTGAAGGACAGGGTGGATGCCCTCGAAGGTAATAAATTGAGGGGCCCATCAAGCTCTCAGCTGCCCACATCAACGCCAGAGCTTGCACTTGGTCATCAGGCAACACAGAAGCAGCCCCCTAGGCAGAATGCACTGGTCCCACAGGAACTAGTAGTTGTTGGTGACTCTATTGTCAGGGAAACGGGGAACATACTTTGTAAAAAGGATAGGTGGAATAGGACCAGGGTATGTCTGCCAGGGGCAAAGGTTGATGACGTTGTAGAGCGGATATCATCTTTTAAGGGCACAAAAGGTGATATAGTTGTACACGTTGGCACTAATGATATTAAGAGTAGGAGACCGGCGGAATTACTTAGCAAGTACAGGTCACTGTTGAAAAAAAGCCGTGAATTAGGGTTGAACTTGAAAGTGTCTGCAATTCTGCCCAGACACGATAGGAGGGAGTATATGATGAGAGCCTTGTCGATCAATTCGGCCCTGGAGGGATTGTGCAAGGCTCAAGGGGTAGAATTTTTTTCAGCGTGGACTGTACTTGTTAACAGGAGAGATTGCTTCTACAGGGATGGGATACACTTAAATAGAAAGAGTGCAAGAATTTTTGCTGATGCTGTCGAGGCAGTGTTAGGTGGGTCGGAAAACTGCTAGTTGGGGGGGATACAAGGACTAATAGATTAACAGTAGCCAGTGGCAGAGGTGGAAGTGATTCTTGCACTGCTTCTATTGAAATGAGCAGAAGTGTGAAAAACAAGATGCAGGATATTTCAGAGACTGCTGGTAGTCATTGCGGTACAAGTAAACACATGGGTTGTGTTAGAGTAGCTAAGAATAGAAACAGGTGCATGTATACCTGCGTGTACACCAATGCTAGGAGTTTGGTAAATAAATTTGATGAATTTGAGGTATTGCTCAAAACATCAAAGGCAGATATTGTTGGGATATCAGAGACGTGGTGTCACACAGATATAAGGAATGCAGAACTGGAATTTGGGGAATACAATGTGTATAGAAAGGATAGACAGGACAGGAGGGGAGGAGGGGTTATGCTATTAATTAAGAAACACCTAAAGTCCAAGGAAGTGAAGCCAGTCGACATCGATGGACAGGGCAGTGTCGAGTCAGTTTGGTGTGACATAAGCATAGGGAAATCAAAATTGAGAGTAGGAGTGTGCTATAGGCCTAATGACTCTGATGAGTATAATAAGATATTGTACAGGGAAATAGAGTGGGCCAGTAAATCAGAGAGTCTTATAATGGGGGACTTTAATTTCCCAGATATTGACTGGAATTTGTGGGTTGGTCACTCGCACACTAGCAAGGCTTTTGTGGATTTATTGGATGATTGTTTTCTACATCAGCATGTTCGTGAGGCAACAAGAGGGAGCAATACTCTTGATCTGATTATCAGTAGTGATTCTTCATGCATTAAGAACCTGCAGATAAATGAACCACTAGGTGGCAGTGATCACAGTGTGTTGAAGTGGGATTTACTCAAGGAGGTAACTACCATCAGAGGTAAAGGGAAGGGTTTTTGTTTTCGTAAAGGCGACTATGATGGTCTGAGACAGTATTTAAATTCTATACAGTGGGACCAACTGATGATGTTACCAACAGCAAACTCAAAATGGGAAGCATTCAAGGAACTAATCTTGGAGGCTACCAGGCTTTACATACCAACTAAGAAATATTGTTCAAGGTTTAGACCTAAATGGTTGTCAGATGAACTAATGAGACATGTGGCAGAGAAGAAAAATGCATGGGATACATACAAATTAATGGGTGACATGGAAGCCTATGATAGATATAAGTTGGTCTGTAACCAAGTCACAAAGGAGATTAGGCAGGCAAAGGCAGACTATGAAAAATCCTTGGCAAAGGATGCAAAGAAAAACAGAAAAGAGTTCTTTACATACTTGAACTCGAAAAGGAAAGGGATGAATCAGATTGGTCCACTGGATATTGATGGTTCAACAGTTGAGGATCCTGCTCAGGTGGCTAACAATCTAAACGAGTATTTTGCATCTACATTCACGCATGAGGAGTTATTCAGGAAGGAGAATGATGTAGGTAAAGTAAACATTGGCAGTGAGCTGGATGATTTTGTAATAACTGAGAGGAAAGTGGAGGAGAGATTGTTAGGGATAAACATAAAAAAGGCACCTGGGGTGGATGGGATCTATCCAGTTATATTAAAGGAGGCAGCAAAGGAAGTAAGCAAACCCCTAGCCATAATTATGAGAGCTTCTTTGGACTCAGGGGAGGTACCCATAGACTGGAGATGTGCAAATGTAACCCCAATTCACAAAGGAGGATCAAAGGCTGACACAAGTAATTATAGACCTGTTAGTTTAACTTCTGTTCCAGGTAAATTAATGGAGGCACTGGTTAAAGAAGCACTGCAGGATCATCTAGACAAGAATTCAGTTATAGCTCAGACACAGCATGGTTTTGTTAAGGGCAGGTCTTGCCTGACCAATTTGATTGGATACTATGATGTAGTCACAAAAGAACTGGATGCAGGGAATAACTTTGATATTATATATTTGGATCTTAGAAAGGCTTTTGATACTGTTGCACATGGAAGACTGCTGCACAAATTGGAGCAGTGTGGCATTGGAGGCAAATTGCTGCTATGGATAAGGGGATGGTTGAGTGGCAGAAGACAGAGAGTGGTAATCAATGGACACTGCTCAACGTGGACTAATGTTATTAGTGGAGTTCCTCAAGGTTCAGTGTTGGGTCCGTTGTTGTTTTCGGTGTTTATGAATGATATTGATGATGGGATATCAAGTTTAATGTCCAAGTTTGCAGATGATACAAAGGTTGGCAGGGTCGTTAAGGACAATACTGACGCTATGCTGCTGCAACAGGATCTGGAAAGGTTGAACAGATGGGCTGAGAGGTGGCAAATGAGGTTTAACATCGACAAATGTAAAGTGCTGCATATGGGAAACAGTAACCCCAGAGCAACGTATCAACTCTGCGGTACTACACTGACAGTGGTGGAGAATGAAAAGGACCTGGGGGTAATTGTGCAGGCAGATATGAAGTTCTCTGAGCAGTGCAGACGAGCTGCAAGAGTAGCTCATGGTGTCTTGTCAATGATATACAGGAATTTTTCTAGCAGGGATAAAGAGGTGATTATTCCCTTGTATAAGGCAATGGTAAGGCCACATCTTGAGTACTGTATACAGGTCTGGAGGCCTCATTTCAAGAAGGATGTAGAGCTGCTGGAACGGGTACAGAGAAGGGCAACAAGATTAGTAAATGGAACAAAGGGTTGCTCTTACGAAGAAAGGCTTAAGTTTTGCAAATTACAGAGTTTGGAGACTAGGCACCGGCGAGGTGATCTGATAGAGGTGTATAAGGCTTTGAATGGTTTGAGCATGCTCAATGCCAATGGGATTCTTCATCTTTCTCAGAATAATCACCTCAGAGGGCATAAATTCAAATTGAGGAAGGACGGATGTCGGATAGATGTGCGGAAATTTGCCTTTGGCCAGCGGGTGGTTGGTTGGTGGAACCGACTTCCATCACTTGTTGTTGAAGTTGATAGCCTAAACAAATTTAAAGCTCAACTGGACAGGTATTTCGAACGAACGGAGGAGTGAAATGGGAGTGGGTTTTTTTTTTTTTTTTTTGGCTGATGCTGAATAAGCTTGCTTTCTTGCATCATATGCCTCTGCTAATGCTAATGCTAAGGAGTTTACCTCAATATAGTTTACCTCAATTCAAAACGATTTTCCTTCCTGGAAGGATGGAAAATCGTTTTGAATATTTTCGTTAGATTCTTTTAATTGCGTTAATTTGAATTTTAATTGTTTTAAATTGATTTTGAATTGATTATTTAATTATTTATATTTTACTTTAATGTACCGGTAAGCTGTCGATTTTTTCGTTTTTATTTCTGGAGGGTATCATACGGAAGTGTTCTACATACTATATTGAGGTAAACTCCTCTTATTAATTTACTAATGAGACAGTGAATGGAGAGACTGTTAGAGAGGAGTCATTAATTAACCTAACTGACCTCTTCTGAATGGAATCAAGAAGCCTGAGAGAGGTTTTGGGGGCACCACCCCAGATGTGGGAACAATATTCCATGGTAGGGCGGATTTGCGATTTATACAGAGTGAGCAGAGTTTGGAAAAAAAGTAATGCCAAGAGCGAAAGAGAAAACTAAGTTTTTTAGATGCAGAGGAAGCAATATTTGTAATGTGCTTATGCTAAGTGAGATTAGAAGTCAGGGTAATCCCCAAAAGATATATATATCATTTTGCCTAGAAATCGGAGTGTCACCAAAGATAAGCATAGGAGCAGAAGAATCCTTTTTGTGAGATATAAGACAAGACTGAGTTTTAGAAGGAGTGAAATCAACTAAGTTGTCTTTGCCCCACTAGAGATCGGCATTTAAGGAATTGGTAGTGGATATTCGAGAAGTTGAAGCTCATTGAGCAGGACAAGGTTTCTCAAAATGGAAAGTGGAATGAAATGTGCTATCATCAGCAAAACTATGGATAGGATTTCCAGTCAATGGAAAAAGGTTATTAATATACAAGAGGAAAAGGTCGGGGGGGGGGGGAGAACTAAACCTTAGGGGACACCAGCATTAGTGGAGAAGTTAGAAGAGAGTGAGCCATCAACCATCACCCTCAGCAAGCAATCAGAGAGAAAACTGGATAACCAATTACAAAAAACAGTTGGAAAACCATAAGATGGAAGCTTGTTTAGAAACCCTTTATGCCAAACACGATTGAAAGCCTTTGAGATGTCAAAAGCAACTGCCTGTGTTTCACCGAACTTTTCCATTGAATTTGTCCATAAATGGGTAATATAAGTCAGGATATCACCAGTCGATCGACACTGACAGAATCCATACTGGTGATCGTTGATCAGACGGAAGGTTTCTAGGTAGTTTAAGAGTTGGCAGTTAATTGATTTCTCCGTTACTTTAGAAAGAGTAGAAGTAATTGCAATGGGATGATAACTGGATGGGAAAGATTTGTCACTCTTTTTAGGAACTGAAAAAAGTGAAAGTAAAAAATGTTTAAATGAAACAAGACGGCAAAGAACAGGAGTAAGTTCAGGAGCACAGGTTTTGAGAACAAGTAGAGAAATACCACCAGGACCTGGAGCTTTCTTAGCATCAAGATTCATCAAAATCCTTCTGACATCTTTTGACGGAAGACCACAAGAGGCATTGAATAGAGCGTGTTGGGAATGGTGAGATTTGTTTTACCAAGATTATTAATACACGAGTTGGAATTAAAATGGGATGCTAGCAAGTCAGCTTTATCCTTGGCTGAAGTGACAACAGAACCATCTGGTTTTGACAGATGTGGGAGAAGAGACGGGCAAAAGTTGCAGCCAATAGCTTTGGCAAAAGACCAGAATGCTCGGCTACCATTACGGCAAGAAGTAAGTTTTCTACTCTTAGTCTGTTCAAAATCTAGTTTGGACTGATTAATAACTGCTTTACAATTGTTGCGAGCTTTCATGTAGGCAGAAAATGAAACTGAAGAATTGAAAACAAGCCAATTACGATATGCAATGTTCTTCTCTTGAACAGCCTTCGCACATTTTTTGGAAAACCAAGGTGTAGATAAATGACGAGATTTTAAAGTGGAGTGTGGAATAAAGGATTCCATTCCTACAAGAATAATTTTAATGACACGATCTGAGCAAACGTTCACATCAGATGTTTTGAAACAGTAATCTGACCAAGGAAAAGAAATCTTGCAGGTCATCCCATTGTGCATTCTTGTAATGCGAAACATTATGAGATTGGGAATAGCCATGAGATAAAGGCTCCATTGGAGAAGAGACAATTACCAAGTTGTGATCTGAAGTGCCCAAAGGACCTCTCACTTCGACCGTGTACTTAGAAGGATTGTTTGTGAGAAAAAGATCACGTGTGTTGGCTGTATGGTTAGGATTGTATGTATTCTTGTAGGTAAATGAACAATCAATGCAAGGTCATTAGTAATTGCAAAAGCCTCAGCATCTCGACCAGCTGAGTTGGTGTGACTAGAAAACAGAAGCCAGCTGGAGTTTTGAACATTAAAATCACCAAGGAAAATTACCGCACTGTTAGGAAAGTTGGACTGCAGAAAGTCAAGTTGCAAAGAGAGAAAGTCAAAGAGCTCCAAGCTGTTATGTTATTTGGTTTTTAGGAGCATTTGCAACTAAGGCCATATTGCTCCAGGATATGCGGTGGTCATTCCCTGACCTTTCCGCATCCTCCGTATTTGGTGGTGTGGGCTCAAACCCCCGGTCTAATCAAGAAGCGTGTGCTACGCACTGCTGTTCCTTCCCACCTGGCTACGGAGGCGCCTAGAGCTCCAAGTGATTTGGGAGTTGGGAGAATGGTAGAGACAACAGATGAATTTGACACAATGAGGTAGAGAGATTTTAAGCCAGAGAAGACGAAAAGAGGAGATTTCAAATTACCAAGTCTCTGACAGGAAATATTGGAACAGACATATGCACATGTACTACCTTTGAGGCAAAACGAATCATACAGCGAATAATTTGAGCAATTGAGATGAGCAGTGGTTTTGCCTGGTAACACAGAGGGCGGCATTCCTCAATATGGTGTGAGCACCACACCTCGACCCCTGCTTATGTTGGTTCACACCTGGGTGGTAACCCACAGTGTGCTCGTGCATGGCAGTTATAGCCAGGATTACTAACAGTACCACCATCGTGAAGGTGCAAGCAGAAGATTTGGCTGTCACAGACCATCCGAACTTTGCTGAAATTGGGTCCACTTGACTTGAATGTCACCCAAATATCAGTTCTATCTGCATTTTAGACTCCCAGGTAGCAAGTACAGCTTTTCTGGCATATCTGAGAGAATGTCTGTGACAACTTCAAGGACCAAATTCTATTCATATTGTGAATACCTTCATGAGTTGACATGACATTGCACTACAACGAATAAGTAATGCTTCGCCATAAGAGAAGACTATTGTTACTTATTCTCAGTGGATACCATCACACATATGGCACCGTTTCAGAGCATATTGGCTCCTCATCAGTGGGTCGGCAGGTACTCTGGTGTTGCAATGAGGACAGCCCAGTTGCGAAGTATATCTCCACAATATGAGAGATGCCTGATGGTGTGGAGTAATTTAGATTACAGTATAATTTAAGCCTAGAGCCTCAGGTTACGTAAGGAGTTAACTAGCGTACAAGTGAGTGAAACAGCATCATTTCTGTACATAGCTAACTATTTAAATAGTTATAAATTGGCATCATTAAGTATATTTCAAATTGTGAATACTTTCACAATGAGTTAACATGATATTATTATTATTAGACGTATGGTACAAGGAAGCCTGAGGCTTATGAGTCCCTGGGGTAAGTGCACTACATCAAATAAGTAATATTTCACCATAGGAGAAGACTATTTTTACTTATTCTCAGCGGATACCATCACCAATACAGCACCATTTCAGAGTTTATTGGCACCTTGTCAGTGGATATCCAGTATATGATGTTAAAATTATATTTTTCAACCAGTTCCTTTGTTACTGTGTCATAGTAGCAAATGAGATTAATCACAAAGCCACCCCCATAACAAATCCATGCTGTGATTTCCATATAACTCCATTTCTGTCAAGACAATCCTGAAATATTTCATTAGCAGTAGTAGAGGCATATGATGCAAGAAAGCAAGTTTATATAGCATCAGCCAAAAAAAACAAAACAAAAAAAATAAAAATTTCCATTTCAACCATCAATTCACTCCAAATGTTTCTCTAGTTTTGCCTTGAACTTATTTAAGTTGTTGACCTTCACTACAACAGATGGAAGTTTGTTCCGACTAACAACCACACATAGGCCAAAGGAAATTTCCGCATATCTATTCTACAAGTCTTTCCTCAATTGTCATTTATGTCCCCTCAGGTGAGTAATCTGAGCAAGAGGAAGAATCCCATCAGCATTCAGCTTACTCAACCCATTCAAGACCTTATACACCTCAATGAGATCACCTCACAGGTGCCTAGTCTCAGAAGCTGCAATTTGCAGAATTTAAGCCTTTCTAGATAACAACAACGATTTGTTCCACTTACCAATCTCATTACCCCTCTCTGTACTCCAGCAGCTCTAAATCTTTCCTAAAATGAGTCCTCCAGACCTGTATACCGCCGTAATGAAGGTGTGGCCTGACCATTGCCTTATATAAGGAGACAATCACCTCCTTATCCCTGCCAGCAAAATTCCTGTATATCATCAACAAGACATCATGAGCTATTTTGAAGCCTGTCTGTACTGCGCAGAAAACTTCATATCTGACTGCACAATTACCCCAAGTCCTTTTCATTCTCCAATACCCTGAGTGTAGTACCACACAATTGGTAGATTTCTCTTCGGTTATTGCTACCCATATGTAGTACTTTGCATTTGTCAATGTTAAACTTCAGTTGCCACTTCTCAGCCCATTTGCCCAACTTATCTAGATCCAGTTGGAGTAGCATACTGTCTTTAACAACCCTGCCAACCTTTGTATCATCTGCAAACTTAGACATTAAACCTGATATACCTTCATCAATATCATTGATAAATATATAAAACTACAATGGGCCCAACACCAAACCCTGTGGAACTCCACTAATAACATTTCTCCACGAAGAACAGTGTCGATTGATTACTGCTCTCTGTCGTCTCCCACTCAACCATCCATTGTGGCAATCCCTTTATCCATTGTGGAATCTTACCCTTAATGCCATACCTCTCAATTTGTTCAGCAGTCTTCCATGTGCAACAGTATCAGAAGCTTTCCTGAAATCCAAGTATATGATATCAAAATTATTTTTGGCATTCAGTTCCTTTGTGACTACATCATAGTATCTAATCAAGTTGGTCAGGCAAGTCCTCCCTTTAACAAACCCATGCTGTGTCCTAACTATTACTGCAGTCTTTTTAGATGATCCTGATATGCTTCTTTAACCAGTGATTCCATTATTTTCCCCAGAACACAAGTTAAACTAACAGGTCTATAGTTACTTGTATCACCTTTTGAACCCCCTTTGTGAATTGGTGATACATTTGCACACCTCCAGTCCATGGGGACCTCTCCTGAGTCCAAGGATGCTCTCATAATTATGGCTAAGGGTTTGCTTACTTCCTCTGCTGCCTCCTTTAATATAACTGGATAGATCCCATCCACTCCAGGTGCCTTTTTTATGTTTAACTTCAACAATTTCTCCTCCAATTTTCTCTCAGTTATTACAAAATCGCTTAGCTCCCTGTTAGAGTTTGATAAACTTCTGGTATTCCCCTCATTGAATAACTCCTCATGTGTGAATGTAGATGCAAAATACTTATTCAGCTTATCAGCTACCTCAGCAGGTGCATCAACAATTGAACCATCGATGTCAAGTGGATCAATCTAATTCATCCTCTTCCTTTGCTTTTAATGTTTATGGTACTAATTAGTGGTCTTTGGTATTGAAATATTTGCTGCAGAGATGATTTGGTTTGTAATATAAGTAACAGCACTATTGATGTCATAAATGTCTTAGTTTATTCATTTAAAGAAGCAGCACTTTGGTATTTTTCCCAGTTTTCTTTGTGAAATTTCCACTTTTTACCTCATATAGATTGTGGTACGTCATTTGTTAATAGGTGGCAAACAACTGGATAATGATCACTGTTATTGGGATCATTTGAAGCAGACCAATCAAGAATAGGATAGAGAGGGGGAACAGATGGTGAGATTGATTGCAGAAGTAGTCCCTGTAAGTAAATGGACATGGGTGTGAGAAACTGCATTTAAGAGTGTTAAGTTCCTGCTATCTAGAAGTTTTTCTATCATCTGCCCTCTTTTGTCTATATGAAGAGAGCCCCAAATGGTGTAATGCCCATTTAGGTCTCCAATCACACAGAATGGAGATGGTAATTGGTTAACTAAATTCTCAAAGTCTTCCAATATATATGTATGGTTAGGTTGTTGTTGTTTTTGTTATTTGGTTTTTAGGAGCATTAGCAAAAGGCCATATTGCTCCGGGGATATGCGGCAGTCATTCCCTGACCTTTCTGCATCCTCCGTATTTGGTGGGCACGGGGTCAAACCCCAGTCTAATCAAGAAGTGTGTGCTATGCACTGCTGCTGCTGCCAACCTGGCTACAGAGGCATCTGTATGGTTAGGTGGAAGATGGGAAGAGTGAAACCATGGTAAAGATAATTCCAATTACAATGCAGACTGCAACTGCTTCGAGGGATGTTTACAGCTGAATATGGCTGGATGGAATATTAGAGTCAACCAAAATGGCAACTCCTCCATGGGCGGTTGTTGTAGTTTTACAATCTTACCTATATATATATATTGTAGCACTTGATTAAAATATTTATGTGCAGAGTTAGGTTTGTTTCTTGTAAACAAACACTTGCAGGATTATAGACCGAAATCAGATCTTTGATATTGTTAAGGTTACACCAAATCCCACAACAATTCCACTGAAGAAGTGTATGTATTATTTGGACTTAGTTATTGATTCAGATGATTTACAATGGGCTGCCTGTTTCAACCAATCTATTTTGGCTTTTTCTTTTCTAGGGAAAGTTGGTCGAAACCACTTTCCATATCAACAGTTCCGTAAAGTTCCAGGACTGGTTCAACTTCTTGCTCTTTTTATCAATTTTCATAGTATCAGTATTTTTTTTGTGTTTTTTCAACAGGTTTGGTGGGATTTGCACTACTTGTTGGTGTTGGATCTTCAGCATCTGGTGAGAATATAATGGATGTATTAATTGCCTGGTCAACTTTTGGTTTTGTTTGTAAAAGGAGATTATGTGCCCAGTCAGCTATTGAGATGATGGGCAAGACTGAGATATCAGTCTGTGTTGCAGTTATTTTTATTTTCTGCACTGCAGTTGCTGCCGTGCATGATCTCACTGCCGAAAGTAATGGTATCTGCTTTTTGGCTTCTTGAGATTTGACCTTATGTTCAGTTTTATATTTCTGAACTTTCTTCTCTCTCTTTTATATACTGCAGTCTGGAATAGGCAAGGCAGCCTCATTTGCAGTTTGAACAATGAGGAGACTGTGTATGGCATTCTTTATCATTATGGTCTTTGGAACCACAAAGAATATAATGATAAAGAATGCCATACACAGTCTCCTCATTATGGTCTTTGGAACCACAAGTGGCACAAATCACAAATAGCTTGTCCTGTGCATACTGTTTGGGAATGGTCATACTTTGACATTTGAAGCATCTTATGAGATTGGGAATGTATGGCTTTACCTAGCAATTCAGGTATCCTGCTTTGACTGATGTTGGTAGAGTAGGAGTATCGAAAGTAAGTATGATAGTGCAGGTTGGTATCAGATTTCCATCCTTTTTAATAAGGGTTCTTTTGGCACGTATGACATTCTGGTTTTGTAACTCTTGTGTAATTTCTTTGTCAGAGCTGTTTAGGAGGTCCCATTGCACGATAACCCCTTTTGATGTATTTAAAGTGGCATGTGGAGTGACTTTGATGGGAATCTCACCAAAATCTGTGGTTTTAAGAACCAGATCTGAATGTTGGTGATTTGTTGTTTCTATCAGCAGGTCACTAGGTTTTAAGCGGCAAACCATTTTTGGCAGACCAGCTATATGTTCTAAGCATCTCTGAATTACAAAAGGAGAAAGTACTAACAGACTGGTCTGTTAGGGAGTGGAAAATTAGGAAGAGCGGAAAAATGGCTTGGGTCACGTCTTTCTTTTGTCTTTTGGCAGTAGATGGATTAGGATCATCCTACTGCCGATTATGATCAGTTTGATCCATAAATACAGGTGAAACCTGGTTTGTCGAGACCATTATTGCTCCATTTAGCCCTGAAAGGATTATTTTTCCTTTCAGATTTCCAGACCCAACAAGGGGAGGCAAGAGCAGTGCCACTTAGTGACCAAGCGGCTGGAGAATTAGTTTGTTAGTGAGAAAATGAATAAATATTCTAATAAAAGAAAGGTGCTTTTCCTTCCTGGGTTCTAACTTAAAATCTGCTAAGTACAGAACCACTTACAATGAACTGAGTTTATGAAAGTGGCTAGAAATGAAACAGAATGAAATAACTTGGAAGGATCACTCTATATGTCCCTTAAGAAAACTCACTTGGTCCTTATCACTTGGCATTCAGGGCCTGTGTGGAAGTTTGCCTTTAGCCAGAATATGGTTGCTTGCATAAACAAATTTTGAACTGTTGTTGTGGAAGTGGTTAGCTTAAATTAATTCAGATTTTATGGGATGGATAGGTGAAATTGTTGGGTTATGTTTTTTTTTTTTTTTTTTGCCAATAGTGTATAAGCTTACTTTCTTGCATCATTTGATACTACTAATACTAACACGAATAGTAAAAAGCACAGTAGCTTTGTGATTAATTCATCAAATGCTTCTCATTTAAAATTTGCAGTTGGTAACATCATGTGTTGGTCTCAATTAAAAGAACTTTAAAAATTATTCTCCCATTGCATTTACCTCTACTCATTCCAAAGTAATGGAGTAATCCATCAATCACCAATGGTTTCAATAGTTTCAAGATAGTTCAAGTATATCATTATATCATTATGTCATTGTCATCAGTATATCATTATTGTCATTGTCATCAGTACATCATTATATCAGTATATCATTATGTCATTGGCACTAATGACATTAAGAGTAGGAGACCGGCGGAATTACTTGACAAGTACAGGTCACTGATGAAAAAAAGCCGTGAATTAGGGTTGAAATTGAAAGTGTCTGCAATTCTGCCCAGACACGATAGGAGGGAGTATATGATGAGAGCCCTGTCAATCAATTCGGCCCTGGAAAGATTGTGCAGGGCTCAAGGGGTAAAATTTTTTTCAGCCTGGTCTGTACTTGTTAACAGGAGAGACTGCTTCTACAGGGATGGGATACACTTAAATAGAAAGGGTGCAAGAATGTTTGCTGATGCTATCGAGGCAATGTTAGGTGGGTCGGAAAACTGCTAGATTGGGGGGATACAAGGACTAATAGATTAACAGTAGCCACTGGCAGAGGTGAAAGTGATTCTTGCACTGCTTCTATTGGAATGAGCCGCAGCCTGGAAAATAAGATGCAGGATATTTCAGAGACTGCTGGGAATCATTGGGGTACAAGTAAACACATGGGTTGTGTTAGGGTAGCTAAGAAAAAGAACAGGTGCATATATACTTGTGTGTACACCAATGCTAGGAGTTTAGTAAATAAATTTGATGAATTTGAGGTATTGCTCAAAACATCAAAGGCAGATATTGTGGGGATTTCAGAGACGTGGTGTCACACAGATATAAGAAATGCAGAACTGGAATTTGGGGAGTACAATGTCTACAGAAAGGATAGACAGGATAGGAAGGGAGGAGGGGTTATGCTATTAGTTAAAAAACACATAAAATCCAAGGAAGTGAAGCCAGTCGACATCGCTGGACAGTGCAGTGTCGAGTCAGTTTGGTGTGACATAAGCATTGGGAGATCAAAATTGAGAGTAGGAGTGTGCTATAGGCCTAATGACTCTGATGAGTATAATAAGAAACTGTTCGGAGAAATAGAGTGGGCCAGTAAATCAGAGAGTCTTATAATGGGGGATTTTAATTTCCCAGATATTGACTGGAATTTGGGGGCTGGTCACTCACACAGTAGCAAGGCTTTTGTGGATTTATTGGATGATTGTTTTCTACATCAGCATGTTCGGGAGGCAACTAGAGGGAGTAATACTCTTGATTTGATTATCAGTAGTGATTCTTCATGCATTAAGAATCTGCAGATAAATGAACCACTTGGTGGCAGTGATCACAGTGTGCTGAAGTGGGAGTTACTCAAAGAGGTAACTACCATTAGGGGTAAAGGGAAGGGGTATTGCTTTCGTAAAGGCGACTACAATGGACTGAGACAGTATTTAAATTCTATACAGTGGGATCAACTGATGATATTGCCAACAGCAAATTCAAAATGGGAAGCATTCAAAGAACTTATCGTGGAAGCTACTAGGCTTTACATACCAACTAAGAAATATTGTTCAAGGTTTAGGCCTAAATGGTTGTCAGATGAACTAATGAGGCATATGGCAGAGAAGAAAAATGCATGGGATACATACAAATTAACACGTGACACGGACGCCTATGATAGATACAAGTTGATATGCAACCAAGTTACAAAGGAGGTTAGGCAGGCGAAGGCAGATTACGAGAAATCCTTGGCAAGGGATGCAAAGAAAAACAGCAAAGAGTTCTTTACTTATGTAAACTCTAGAAGGAAGGGGATGAATCAGATTGGTCCACTTGAGATCGATGGGTCAACTGTTGATGACCCTGCTCGGGTAGCTAACAAACTAAATGAATATTTTGCATCGACATTCACACATGAGGAGATATTCAGCGAGGGGAATGCCAGAGGTGTATTCAACTCTAGCAGTA
Organism: Mastigoproctus giganteus; assembly: GCF_048544385.1. Lineage (NCBI taxonomy): Eukaryota > Metazoa > Arthropoda > Arachnida > Uropygi > Thelyphonidae > Mastigoproctus > Mastigoproctus giganteus. The sequence continues at coordinate 23,883,861 of NC_143576.1, forward strand.
AGCTAGAGAATCTTGTAATAACTGAGAGCAAAGTGGAGGAGAAATTGTTGAAGATAAACACAAGAAAGGCACCTGGGGTGGATGGGATCTATCCAGTTATATTAAAGGAGGCAGCAAAGGAGGTAAGCAAACCCTTAGCCATAATTATGAGAGCTTCCTTGGACTCAGGGGAGGTACCCATTGACTGGAGATGTGCAAATGTGACCCCAATTCACAAAGGGGGATCAAAGGCTGACACAAGTAATTATAGACCTGTGAGTTTAACTTCTGTTCCCGGAAAATTAATGGAGGCACTGGTGAAAGAAGCACTGCAGGATCATCTAGACAAGACTTCAGTTATAGCTAGGACACAGCATGGTTTTGTTAAGGGGAAGTCTTGCCTGACCAATTTGATTGGATACTATGATGCAGTCACAAAAGAACTGGATGCAGGGAATAACTTTGATATTATATACTTGGATCTTAGAAAGGCTTTTGATACTGTTGCACATGGAAGACTGCTGCACAAATTGGAGCAGTGTGGCATTGGAGGCAAGTTGCTGCTATGGATAAAGGGGTGGTTGAGGGGGAGAAGACAGAGAGTGGTAATCAATGGACACTGCTCATCGTGGACTAATGTTATTAGTGGAGTCCCTCAGGGTTCAGTATTGGGGCCTTTATTGTTTTCTGTATTTATAAATGATATTGATGATGGTATGTCAGGCTTAATGTCCAAGTTTGCAGACGATACGAAGGTTGGCAGGGTTGTCAAGGACACTACTGACACTATGCTGCTGCAACAGGATTTGGAAAGGTTGAGCAGATGGGCTTCGAGGTGGCAAATGAAGTTTAACATTGACAAATGTAAAGTACTACATATGGGAAACAGCAACCCCAGAGCAACGTATCAACTCTGTGGTACTACACTGACAGTGGTAGAGAATGAAAGGGACCTGGGGGTGGTGGTGCAGGCAGATATGAAGTTCTCTGAGCAGTGCAGACGAGCTGCAAGAGTAGCTCATGGTGTATTGTCAATGATATATAGGAATTTTTCTAGCAGGGATAAGGAGGTGATTATTCCCTTGTATAAGGCAATGGTCAGGCCACACCTAGAGTACTGTATACAGGCCTGGAGGCCTCATTTCAGGAAGGATGTAGAGCTGCTGGAACGAGTACAGAGAAGGGCAACTAGATTGGTGAATGGGACAAAGGGGTTCTCTTACGAAGAAAGGCTTAAGTTTTGCAAATTACAGTGTCTGGAAACTAGGCACCAGCGGGGTGATCTGATAGAGGTGTACAAAGCCTTGAATGGTTTGAGCATGCTCAATGCTGATGGGATTCTTCCTCTAGCTCAGAAAAATCACCTGAGAGGGCATAAATTCAAATTGAGGAAAGACAGATGTAGGATAGATGTGCGGAAGTTTGCCTTTAGCCAGCGGGTGGTTGGTGGGTGGAACAGACTTCCATCCCTTGTCGTGGAAGTTGATAGCCTAAATAAGTTTAAGGCTCAGCTGGACAGGTATTTCGAACGAACAGAGGGGTGAAGTGGAAGTGGTTATTTTTATTTATTTATGTTACTTTTTTTTTTTTTTTTTTTTTTTGGCTGATGCTGCATAAGCTTGCTTTCTTGCATCAAATGCCTCTACTAATGCTAATGCTAATGCTAATAAGCTTGCTTTCTTGCAGCATTTGCTACTGGTAATATTAATATGAATACTAAAAAGCATATTGATCTTGTCAATGATTGCGAATAGGGATTCCGTTAATGCCAATCCATTGGTGATACAGTCGCATATTAGCATTAGCATTAGTAGAGGCATTTGATGCAAGAAAGCAAGCTTATGCAGCATCAGCCAAAAAAAAAACCACTTCCACTTCACCCCTCTGTTCGTTCGAAATACCTGTCCAACTGAGCCTTAAACTTATTTTGGCTATCAACTTCCACGACAAGGGATGGAAGTCTGTTCCACCAACCAACCACCCGCTGGCTAAAGGCAAATTTCCATATGTTTATCCTACATCTTTCCTCATGTTCTAATGCCACACTGCTCCAATTTGAATTTATGCCCTCTCAGGTAATTATTCTTAGCAAGAGGAAGAATCCCATCAGTATTGAGCATGCTCAAACCATTCAAGGCTTTATACACCTCTATCAGATCACCTCGCTGGTGCCTAGTCTCCAGACACTGTAATTTGCAAAACTTAAGCCTTTCTTCGTAAGAGCACCCCTTTGTTCCATTCACTAATCTTGTTGCCCTTCTCTGTACTCGTTCCAGCAGCTCTACATCCTTATTGAAATGAGGCTTCCAGACCTGTATACAGTACTCTAGGTGTGGCCTGACCATTGCTTTATACAAGGGAATAATCACCTCCTTATCCCTGCTAGAAAAATTCCTATATATCATTGACAATACACCATGAGCTACTCTTGCAGCCTGTCTGCACTGCTCAGAGAACTTCATATCTGCCTGCACAACCACCCCCAGGTCCCTTTCATTCTCTACTACTGTCAGTGTAGTACCACAGAGTTGATACATTACTCTGGGGTTGCTTTTTCCCATATGCAGTACTTTACATTTGTCAAAGTTAAACTTCATTTGCCACCTCTCAGCCCATCTGCTCAATCTTTCCAGATCCTGTTGCAGCAGCATAGTGTCAGTAGTGTCCTTGACAACCCTGCCAACCTTCGTATCGTCTGCAAACTTGGACATTAAGCTTGATATACTATCATCAATATCATTTATATATACAGAAAACAATAATGGACCCAAAACTGAACCCTGAGGGACTCCACTAATAACATTAGTCCACGATGAGCAGTGTCCATTGATTACCACTCTCTGTCTTCTCCCCCTCAACCACCCCTTTATCCATAGCAGCAATTTGCCTCCAATGCCACACTGCTCCAATTTTTGCAGCAGTCTTCCATGTGCAACAGTATCAAAAGCCTTTCTAAGATCCAAGTATATAATATCAAAGTTATTCCCTGCATCCAGTTCTTTTGTGACGGCATCATAGTATCCAATCATATTGGTCAGGCAAGACTTCCCCTTAACAAAACCATGCTGTGTCCGAGCTATAACTGAAGTCTTGTCTAGATGATCCTGCAGTGCTTTTTTAACCAGTGTCTCCATTAATTTTCCTGGAACAGAAGTTAAACTCACAGGTCTATAATTACTTGTATCAGCCTTTGATCCTCCTTTGCGAATTGGGGTCACATTTGCACATCTCCAGTCTGTGGGTACCTCCCCTGAGTCCAAGGAAGCTCTCATAATTATGGCTAACGGTTTGCTTACTTCCTTTGCTGCCTCCTTTAATATAACTGGATAGATCCCATCCACCCCAGGTGCCTTTCTTGTGTTTATCTTCAACAATTTCTCCTCCACTTTACTCTCAGTTATTACAAGATTCTTTAGCTTACTGCCAGAGTTGAACACACCTCTGGCATTCCCCTTGCTGAATAACTCCTCATGTGTGAATGTCGATGCAAAATATTCATTTAGTTTGTTAGCTACCTGAGCAGGATCATCAACAGTTGACCCATCAATATCAAGTGGACCAATCTGATTCATCCCCTTCCTTCTAGAGTTTACATAAGTAAAGAACTCTTTGCTGTTTTTCTTTGCATCCCTTGCCAAAGATTTCTCGTAATCTGCCTTCGCCTGCCTAACCTCCTTTGTAACTTGGTTATAGATCAACTTGTATCTATCATAGGCTTCTGTGTCACCTGTTAATTTGTATGTATCCCATGCATTTTTCTTCTCTGCCATATGTCTCATTAGTTCATGTGACATCCATTTAAGCCTAAACCTTGAACAATATTTCTTAGTTGGTAATGACTAGTAGCCTAGTAGCCTAGTAATGCCTAGTAGCTTCCAAGATAAGTTCTTTGAATGGTTCCCATTTTGAATTTGCTGTTGGTAACATCATCAGTTGGTCCCACTGTATAGAATTTAAATACTGTCTCAGTCCATCGTAGTCGCCTTTACGAAAGCAATAACCCTTCCCTTTATCCCTGATGGTAGTTACCTCTTTGAGTAAATCCCACTTCAGCACACTGTCATCACTGCCACCTAGTTGTTCCTCTATCTGCAGATTCATAATACATGAAGAATCACTACTGATAATCAAATCAAGAGTATTGCTCCCTCTAGTTGCCTCCCGAACATGCTGATGTAGAAAACAATTATCCAATAAATCCACAAAAGCCTTGCTGGTGTGTGAGTGACCAACCCACAAATTCCAGTCAATATCTGGGAAATTAAAATCCCCCATTATAAGACTCTCTGATCTGGTATATTACTGATATATTAGTGGTATATTACTGATATACTCTGTGATATATTACTGATCTGGAAAATTTCAATGTAAAATTTTGGTGAAATCAAGCAGTTGCCCTTGACATTTCTAAATAAGCTCTCATCTCATGGATTTCTGATGATTTTTTTGCAACAGGGTATTCATTTCTCTCTCTGATTGTTCACTATGGGTGACAGTAAATGGATCTCTGTCTTCTCCCTAAAGTGTTTTGCAGGTGACAGCACACTGCATTCTACTTTCCAGTTTGAATAACCTTGCTTTGTACAAACAGCTTCAACTTCTGAAACACCCACAATCAGTTCTTTAAATGCTGATATCCAGGTAATTCTAAAACAGGGCAAAGATGACTTAATTAACTTCAATCTTTCTAAAACTCAGTCCTAATCTTAATTGTCACAAAGAATTAGTCCCTATGCTCATCTCCAATGGCAATAAGATTTCTAGACAAGGTTATATATTTCTCTTAGAAACTTCCCTGACTTTCAATCTCTTTTGACATAAACAATTCACAAGTATTGCTTCACCTCTGCATAAAAAAATTGGTTTACTTTTTTTGCTCTTGGTGTTTCTTTTCTTAGGAACAACTACACACTCTGAACAAATCTCAAATTGACCTTACCATGGAATATTAGTCCCAAATCTAGATGGTGTTCCCGAAACCACTCTGTAGCTTCTTGACTCCCCTGAAAACAGTTTGAGTATCAGGGCATTCAGCAAAATTAACGACCCATTTCTTACAAAGACTCTTCAATCTCTGTCTCATATGCATTCAGTTTCTGCTGCATCCTTTTCTGAAAACATTTTGCAACTAGTCAGCAGGGATTATGAGCTGATTATCCCATTGTACAAGGCAACATCTTGAGTGCTGTATACAGGTCTGGAAGCCTCATGACAGGAAGGATGTGAATCCATCGGAATGGGTGCAGAGAAGAGTAACAAGATTAGTGAGGTGAACAAAAAGTTATTCTTACAAAGAAAGGTGTCAGTCCTGCAAACTGAAGCATCTGGAGACTAGGCACCTGCGAGGTGATCTGACTGAGGTGTTAAAAGCTTTAAATGGATTGAGAAAGCTCAATGATGATGGCATTCTTCCTCTTGCTCAGATTAGAGGTGTGTAAAGCCTTGAATGGTTTGAGCATGCTCAATGCCAATGGGATTCTTCCTCTTGCTCAGAATAATCACCTGAGAGGGCATAAATTCAGATTGAGGAAAGACAGATGTAGGATAGATATGCGGAAATTTGCCTTTAGCCAGCGGGTAGTTGGTTGGTGGAACAGATTTCCATCCCTTGTTGTGGAAGTTGATAGCCTAAATAAATTTAAGGCTCAGCTGGACAGGTATTTCGAACGAATGTAGGGGTGAAATGGAAGTGGTTTTTTTTTTTTTTTTTTTTTTTGGCTGATGCTGCATAAGCTTGCTTTCTTGCATCATATGCCTCTACTAATGCTAATGCTAATTACACACCTGACGGGACATAAATTCAAATTGAGGAAAGACAGTGTGGAAATTTGAAAGTAGAATAGATGTGTGGAAATTTGCCTTTAGCCAGCAGGTGGTTGATTGCCGGAACAAACTTCCATCTGTTGTTATGGAAGTTGATAGCTTAAATAAATTCAAGGAAGAACTGGACAAACTTTTTTGAGCAAAGGAAGTAAGCAAACCCTTAGCCATAATTATGGGTTCATCCTTGGATTCAGGGGAGGTCTCCACGGAATGTAGATATGCAAATGCATCCCCAATTCACAAAGGGAGGATCAAAGCATGACATGAGTAATTACAGACCCATTAGTTAACTTCTGTTTTGGGGAAATTTAATGGAGTCACTGGTTAAAGAAACATTACAGGATTGAGACAAGACTGAAGTTATAGTTCAGACATTGCATGGGTCTGTTAAGGGGAAGTCTTGTCTGACCAATTTGATCGGATACTATGATGAAGTCACAAAGGAACTGGATACAAAAAAAAAAAAAAAAAAATTTCATATTATACACTTGGATTTCAGGAAAGCTTTTGATCCTGTTGCACATGGAAGAGTGCAATATAAATTGGAGCAGAATGGCATTAAGAACAAGTTGTTGCTATGGGTAAAAGGATGGTTGAGTAGATGAATACAGAGAGTGGTAATCAATGAACATTGCTCGAATAGTGTTACTAGTGGAGTACTCCAGGGTTTCGTGTTGGGCCCATTGCTGTTTTCTATATTTATCAATGATATAGATGAAGGTAAATAAGGCTCAATGTTCAAGTTTGCAAAAGATAGGAAGGTTATCAGGGTTGTTAACAACAGTAATGACAGTATTCCAACAGGATATAAAAAAGTTGGGCAGATGGGCTGAGAGGTGGCATTTGAAGTTTAACATTGACAAATGCAAAGTACTGCATATGGGTGGCAGTAATCTCAGAGTAATGTACCATGTAGTACTACACTCAGGGTAATGAAAAATGAAAAAGACCGGGGGTAACTGTGCAGTCAGATTATGAAGTTTTCTGAGCAGTGTAGATAGGCTGCTAGAGCAGCTAATGGGGTCTTGTCAATGATATACAGAAATTTTGATAGCAGGGACAAGGTGATTATTCCCTTGTATAAGGAAATGGTCAAGCCACACCTTGAGTACTGCATACAGGTCTGGAAGCCCCATTTTAGGAAGGATGTATAGCTGCTGGAACAAGTACAGAGAAGAGCAACAAGATTGGTGAGTGGAACAAAGGGTTGCTCTTACCAAGAAAGGCAAATTGCAGCATCTGGAGACAATGCACCTTGCAGGTGCATTGTCTCCAGATGATTGTATAATCCTGCTCAAGTAGCTGATAAACTGAATGAGTATTTTGCATCTACATTCACATATGAGGAGTTATTCAAGGAGGGGAATGCAAAGTGTTTATCAAACTCTAACAGGGAGATAAGTGATTTTGTAATAACTGAGAGCAAAGTGGAGGAGAAATTGTTGAAGTTAAACATAAAAAAAGGAACCTGGGGCAGATGGAATCTATCCAGTTATAATGAAGGAGGCAGCAAGGGAAGTAAGCAAATCCTTAGCCATAATTATGAGAGCATCCTTAGAGTCAGGGGAGGTCCCCATGGACTGGAGATGTGCAAATGTATCCCTAATTCACAAAGGGTGTTCAAAGGGTGACATAAATAATTACAGACTTCTGTTCCAGGGAAAATAATGGAGTCATTGGTTAAAGAAGCATTACAGGATCTAGGCAAGACTGAAGTTATAGTTCAGACATTGGATGGGTTTGTTAAGGGGAAGTCTTGTCTGAGCAATTTGATTGGATACTACGACGTGGTCACAAAGGAACTGGATGCAAAAAATAATTTTAGTATCGTATACTTGGATTTCAGTAAAAGCTTTTGATACTGTTGCACATGGAAGACTACTGAACAAATTGGAGCGGTATGGCATTAAGGGCAAGTTACTACAATGGATAAAGGGACAGTTGAGTGGGAGACAGCAGAGAGTGGTAATAAATGGACACTGCTCTACACAGACTAATGTTATTAGCTGAGTCCCCCAGGGTTCAGTGCTGGGCCCATTGTTGTTTTGTGTATTTATCAATGATATTGATGAAGGTATATCAGGCTTAATGTCCAAATTTACAGATGATACAAAGGTTGGCAGGATTGTTAATGACTGTATGTTACTGCAACAGGATATAGAAAAGTTGCAGATGGGCTGAGAAGTGGCAACTGAAGTTTAACATTGACAAATGCAAAGTACTCCATATGGGTAGCAGCAACCCAAGAGAAATGTACCATCTGTGTGGTACTACACTAGGGGAGGTGGAAAAGGGAAAAGACCTGAGGGTAATTGTGCAGTCAGATATGAAGTTCTGTGAGCAGTGCAGATGGGCTGCCAGAGCAGGTCATGAAGTTTTGTCAATGATATATAGGAATATTGCTGGTAGAGACAAGGAGGTGATTATCCCTTTGTATAAGGCAATGGTCAGGCCACACCTTGAGTACTGTACACAGGTCAGGAGGCCTCATTTTAGGAAGGATGTAGAGTTGCTAGAATGAGTACAGAGAAGGGCAACAAGATTGGTGTGAGGAACAAAGGGGATGTGCTTATGAAGAAAGGCTTAAGTTCTGCAAGTTGCAGCATCTGGAGACTAGGCACTTGCGAGGTGATCTGATTGAGGTGTATAAGGCCTTGAATGGTTTGAGTAGGCTCAATGCTGACAAGATACTTCTGCTTGCTCAGATTAAGAACCTGAGGGGGCATAGATTCACATTGAGGAAAGACAGTTGTGAATAGATGTGCGGAAGTTTGCCTTTAGCCAGCGGGTAGTTGACTGCTGGAACAGACTTCCATCTGTTGTTGTGGAATTTGATAGCTTAAATAAATTTTAGGCTGAACTAGACAAACATTTGGAGTGTCCGGATGGGTGAAATGGGAAGGTTTTTTTGGTTGATGTTGTATAAGCTTGCTTTCTTGCATCATATGCCTCAACTAATGATAATGATAAGACTTTGAATGGTTTGAGCAAGCTCAATGCTGATGGGATTGTTCCTCCTGCTCAGATTACACACATGAGGGGACATAAATTCAAATTGAGCTAAGACAGTTGTAGAATAGATGTGTGGAAATTTGCCCTTACCAAGCAGGTGGTTGATTGTTGGAACAAACTTCCATCTGTTGTTGTGGAAGTTGATAGCTAAAATAAATTCAAAGAAGAACTGGACAAACATTTTGAGCGAATGGATAGGTGAAATGGGAATGTTTTTTTTTGGCTGATACTGTATAAGCTTGCTTTCCGGCATCATATTCCTCTACTAATGCTAATGCTCAAAGCTATGTACAGAAGGAGGATATGTCCAACATATACACTGAATTTTTAAAAATTTCAAATCTTGAATCTTTAGACGTGGACATAACCTTGTCTGTTTTATTTACTGCACCAACTTGCATCTCACACACTGTAAATATATCCCACCTTTGGGATGTTTGTTCATAGCGTCAACCTGCACACCAAGGAGACCCCAATCATGGTCAAAACCATGGTCTGGGTAGTGGCATACACTTTAAATTAATAATAGTATATTTCTCCATTGGAGAAGTGCTTTTTATTTAAAGTAGTGTAAATTGTGGTAAAGTGCTTCCATGATATGAGACAAATGCACTAAGTAAATCCAGTTTGCTGAAGCTACGTACAGAAAATAGGCTAGGTCCGACATTAATAATGACTTTTTATAGCTTTCATAGCTTCATTCTTTTGCCTTAGAATTAACCATATTGTTACTTTCTGCATTTTATTTTATGTTGTTACTTTCTCTTTTAAAAAGTTACAATCTTTATGGCAATGCTTACCCAAATATATTTTATGCTTATTAATTCATCTTGAAATTATCTTGTACACAAGAAGTTTGTTAAAGAGCATTCTCTGATCTAAATATCCTTACCATATGTTTACATAGCAGGCCAAATGAAGAGTATACTTTATACTAATGTCAATCAAACAACATTTTAATAAGAAATTGATACTCTGGAAAACTAATAAATCATTGATTAATATAGATATACAGGCACTCCCCAGCTTATGTAATACTCGACTTATGGAAATTCGACTTTACATAAGCTTTTGCTGGCCAGTGCAAACTTTAAAAAAATCATGGAAATGTATTTTGCATCCCGTAGGAATAAATTGAGGTATCATGAAAATATTGCAATGTGATCACATTGTTTTTTTTTTTTTTTTTTTGGTAATTCGTTACAAGATCTCAGAAGTTGAAATTTTTACTATATAACTCAGCTATTTATCTCTCTAATAGGTCATTTTTATAATGGAAATTGCAATACATCGTTATCATATGTTCCATTATAAGAATCAATTTTGAACAGCTTTGTGATATTTTTCTATAACATATTTACCATAAAACAATAAAAACAATTTGCAATTTCCAGTTTATTGGGCTTTTCTGCTAATGCAATCTATTATAAACGGGTAGTAAACTCAATCTTATTGCATTTGCGATAATACCGATAAGAACTCATTTATTCCTATTTACTTATTAAAATGGTGAAGGGAAAGGGACCAACAGAAAGTGCAAGTCCTGGCAGTGCTAGGAAACGAAACAAAATTGATCATGATTCTATAAATTAAATTAATTTTCCTCCTAGTAATATTTATTCAGCCAATGGGAGAAGAGAGGTGCGGGTTACATGGTAATATGTAACAAATACTAAAACGTAACAGAAGCTTATTTTACTGTGCTAAAACAATCTTCTGTTTAAGCGTGGTCACGCACTATGTTTATCTAACATGACCAGGCAATAGAATTCTTGATTTCCATATGTAACGTATTTATGTATTCATAGCAGAGGACAGAGAAGAGACACGCACAGTGTTGAAAGCTTCTGTAAGTACTGTATTTTATTTTACTTTATCAAAAGAAGCGAGTGCAGCAAGCAGGGAGAAAAGCCCCCTAGTTATTATTATTATTCGCTAAATGGTGCAAGGAAGCCCGAGACTTAAGCTGCACCAGCCAAAAAAAAAAAAAAAATTTCCAAGTTACTCTGAGAGAGAGAGAGAGAGAGAGAGAGAGAGTGTCAAAGTAGAAGGGAATCGCCAAGAAGAGAAAAATGATGATATTCAGCTCAGGATCCTGGGTGTGCCAAGCCCATACTCACCAGGTGTAAGCCCTTTGGGTCTGAAGATGATTAATTAAGAAGTACGAAGCAGGACAAAGTTTGTCATCTATTGCACAGAATTAGGTCTCGCTGCTTCAACAGTGAATACTATTTTAAGGGACAATGCGCATATAAAAGAACTTGTTAAAGAATCGATGCATTTAAGATCAAAAGTGATCACAAAACAGCGTTCTGGTGCTATATCGAAGATGGAAAAGCTATTAATAATGTGAATGGAAAATCAGATTCAGAAGCAAGTGCCCTTGAGTCCAATGGCCATTCAAACAAAAGCAAGAAGTGTTTATGAAGATATTAACGATAAGTATGGCGAAATCCAAGTCAAGTTCGTGGCAAGCAACGGATAGTTTAATAGGTTCAAGCATCATGCTCATTTCCAACATTAAAGTATGCAGTGAAGTCGCCAGTGCTGGTTCTGCAGCTGCAGAGAAATTTTGTGATGTGTGGAAAAAACCCCTTCTAAATCTCCACAGCCCTCAACTTCCGCAGCAGCACATTTATCAGCTGGAGAGTTTATTCTGGCAACGATGCTTGAAAGGCAAAACTTGCTGATGTTATGCCTATCTCCTCTCTCTTTTTTAATTTTGTAATTTGGAATTCTCGTAATTTTGTGCACTTTTGTAATTTATCCTGCACATGAGATAAAAAAATTGAATAAATAATTCAATTTACATGTTCGTCAAATATTTCTTTTTTGCTTCAATCAAATTCAGTGCACATAGCTGCGAGTGCTGCATAAGCATTTAGGGAAATTCTGACACATAAAATTCAACTTACGTAGAGTTCTGCGGAAAGCAACCCTTACGGAGTGGCTGTAGTGAAGCTAGGTGATTTATTAAATAAATTAACTAAATTTGGTTCAGCACATCAAACTTCTGAAAGAATTTTTTATTTTAATACTCAAATTAATTTTCTTTAAGGATTTTTATTTTATTTATTTTGTTTTGTGTAATTCATGCCAAAAACCAAAATAATTTACACAAATGTAATTTTTCTCCCTGTTTCATTTTTTACAAATACTTATTTATCAACTATATCATTTGTAATTGATGTCATAAAGGAAATATTACTTTAAATATTAAAAAGCTTTTTGACTGTTTCTTAATTACAACAAATATGCTACCATTCAAGTGAATAATGGGAATTTCAATGAATAAGCTACAAGTGAATAATTTACCATTTTTTCCAACACCATTAGTTTTCCAGTCTCTTGAGTGAAGGTTGGCAGGGCGAGCTGTTTTAACTACTATATGCTGCATATCCCTCCAAGTGAGCTTTTTACTGTTAAAAGATTATTTAAAAATATTTCATAAATTGAACTAGCAGCACTCAATCACAAAGACAAACAATTAAATTTCTGTAACGTTTGGACAAAATAAATATAATGTACACATCTTTATAAAGTATGAATTCTTTGGTTTGGAACATATGTGGTGTTTTTCATAGTCTGATTTCATAATCTGCAAATTAAGAATTTGCAGATTATGAAAAATTAAGAATTTGCAGATAAAGGAACCACTAGGTGGCAGTGATCAGAGTGTACTGATGTGGGATTTACTTAAAGATATAATTACCATCAGGGGTAAAGGAAAGGGTTTTTGCTTCCGTAAAGGTGAGTACAGTAGTCTCAGACAGTTTTTAAATTCCGTACAGTGGGATCAACTGACAATGTTACCAACAGTAAATTCGAAGTGGTAAGCATTCAAGGAATTAATCGTGGATGTTACTAAAAGTTTCATACCTATTAAGAAATATTGTTTAAGGTTTAGGCCTAAATGGTTATCAAATGAACAAATTGTTGGATCACGCAAAAACATCGTCGTCCACCCCAGCAAAGAACAACTGCGATGGCGATCTCACTTAATTTTGCCCGACTCCCAGATCTTGTATTTGAAAAACGCCTTGTTCTCACTGTCAAGATGATAACCGGAATGGTCTCGGAGTCAAGCATCTGGGAACTGTGTGGCTGGAGGATCCCTCTACCCGGACTGAGGTCAGCTCCCACGCTCACAGCTCACTATAACAGACTATCGCTCAGTGACCACTTTCTCCCCAGGGAGATGCTCCCCACAATCGTTTCAATTGACGGCGACCTCTGTAGGTTCGTGAAGGATCGGAGGTACCGAAGACAGATCCTTAAGAGCCTGACCTTGGCCAGGCAAAGTGCACATTGATAAGGGTAGCATAATAACGCCCAATATATTGTAAATAATGTTCAAAGCATGATGTCTTTATGAATGTGTTGTAAATAAAGTCAACAATATCTTTATGAATATAAATATTAATATAACATAATGTAAGTATGGATATCTTTATTATTTCATTGTAAATACTGTCAAAAGCATATATACTGTAAATAATCTGACACTCATTTTATTTTATTGTTGGCTCTGGGGGATGAGCCCGAACTTCGATGTGGGCCCCGTTCCCCTAAGGCTATTGTCCACCAACCAATGTAAAACCCCTGGCATTGCTGCTGTGAAGGGTCTATTGTATATACCATGTTTGTATGCAATAAAGATTAAAGAAGATATTTAATGAGACTCGTGACAGAGAAGAAAAATGCATGGGATACATATAAATTAACATGTGACACAGAAGCCTATGATAGATATAGGTTGATCTGTAACCAAGTTACAAATGAGGTTAGGCAGGCGAAGGCAGATTACGAGAAATCTATGTCAAAAGATGCAAATAAAAACAGCAAATAGTGCTTTACTTATGTAAACTCTAGAAGGAAGGGGATGAATCAGATTGGTCCACTTGATATCGATGGTTCAACTGTTCATGATCCTGCTCAGGTAGCTAACAAACGAAATGAATATTTTGCATCGAAATTCATTCACACATGAGGAGTTATTCAGCGAGGGGAATGCCAGAGGTGTATTTAACTCTGGCAGTAAGCTAGATAATCTTGTAATAACTGAGAGTAAAGTGGAGGAGAAATTGTTGAAGATAAACACAAGAAAGGCACCTGGGGTGGATGGGATCTATCCAGTTATATTAAAGGAAATAAGCAAACCCTTACCCTTAATTATGAGAGCTTTCTTGAACTCAGGTGAGGTACCCATAGACTGGAGATGTGCAAATGTGACCCCAATTCACAAAGGAGGATCAAAGGCTGACACAAGTAATTATAGACCTGTGAGTTTAACTTCTGTTCCAGGAAAATTAATGAAGGCACTGGTTAAAGAAGCTCTACAGGATCATCTAGACAAGACTTCAGTTATATCTCGGACACAGCATGGTTTTGTTAAGGGAAAGTCTTGCCTGACCAATTTGATTGGATACTATGATGCAGTCACAAAAGAACTGGATGCCGGGAATAACTTTAATTTTACTGTATTTCCCCATGTATAAGACGCACCATTTTTTTGAAAAATTTGGGGTCTAAAAACTGAGTGCGTCTTATACAGTGGTTGTAGATTTTTTTACTTGCATTTCCTGCTTTTTTGCGCTTGTTGTCTTTGCGCACTTGTTACCGGTATATTAGGTTAAGTTTTTCCACATTCTGCCCAGAAATCGCTCAGAAAAGATTTTTGTACAGTGCTGAATTCAAGTTGAAAGTGATCCAGTTTGCAAAGGTGAATGGAAATCGTGCTGCTCAACGTAAGTTTGGTCTTCCTCCAACTGAGAAAACAATCCGAGACTGGCTACAGGAAGAAGAATTCCTACTGAAAATGCCACGGCAGAAGAAGGCCATTAGAGGCAAGTCAGCAAAATAGCCTGATTTAGAGAGGGAATTGAAGATGTGGATTGAGGACCAAAGGGCAATTGGAATTCCTGTGTCCACAAAGATGGTTCAGCATGAGGCAAGAAGAATTGCTGATGAAAAAGAAGTTACTGATTTCAAAGGAGGACACAATTGGTGCTTCAGGTTCATGAAATGGAATGGACTAAGCATGTGTACATGCACCAGCCTTGCCTAAAAGATGCCTGAAAGCTATGAGCAGAAGGTCCTTGAATTTCATCGTTTTGTCATTCAATGTCGGATGATGGAATTCTAAATGAAATGAGAGCTAGAAGAATGAATGAAAATGTAAGTGTGTGAGAAAAAAGAACACAAACCATAAATGCTACAGTTAAGTACACACTAACCCTAGTTTTAATTAGTATTTAAATTTACATTACATATCACTGCATCCCCCCCTGGTGTGTGAGAAAAAGATGAATGAGTGTGAGTGAAAAAAAATAATAAAAATATATATAAAAAACTTGGGGGAAAAAATTATAAAATAAGGAAAAAGTAATAAAAAAAACAAAGAATGCAAATTATGAATGAAGTAAATGTGTCTCTCCCACCCCTTCGCCTGGTGGTTCCTGCAGCCAGCTGACATATCCCACCCCCAGAGTGGGATGGGCAGCTTGACCTTACAGGATTCAACATTGCATGGACATGACAACCATCACCGACAAAGACATACTGCGGCTTTGCTGCCAACACGCCATTGGCGATCTGAGCTGGGTCCTCTAACTCGGTTCCCTTTAAAACCCCATCCCAAGGCAGGGGAGGGAGGAGACAGGTCTCTATCTCCTCCCCTCCCTGCTTGCCCCCCCATACTTCGCCTGGTGGAGCTTGTCTCCACTGACCTCTTTAGAGATGCCTACTCAATCGTCCCTATTTTTCTATCTGTTTTTCCTCCAGTCTTCAGTCACCCCCCAACTAAACCGACCGAGTGCACCCCTTAACAATGCCACCAAATTTTAACCAACATCTAAATTCTACTGGTTTTGTGTAAATCTCTATGACAACTAACACTATTATCTTTTATCTAGCGTATAGCCCTCACATGTATAATTTAATAACATCAAAATTTTGCCCGCCTTATTAGGCCTTTTAACACATCTCTCTAGTGTTCAACCCCAACCAGCGATTTCCTAAATCATTAATGTCAAACTGTAAAAAACTTTTTTTTTAGGTCCTAGCCACTGAAATCCCAGGAAACTAGGTGGCAACTTGTTGTGATAATGGACACACCCGGCTAGCCTCCACATGGAGAGGAATGGGCAACGTCGGGCCCCACTAGGGGCCTGGCGGCCAATAATCCAGACAAACAATGGCCACAACATATCACACTGCACAGACATGGCCCACGCACTTTCAAGTCTCTGGCTTTACAGTGTACTGTCCTCGATACAGCAAACACATATGGAGATGGGAGAAATCCCAGGTGCCGTCTGACACGAACATACCTTATACCTTATTTGCTCAAGCCATCTATGCTATTGAAAACATAGTATTAAGTGTGTAATTATGTGTGATTATGTGTAAGGGCTACAACATCTATGATGCAATAAAAAACAGCTTGGAATAAGACCATGCCAATGAATATGAATGATATTTAGAATAACCTGTGTCCTCAATTTTCCAATGGCTTTCAAACGTTTGGGGAAGAGATCACTGATTTTGCTTAACAACTAGATCTTGAGTATGATGCTGAAAAGCTGATATATGAGGAGTTAACAAGCTGAAGGCCAAGAAGGTTACAGAGAACTGCCATGATCATGATGAAGTGGAACAATAAAAGAAATTTACAAGAAAGGAAATGACAGCCTTTCAGAGAATGAAACTTGACACTACCAAGTTTTCCAAGGTCTACAGGGCCATTAAAGATAACTCTCGACAAATATACAGGGTGTTTCAAAAGTGATGGTCAATAATTTAAAGGTGAACTGTACAGACTGCAATATGCAAAAAAAAAGCCTAGTAAACATGGGTCCTTAAGTGAATCATTTTCAAGATATTGCACATTTCTAGTTGGGATCCACCACTGACTTGTTTATTTAGGTTAGGTTATGCTCATTCTCTCCCTTTCCCTTTTCTCAATGCTCTGAGACGCTGCAGGCATACTGGTACTTGTCAAAGGACAGTCAACATGGAAAGAGGTTACAGCAATGAAGAGTATGTGGACATGCACTTCATGTATGGTGAAGCCAGCGGCAGTGCACTCAAGGTTGCATGTTTGTGCCAAGAAGCATTTCCCTGCTGAAGGCAGCCCAACAGGCACACATTCATCAGGGTACATCAATGCCTTAGAGAACATGGGCGCTTGGCACATGGAGTACAAGCAGGTAGGCCCAGAAGCATAACACCTGATGTTGAGGAAAGGGTGTTAGAAAGAATAGAACAAAATCCAGGAATTTCAGCAAGGAGGGTTGCTCTGCAAGAGCGTGCATAGCAGCGTGTGGGGAATTTTAAATCGCCAATTACTGTACCCCTACCATATCCAGTTTTTTTTTTTTAGGAGCATTAGCAACTAAGGCCATATTGCTCCGAGATATGCAGTGGTCATTCCCTGACCTTTCCGCATCCTCCATATTTGGTGGTGACGGGCTTGAACCCCAGTCTAATCAAGAAGTGTGTGCTGCGCACTGCTGCTCCTTCCCACCTGGCTAAGGAAGCACCACCATATCCAGTGTGTCAAGGTCTCAGCATACAGACTACCTTCCTAGAGTGCTCCCATAGTCAGTGGCGGATCGTAACAGAAAATGTGCATTATCTTGAAAACAGTTCATTTGCGGCCCAATGTTCGCTGGAACTTTTTTGCTTATTTTAGTTTGTACTTTTCACCTTTAAATTATTGACCATCATTTTTGAAACACTCTGTATAAAGAGGTTGAATGATCAGCAAACCTTTATCCTCATGAACTCATCATGATAATGTTGCATCACTCTCCATATCAACTAGTATTAATAATTTTATTGGCCAGTACTCCGACACCACCATTCATCCATTTATATAAGCAAGCCAGCACTAGGATTTACATACATCAGGAACTGTCAGTAAATCTACTAGTTTCCACAGAGCAGTGGTTGCACTTTGAAGTTTGAACTTTAGTTGCTATCAGCCTCTCCTATAAAAAAAATTGATCCTGTGAATTTTTTTAATTCCTTAGCAAATAAGCAAAAAGCTCATTTAAGCTCATTTTTAATAACATTGAATGGAATTAACATTTATAAAACGATAGAGAATGATAGCAGCTAATGACCTGATTAAAATAGGCAAAAAGTTTGAGATGAAGATCTCAAAATCAATGGGATTATAGGGAAAAAAATATACAAAGAGTCAAAATTGTTACTGTTGACAAAATAGAACATATTTGATTTCACCTATTTGAGAAATTTAATATCAAATGAATGGAAAGCCTTCCACACTAAACTACAAAAATATAATAAAATGAAATGAATGATTAAGTGTCACTTCAGAAAACAAATGACAACTGAAACAAAATTACGATTGTACAACACTTCAAAATCAGCCCTCTTCTACAGTTATGAGACTTGGGTAATAAATAAGAAAGACACACAATAAATAAGAAAGACACATGAGATTTTTAAGACCATTATTAGGATTTACAAGGCTAGATCATCAAAGAAATTCAGATATGCGTGAGAAATTAAAAGTAGATAACATAAAATGATATCAGAAAAAAGGGATTAGTCACATAGAAAGAATGAACCCAAACCAGAACGCAAAATTAGCTTTTAACTACAAACCTACAGGCAAGACAGATGTGGGCTGACCAAGACAACGATGGTGAGATCAAGACCACCTCCAAGAGCTACAACAAGAACAAGTCTTAAAAGACCTAATCCAGATTAAGTTCATGATGATGATGAAAATGATAGAAAATAAAAAAACATCAAGGAACATTATTTTAAGTTAGGGTATTTCTTAATATTATAATTTATCAATATGCAGTTTATTAAATTAATATATAAACTGAGTAATATGAGTTAAGTCACCTTACTTTGCTTCCAAGGCCAAAGCACAAATTCCAGCAGCCAAAGGAGCTGAGGCAGATGTTCCAGTGTGGCTGGATGTACATCCATGATGAAGGTCTGTTGTAATCTGAAAAACAAATCACAAGAAGATATTAATGCTGGATCAAAAATGAATTTTTCATACATGGGGCAATCTGTGTACTCAGAGTCTGTCTTCAGTAAAAACAGAACTGTCATTAGATTTGATGTGAAGTTCAAAATCTTACACATACTGATTAGTAGGACATGAAACTATACATCCCACAAAGGCACCCACCAACAAAATATTTGAAAGGGGCCAATTTTGAAATTATCACAATGTCATAACAACATCTTATCTAGAATTTATCAAATGATTTATTCTATTGGTTCTTAATAAAAACAATTTTCTGAAATTTTGCTATACCCAGGACTTTAACAAACATAGAACTTATTTAATCTATGCCAACCAGGCTAGCCAGGTGGGTAAAGTGCCTGCCTGCCAACCCAACGGTCATAGGTTCGAATCCCACCTCGGGCTTGCAAAAACTTTGGGAGGTGCATCATGGCCACAAAAGCCGATGCGCCAACAACTAAAAAAAAAATAAAATAAAAAATAATCTATATTTATTTAGGGCTAATGCAAAATTGACCAGATTTTTCATAACCTAAACGATGACACCTTCAGATAATGTGGTTATTTGCAACATGATAACCAATTTGGAATGCAAAAAAAATCAAGACTCCCATAAAAAGTGGAAAACAAAAAAATAGATTAAAAAAAAACTTTTACAAACTGTTTATTGATACTGAAAATTACATCTTAATTGAAAAAGAACTGACATATATGGAGGAAAATTTCAAATTATTATTTTAATGTACTAAAGCTTGTTGTCACACCCATACATACGATGTGTGATCAAAAAAAAAAAAAAAAAACTTTGGGAAATGATGAGGCTTACCAGCTATTTGGATGGATATCCTTTGATAAAGTTTTCTTGAAAATTTATAAACTGTTTCCATTGCTTCTGCAACTTCTGTAAGCATTTTTGATAGGCTTCTTTTGGAAATGGGCACTCATAGTGATGGAGCATTTAGCAAGAAATTCTTGAGTGGAAAGTGCCAAGTGTGCAGGCACATTAATCATAATGCAAATGCCAATTCCCTGAAGTCCCCTTTCCAGCCATTTTTCTTTGAACATCATCATGCAATTACTGTAAAACCATTTAGAAGTACTCCTGGTTTACTGTTTGACCATGCAGAACAAATTCATACTAAAATTTGTTAATGTCCCTGCACACTTGGCAAGAGCATTAATCATAATGCAAATGCCAATTCCCTGAAGTCCCCTTTACCAGCCATTTTTCTCTGAAAATCATCATACAATTGCTGCAGAACTGTTTTATAATATTACTGATTCATTGCTTGACCATGCAGAACAAATTCATAATATAATTCATTAATGCCTCTGCCAAAAGTGCCAACCCAGAACAAGGATCATATGCAATAGATAGGTGGCCTCTCTTTAAACTTCATGCACCACTGTAAACAGAGGTGCATGAAGGTGTATTGCTAAAAACAAATAGTGCCAGAATGCTCGTCGATTAACTACAAATAGTTACCTATGCTTTTTTCATTTGCAAAAATAAATAAGTCAAAGATTAGAATATTTGTTCAGTATTTATTTATAACTATAAAATAAAAATTTCAAAAGTAAAAAACAAAGGCAAAAAATTTAAAAAATCAGAAAAGAAAAAAACAAAAACTCCAAAATAATATAAAAAATACTGTTCAGAAGAATCATAGATTCAAGAATACTGTTCCGAAGAATCAAGAATCAGAAGAATCATAGGTTTTGCATTATGCCATACCTCCAAGAAAAAGTGCTTTTTCTATGTCAAAGAGAACCATGACATGGTGTTCTTTTCATACAAAAGCATCACGGATATTTATTTCTGCCCCGATCAGTAAGTCAAGAGTGGATCTGCCTTCATGGAAATTGCATTGTACTGGGTTAAGAAGGTTGTTTTGGACTAGAAACCAGGTTATGCGGGCATTGATAATTTTTTCCAGGACCTTGCTCACACAGCTGGTGAGTGCAATAGGTCAGTAGTGTTGTGGATTTGCAGGATCTTTTCTTGGTTTTGGAAATGCCAAAACATAAGCGTGATGCCATTTGTCCAGGTATTCTCTTTGAAAATTCTATTATTATAAATAAGTAACAATGTCTTAAGGGCTGGTTCAGTAAGTTGTTTGTTATTTGGTTTTTAGGAGCATTAGCAACTAAAGCCATATTGCTCCGGGGATATGTGGTAGTCATTTCCTGACACGCTTCTCTAATCAAGAAGCATGTGCTATGCACTGCTGCTCCTGCCCACTTGGCTATGGAGGCGCCTCAGTAAGTTGTCCTATTGTGATGTAGTGTATTCTATCTGGTCCTTGCTGCACTGAGTTTTGTGGTGGCTAAAGCATGGTGCAATTCTGTCATTGTGAAAGGGAGATTGTATGCGGTACTAGATGCTGATTCAAAGCTGATTAAATGATTTTCAGCCTGTGCCATGTGTACCTGAAAATGAGGTGTGTTGTGGCTGAGATTTTCATGAACAATTCACTAATGCAGCTGCAATCTCCACTGGTGTTGTAACATCACAACAGTTTATAGTTAGTATGGGAAGGTTGATGCACGGATGTTTTCAGTACATATGTTGCATTTTGGCCCATATCATTTGTGTTTTTGTAATTGTGGAAGCAAAACATCTCCATTCTTCCCTTTTGCTAGTCTGCCTAATACGTTTTGCTTTTTCCCGAGCCTGTTTAAAGTGGATAAGATTTGCAATTGTTGAAAACTTCCTGAAGATGTTCCATGCTTTGTTCTTTTCTTTTTTAGCTGGGCTGCATTCATCATTCCACCAAAATTTCGAGCGTGCTGGTATTTTGTTGGATTGCTTTGGAATCGCTTGGTCTGCTGCCTGTAGTATTTGGTTAGATATATATTCTGTGGCAAAGTTTATGGATGTTTGCTGGACCTGCTTTTCTTCCAGTATTGCTAATTGTTATATATATATATATATATATATATATATATATATATATATCCCATTTCGCTTTGAAAAAGTTCCATTTGACAATTCTGTTAGAAAAGTGGGGGATGTTTGTATCAATCTGGCATATCACTGGGTAATGGTCACTACCCAGTGGATTGCTATGAATAGTCCATCCAAATAGAGGATATATGGATGCTGAGCATAGACAGACATCAATAGCTGAAGTAGATCCTGTAGGTAAATGTGTATGTGCGTGTGCGCCATTATTGAGAGTAATCAAATTGTGCTGATCAAGTAACTTTTCTATAATTTGTCCTCGTTTGTCCATGTTTTGATTTCCCCATAACGGATGATGACCATGGAGGTCCCCTAGGATGAAGTAGGGTTGAGGAAATTGTACCACTAGTTCTTCTATGTCAGTATAGCTTATATTTTGATTGGGAGGCAAGTATAGCAAGACGATAGTCAAGTCAAAATTAACATTGACTCACACTGCAACTGCCTCAAGGTGTGTTTTTAATGGGAGTGGTTTCGAGGGTATTTGAGCATTGATTATTAATGCCACGCCTCCATACACCCGATTGTTAGGGTTGTGTACAACCCTAACAATCTTGCTGATGAATTATAGTTCTGGACAGAAACAGTTATATGTGGGGTTAGGTTGGTTTCCTGAAGGCAGAAAGCGATGGGATCATATTGTGTGAGGACATCTTGGATGTCATTAAAATTAGTGCGGTATCCTCTACAGTTCCACTGCAGCAATGTAAGCATTATTTGGGTTTATTAGAACCCTCGATATGTTTTTAAGGGGTTGAATGTTTGTTTCGCTCAGGTTTCCCTTTCCCCTTCTTTAGAAAGTATGGTTTTCCAGTGTCCATATCCTCATCAGTGAATAGTTCTAGTATGTGTTCATCTTGCTGTGAGCTACCTTCAAAATCCATGCAATCTGTTTGGTTTGCATCAGGATTAGTAGTTACTTTAGTGTTTTGCTGTGGGGAGGCATCTGGTTGTACAGTAATTGGAGTATTTATGGCTTTACTTTGTTTGCTAGTCGTTTGGTTTACTAGTACAGTGCCAATACTGACCTTGTCCACTGAGATAGCGATTCGCTTGGTGGTATGGTTACCACCGTTTGGGTTGCAATTGATATATGTCTTTTTGTGTCTTGAGCATAGGTTGGTTTATTAGTATTCAGGGCTGGTAAAGATTTTTTGGCCTCTTAATAGCTGACATTGTGTTCAATTTTGTATTGCTGTATGTGTTTTTCGCATTTCCAAAGGGAACACTCCTTAGAAAACACCACATTGCTTCTCTGCAGTTTGGACAACTAAGTGTTGTAGCTGTGCATTCAGTGTTTCTATGCACAGTGGACCCACATGTGGCACAGGCAGTTGCTCCTCTGCAGACTGTGAATGCCCAAACTTCTGTTGTTTGTTATTTGGTTTTTAGGAGCATTAGCAACTAAGGCCATATTGCTCCAGGAATATGCGGTGGTCATTCCCTGACCTTTCCGCATCCTCCGTATTTGGTGGTGACGGGCTCGAACCCCTGTCTAATCAAGAAGCGTGTGCTTCGCACTGCTGCTCCTTCCCACCTGGCTACGGAGGCGCAAACCCAAACTTCTGGCATTTGTATCAGTGTAAGGGGTTTGGAATGTATGCTCTAACACGGCAGTTAAGACAATCTGCTTTGATCGCTGTTGATGGTTTAGGGTTATCAAAAGTGAGTATTTTGTTCCGAGTAGGAACTAGTATGCCACCTTTCTTTGTCATTATCCTTGTGACGTTGACGACTCCTCGATCTTGCAGTTCTTGTTTCAACTCTTCGTCCGGCACGTTCACGAGGTCCCATTCGGCGATGACACCTCTTGACATGTTCGGGGGAAACGTATGGTGAAACTGTAACAGAAATTCCACCAAACGTTTTTAGTTTCAGTAGTTGCTCAGACTGTTGAGCAGTAGCAACTTCAACCAGTAAATCTGTCTCACAATCTTAAGCAATGAACTGTCTTGGGGGTTCCTATTATGCTTTCTAGGCATTTCTGCACTAGAAATGATGAGAGGTTGCCAATAGGTTGTTCTTGGGTCAAGTGAATAATAAGGAAAGTTGGAGTTCTGATTCTGGCTACATCAGTCTTTTGACATTTAGCTGAAACAAAATCAGTCTCCGACTGTTTTTGCCCTGCAAGATCAAGGAGTCATCAACGTCAGAAGGATAATGACAAAGAAAGATGGCATACTAGTTCCTACTCGGAACAAAATACTCACTTTTGATCTATGCACCCAGTGGATTTCTGGGTTTCAGGAACTGTTTGCTCCATTTCAACCTGGAAGCGAGAGCTTTCCCCTCCAGGTTATCAGCCCCACCACGTGGAAGCAGGAGCAGTGCCACCTTTGTGATCAAGCAGTAGTGGGTTAGTAATAAAACAAAAAATTAAGAGAAGAAAGAGAGAAACAAGTTTACTTTTCCAGTTTTTTAATGCTGAAAATAAGGAAACTATTTTATTTCACCAAGAAAGAGTGCTAATTTACTGGCAAAGACACTTGATCACAAAATTGCTTGGCACCTGGGGCCCCCCTCCTAATTGAGATTGGCTAACTACAGCTCTGAGGAAGGGGACTTATGAGATTTATGCAGAAATGCTCAGTGATTATTAATGCAGTGGCATTCGCTGACAATCTCCTTCTAGCAGCTTCAACATCCTTGGGCTTGCAATGTCTTTTGGATAGAGCTAATAATTTCTTTATGCTAATAATTTCTTGGACTTTATCTTTGGGCCTCTCTAGTCATGACAAAAAGCTCAAAATGGATAACCGCAGCTTCTTAGTTGGTGACCTAAAGCTTCCAACCAGCAAGGTAACTATATCATGGAGATATTTGGGGATTGATTTTATTCCCTTTGGAAAGGTGCCTGACTCTGCTTCCCTGGAGGACCTGCTGGTGCGGCTTAGCAGAGCTCCACTCAAGCCCCAGTAGAAGCTGTTTATCCTGCACACTTATCTTATACCTAGATTCTGCCATCTTTTGGTGCTCTAATAAACATGTTAGAGACAATAAATGTCTCTAATAAAAATCTAGTATTCACTAATGCCATCCAAGCCTAGTTGCAAAGCATATAGTTCTACTATAAAAGTACTGTGAACATTGTTGTTGTTTGTTATTTGGTTTTTAGGAGCATTATCAACTAAGGCCATATTGCTCCGGGATATGTGGTGGTCATTCCCTGACCTTTCCGCATCCTCCGTATTTGGTGGTGACGGGCTCGAACCCCGGTCTAAACAAGAAGCGTGTGCTACGCACTGCTGCTCCTTCCCACCTGGCTACGGAGGCGCCAACTGTGAACAAGAGGCAAGAAGACAGATACAGTTGATTCAAAAAAAAAAAAAAAAAAAAAACTACTACAGCACATACTGAGTTGTTCAATTTTGATTCACCTATATAAATCTGATAATTGTTTTAATTTTCAAAGCTGTGTAGCAAATGGAATTTCTACATATTGGGGATATGTCCTTATTCTTCCATTTTGTTAGTTAAGAAATACAGGGTGTCTCAAAAATATTGGTACAAACGTTTAGCGGAGGTAGGCAACATCTAAAGGAATGTGAATCGCATAGGAACCCATAACCAGAAACATCACCGTAAGTCGGTAGACGGCGCAGTAGTCGCTGCACGAAGAGCTTGCATCGATATACGAACTGTGAGCTGGCAGACATGCACCTAGTGTATGGATTAGCAGAGGGGCAATGGATGAGTCGCTCAATGAATTTATGGAGAACGCTTCCCAGACAGACATGTACCGGACCACTGTTTGTTTGCGCATGTGCATCAAAATTTGTGCGATTATGGGTCACTTAGAGGTAACAGGAGTAGTGCGGGCAGACCACGTTCGATGTGAACTCCCGCCATGGAACAAAGTATGTTGAATGCCATCCAGAATAATCCTACTACCAGCACATGTGCAGTTGCCTCTGCCTTAGGAGGGTCTCGTTGCAGTGTACAGCATGTCTGGTACGATGATTCCTTACACCCCCTTTCATCTCCAAAGGGTTCAGTTACTGCTCCCCCAAGATCATCCTGCACGTGTGGCTTTTGCACAGTGGTTTCTCCAAGAAAGTGTTCAAGACTTTAATTTTCCAGCCTATGTTTTGTTCACGGATGAGGCTTATTTCACTCAGGAAGGCTTATTCAATCAGCACAATGCTCATGTGTGGGCTCACGACAACCCACACGGTGTGCATCCCCATGCGGCACAACATCCCTTTGCAATAAATGTGTGGGCAGGTATGGTCGGTGACTGCTTAGTCGGCCCGTATCTGTTACCATCCCGCACGAACTCCGCTAAATATCGCTCATTTGCTGTAACATCGTCAAGGAACCCTGGTTGAACAAGTTCTACCAGGGTTCCTTGACGATGTTACAGCAAATGTGAGACGCAACATTTGGTACAACATGATGGGACGCCTGCCCATTATGGAAGGTGTGTTCATGACCATTTGAACAGGCGTTTTGGGCGTCGATGGAATGGCCGTGGTGGACCCGTTGCCTGGCTTCTGCACTCACCTTATTTATCGAGCCTTGATTTCTTTCTGTGGGGAACCTCAAATCTATCATGTATGAATTGCCTGTGGAGATGGAAATGGATCTCGTGGCGAGACTTGTCTGCGCTGCTACTACTGTCAAAGAAACTCCAGGTGTGTTAGACCGTGTCTGCCAATCCATGCTGCGTTGGTGTCACTCATGCATCGCATCTCATGGTGGAACCTTCGGGCATCTGTTGTAACATCATGAAATGCATCCATCTCATACTCCATTGTTAATATTATGTCAAATAAATGTTTGCCACTAATTACTGTCTTGTGTCATTTCTGCTTCTTGTGCCTCTGCTACTACTTTCCCGTGACGTTTCCGGTTATGGGTTCCTATGCAATTCACTTTCCTTTAGATATTACCTACCTCCCCTAAACTGTATTGAGGACTGTATAAATTTTTATACAGTCCTCAATACAGTGAGGACTGTATAAAAATTATTTGTGGGCTGTATCAGGCCCGAAGGCTATAGGTTGGACATCACTGATCTAAATTATAAATATCTTCACATTGATACTCAGCTCAGATGCTCTCCAACTTTGCTATTAATTCAACATTTGACAAATTGACTTTCTATACTGCCACTTTCTCTACCGTCACAACCAGGTATGATGTTATGTCATTTTAAAAATGACTGAAGCCATCTTATTGAAAGCTTTAAATTCATTTGTATTTAAGTCATTTTAAAGCCATTTCTTGGATTAATGGCCCAGTTACAGGCCGTTTCTTACAGAGCAATCAACAAAAAAATTGCAATAGTTATTAATTTCTTCATTACCCGTAGATCAGTATTTTCTTTTTCTATTCTCAAATCAATTCTTCTTATGATCTTCAAACAAAATGTCCTTTGAAGACACCATATTTTTTGGATTTGGTTTCTGCCAACACCAAATTTTACAGCAATATTTTTAGTGGCCATACCATCACTTTTAATTCAATTATGTCAATTCTTTCTTTTAACAGTAAAATATCACACATGACATTTTTCAACACTGCATGATACCAAACTGCAAAGAAGTAAGCTGTAGGTGCAATACTTTACTTTTTGATAAAACATATCAAAACCAACACCTTACAGGGAAACTTAGTAACACCACTAACTCATATTACATGTGCACATTCTGGAAAAACTGTGATTAACACAGGGTGCGTGCTTTTTTTTTTATATATATATATATTTTTTTTAATTGATTCGGAATAAGTCTGCTTCCTAGCATAACTGGGCTTGAGTAATACTAATACATGGCTGTCTAAAGTATTTTAGTTTTAAAAGCCAAATTCATATGACATGTACTATGAAATTCATCTATTTTCTGACAGGTAATGGTGGGGGAAGTAAGATTGCCTTCCATTAGGATAGTGACTTGGTTGAAAGTGGCAAGCCCACTGTTGTATTTCAGAAAACCACAGAACAGATACCAAATCCCCTGGAATCTTAATCGTATTCATCATCCACAATAAGAAGCATAATGAGTTTGAGAAGATAAGAAGTAGTTGCCTAAGCATACTGTCTATGTTCCGATATGGATAGTTTTGATTTAAGGAGACACATAACAGTACACATGTTGTGACAAATGGGCCTGGAGTACTGGGGTCCATAGTTTAACAGATATTTATTTAAAGTATACCCAGTAAAATAAAATAAAATAAAATATTTCCAGAAGCTTTCGGAACTCGTGTCCCTTTCTCAACTGACAGAATTTTTAAATACATTACAAGCAAACTGTGGCACGTTACTCATTCGTCATTGTTGTAGCACGGACGTGTGCTGCCTTGCGCCAGTGATCATCCATCAATAAAACGGTTGTCTCCAGGATTGGATGTATACGCATGCCTTTCTGGCGATTTAATGCCTTAGGGTTGTTCATTATGTTTAGTGACTCTAGCCATAGGCGGTGGCGAAAGTGTCGCGCGTGGTCCACTATCTCAAAGTCGCGCTTGGGGTCAAGATCGTGGTTGGTAGCCCAAAAATGTTCTGCAAGCGCGGACTGGTCAGTTTCGGCAAGCCGGATTGCTCTGTCGTGTTCCGTGAGGCGATCCTGGAGACGTCTCGATGTCTCACCTACGTAGCAACTGTTACAGGCCCTACAGGTGATACGGTACACTACATTGCTGCGTAAGACAGGTGTGACAGGGGTCTTCACACTGGAGACAAGTGAACGTAGGTTCCTACCTGGTAATTGTACACATTTTATGTTGTAACTTCTCAGGATCTTCGAGATACGTCCTGACACTCCTGGATAGTACGGAATGTAGGCGGATGATATGCCGACTTGCTTCGGAGGTCTTGGGTTGGAAGTAAGCTCTTGTGCCTGTAACAAGCATCTGTTTAGTACATGGGATGGATAACCGCATCTGGTTAAGTCCGCCTTCACACGGGAGATCTCGTTACGTCTAATTGTGTCGGTGCTGGAATGGCTCCAGGCCCTGGAGAACAGGGTGCGGGCAGTGCTATTGAGATGGCTTGGAGCGTGGCCGGACCCGTAGTTGGTGAATTGACCGCACCACATGGGTTTGCGGTATACTGAGGTCTCTAGATGTGGGCCTACGCGATGCACTAGCACGTCCAGAAACGGGAGCGAACCGTCCACCTCTGATTCTACGGTAAACTTGATGAAATTGGATAGAGAGTTGAGGTATTCTAGTAGTACCGTTTCAGAACCACGTGGTATTATGGTAAAAATATCGTCGACATATCTACACCACGTTGTAATAGGTGTAGGTGGGTTCTGGTGTATCTGCTTCTCCAGATCTTCCATGGCGATGTTAGCTACTACGGAACTGACAGGGGCACCCATAGCAGTGCCATGTACTTGTTTGTAGAGTGAGTCTTCAAAGGTGAAGATGCTGCTAGAGAGGCATAGGTTGAGGGCGGTACAGATGTCATCAGTGGATAGTGACGTCCTGGATTGGAGGCTTAAGTCGCTCTCAAGGAGCCTTCTGGCGCAGTGCACGGCCTGTTGGACGGGAATCGAGGTGAATAAAGAAACCACGTCAAATGATGCCATGACAGAGTTATCAGGGATTGAAATGTCCTTAATGGTGTTAATGAATTCACTGCTGTTTTTAACGGTGTGAGATGTATTACCTATAAGAGGCGAGAGGAGGCTCGCGATGTGTTTGGACAGTTCATACGTTGGGGCACTGCAGCAAGACACTATAGGTCTGAGAGGAATACCCGGTTTATGGATCTTTGGTAATCCGTAGAATTGTGGTAGTTGACAGCCAGTACCACGCAGAAGATGGTGAGTCGCGGTCGGGATCTTCTTATCTTTAAGCCATGCGTGGACAAGTTTATTAACATTTGCTTCCAGACGTTTCAAGACTTTAACGGGAGGATCAGGTAGAGGTTCATATACGTTAGGATCGAGTAATAGGGCCAAGGCTTTCTCTCGGTAGGCTGATCGGTCCAGCACAACAGTCCGGCGCCCTTTATCCGCAGGAAGTACAACGATGGAGTTGTCTTTTCTTATAGATGACAGGGCGGCACGTTGGCGGTGGTTGAGGTTTGAGCACGTTTTTCGAGTGTTGCGGAGGACTGCGGCAGTCTTGAATCGGATCTCGTTGGCAGTTTCTTCGGGAAGGTTGGTAATACTGGCTTCTATGCCCATAGCGAGCTGTGTGATGGGAGGTTTCGATGGTATAACGGCGAATTTCATACCGTTTGATAAAACACTCAGCTGCTCGTTGGACAGTTGTTTGTTACTTAGATTCAAGACGAAAGAAGTCGTGTCGTCTGAACGAGTGTTCGTCTTTAAGGAGTTAGTTTCTATGCTCAAGTTTATGAACTTGCGCTGTTGGCGTAAACGGTAGGTATCCGAGGTCTGACTAGCCCGATGGCAGATGGTATGTATAAGGTTTGTAAATACAATAGGCGAGACCTTACCTTGTATATGTTGTAACAGTCTGGACTTGTTGTAGTCAGCGTTCCTGATTTCATGGTGGAGATGGGATATCCATAAATTTAACGTGCGCAGGCTGAAGTTAAAGCAGGCACGATCCATATGAGAGTTGTGGAACGGGGCTTTGTATCGGAACCCTTTAGGTATAATTCGATTGCTTTTGCATCTGTGGGCGAAGCGTAAATGTTGCCTGTAGCGAGCTATTGAGAGGAAGCATTTTTGCAACTGTGCACAATCGTTGTAGGTATTATGGCCATAAAGTGATCGAATAGTGACAAATGGGCCTGGAGTACTGGGGTCCATAGTTTAACAGATATTTATTTAAAGTATACCCAGTAAAATAAAATAAAATAAAATATTTCCAGAAGCTTTCGGAACTCGTGTCCCTTTCTCAACTGACAGAATTTTTAAATACATTACAAGCAAACTGTGGCACGTTACTCATTCGTCATTGTTGTAGCACGGACGTGTGCTGCCTTGCGCCAGTGATCATCCATCAATAAAACGGTTGTCTCCAGGATTGGATGTATACGCATGCCTTTCTGGCGATTTAATGCCTTAGGGTTGTTCATTATGTTTAGTGACTCTAGCCATAGGCGGTGGCGAAAGTGTCGCGCGTGGTCCACTATCTCAAAGTCGCGCTTGGGGTCAAGATCGTGGTTGGTAGCCCAAAAATGTTCTGCAAGCGCGGACTGGTCAGTTTCGGCAAGCCGGAACTGACCAGTCCGCGCCAACAGCGCAAGTTCATAAACTTGAGCATAGAAACTAACTCCTTAAAGACGAACACTCGTTCAGACGACACGACTTCTTTCGTCTTGAATCTAAGTAACAAACAACTGTCCAACGAGCAGCTGAGTGTTTTATCAAACGGTATGAAATTCGCCGTTATACCATCGAAACCTCCCATCACACAGCTCGCTATGGGCATAGAAGCCAGTATTACCAACCTTCCCGAAGAAACTGCCAACGAGATCCGATTCAAGACTGCCGCAGTCCTCCGCAACACTCGAAAAACGTGCTCAAACCTCAACCACCGCCAACGTGCCGCCCTGTCATCTATAAGAAAAGACAACTCCATCGTTGTACTTCCTGCGGATAAAGGGCGCCGGACTGTTGTGCTGGACCGATCAGCCTACCGAGAGAAAGCCTTGGCCCTATTACTCGATCCTAACGTATATGAACCTCTACCTGATCCTCCCGTTAAAGTCTTGAAACGTCTGGAAGCAAATGTTAATAAACTTGTCCACGCATGGCTTAAAGATAAGAAGATCCCGACCGCGACTCACCATCTTCTGCGTGGTACTGGCTGTCAACTACCACAATTCTACGGATTACCAAAGATCCATAAACCGGGTATTCCTCTCAGACCTATAGTGTCTTGCTGCAGTGCCCCAACGTATGAACTGTCCAAACACATCGCGAGCCTCCTCTCGCCTCTTATAGGTAATACATCTCACACCGTTAAAAACAGCAGTGAATTCATTAACACCATTAAGGACATTTCAATCCCTGATAACTCTGTCATGGCATCATTTGACGTGGTTTCTTTATTCACCTCGATTCCCGTCCAACAGGCCGTGCACTGCGCCAGAAGGCTCCTTGAGAGCGACTTAAGCCTCCAATCCAGGACGTCACTATCCACTGATGACATCTGTACCGCCCTCAACCTATGCCTCTCTAGCAGCATCTTCACCTTTGAAGACTCACTCTACAAACAAGTACATGGCACTGCTATGGGTGCCCCTGTCAGTTCCGTAGTAGCTAACATCGCCATGGAAGATCTGGAGAAGCAGATACACCAGAACCCACCTACACCTATTACAACGTGGTGTAGATATGTCGACGATATTTTTACCATAATACCACGTGGTTCTGAAACGGTACTACTAGAATACCTCAACTCTCTATCCAATTTCATCAAGTTTACCGTAGAATCAGAGGTGGACGGTTCGCTCCCGTTTCTGGACGTGCTAGTGCATCGCGTAGGCCCACATCTAGAGACCTCAGTATACCGCAAACCCATGTGGTGCGGTCAATTCACCAACTACGGGTCCGGCCACGCTCCAAGCCATCTCAATAGCACTGCCCGCACCCTGTTCTCCAGGGCCTGGAGCCATTCCAGCACCGACACAATTAGACGTAACGAGATCTCCCGTGTGAAGGCGGACTTAACCAGATGCGGTTATCCATCCCATGTACTAAACAGATGCTTGTTACAGGCACAAGAGCTTACTTCCAACCCAAGACCTCCGAAGCAAGTCGGCATATCATCCGCCTACATTCCGTACTATCCAGGAGTGTCAGGACGTATCTCGAAGATCCTGAGAAGTTACAACATAAAATGTGTACAATTACCAGGTAGGAACCTACGTTCACTTGTCTCCAGTGTGAAGACCCCTGTCACACCTGTCTTACGCAGCAATGTAGTGTACCGTATCACCTGTAGGGCCTGTAACAGTTGCTACGTAGGTGAGACATCGAGACGTCTCCAGGATCGCCTCACGGAACACGACAGAGCAATCCGGCTTGCCGAAACTGACCAGTCCGCGCTTGCAGAACATTTTTGGGCTACCAACCACGATCTTGACCCCAAGCGCGACTTTGAGATAGTGGACCACGCGCGACACTTTCGCCACCGCCTATGGCTAGAGTCACTAAACATAATGAACAACCCTAAGGCATTAAATCGCCAGAAAGGCATGCGTATACATCCAATCCTGGAGACAACCGTTTTATTGATGGATGATCACTGGCGCAAGGCAGCACACGTCCGTGCTACAACAATGACGAATGAGTAACGTGCCACAGTTTGCTTGTAATGTATTTAAAAATTCTGTCAGTTGAGAAAGGGACACGAGTTCCGAAAGCTTCTGGAAATATTTTATTTTATTTTATTTTACTGGGTATACTTTAAATAAATATCTGTTAAACTATGGACCCCAGTACTCCAGGCCCATTTGTCACTATTCGATCACTTTATGGCCATAATACCTACAACGATTGTGCACAGTTGCAAAAAATGCTTCCTCTCAATAGCTCGCTACAGGCAACATTTACGCTTCGCCCACAGATGCAAAAGCAATCGAATTATACCTAAAGGGTTCCGATACAAAGCCCCGTTCCACAACTCTCATATGGATCGTGCCTGCTTTAACTTCAGCCTGCGCACGTTAAATTTATGGATATCCCATCTCCACCATGAAATCAGGAACGCTGACTACAACAAGTCCAGACTGTTACAACATATACAAGGTAAGGTCTCGCCTATTGTATTTACAAACCTTATACATACCATCTGCCATCGGGCTAGTCAGACCTCGGATACCTACCGTTTACGCCAACAGCGCAAGTTCATAAACTTGAGCATAGAAACTAACTCCTTAAAGACGAACACTCGTTCAGACGACACGACTTCTTTCGTCTTGAATCTAAGTAACAAACAACTGTCCAACGAGCAGCTGAGTGTTTTATCAAACGGTATGAAATTCGCCGTTATACCATCGAAACCTCCCATCACACAGCTCGCTATGGGCATAGAAGCCAGTATTACCAACCTTCCCGAAGAAACTGCCAACGAGATCCGATTCAAGACTGCCGCAGTCCTCCGCAACACTCGAAAAACGTGCTCAAACCTCAACCACCGCCAACGTGCCGCCCTGTCATCTATAAGAAAAGACAACTCCATCGTTGTACTTCCTGCGGATAAAGGGCGCCGGACTGTTGTGCTGGACCGATCAGCCTACCGAGAGAAAGCCTTGGCCCTATTACTCGATCCTAACGTATATGAACCTCTACCTGATCCTCCCGTTAAAGTCTTGAAACGTCTGGAAGCAAATGTTAATAAACTTGTCCACGCATGGCTTAAAGATAAGAAGATCCCGACCGCGACTCACCATCTTCTGCGTGGTACTGGCTGTCAACTACCACAATTCTACGGATTACCAAAGATCCATAAACCGGGTATTCCTCTCAGACCTATAGTGTCTTGCTGCAGTGCCCCAACGTATGAACTGTCCAAACACATCGCGAGCCTCCTCTCGCCTCTTATAGGTAATACATCTCACACCGTTAAAAACAGCAGTGAATTCATTAACACCATTAAGGACATTTCAATCCCTGATAACTCTGTCATGGCATCATTTGACGTGGTTTCTTTATTCACCTCGATTCCCGTCCAACAGGCCGTGCACTGCGCCAGAAGGCTCCTTGAGAGCGACTTAAGCCTCCAATCCAGGACGTCACTATCCACTGATGACATCTGTACCGCCCTCAACCTATGCCTCTCTAGCAGCATCTTCACCTTTGAAGACTCACTCTACAAACAAGTACATGGCACTGCTATGGGTGCCCCTGTCAGTTCCGTAGTAGCTAACATCGCCATGGAAGATCTGGAGAAGCAGATACACCAGAACCCACCTACACCTATTACAACGTGGTGTAGATATGTCGACGATATTTTTACCATAATACCACGTGGTTCTGAAACGGTACTACTAGAATACCTCAACTCTCTATCCAATTTCATCAAGTTTACCGTAGAATCAGAGGTGGACGGTTCGCTCCCGTTTCTGGACGTGCTAGTGCATCGCGTAGGCCCACATCTAGAGACCTCAGTATACCGCAAACCCATGTGGTGCGGTCAATTCACCAACTACGGGTCCGGCCACGCTCCAAGCCATCTCAATAGCACTGCCCGCACCCTGTTCTCCAGGGCCTGGAGCCATTCCAGCACCGACACAATTAGACGTAACGAGATCTCCCGTGTGAAGGCGGACTTAACCAGATGCGGTTATCCATCCCATGTACTAAACAGATGCTTGTTACAGGCACAAGAGCTTACTTCCAACCCAAGACCTCCGAAGCAAGTCGGCATATCATCCGCCTACATTCCGTACTATCCAGGAGTGTCAGGACGTATCTCGAAGATCCTGAGAAGTTACAACATAAAATGTGTACAATTACCAGGTAGGAACCTACGTTCACTTGTCTCCAGTGTGAAGACCCCTGTCACACCTGTCTTACGCAGCAATGTAGTGTACCGTATCACCTGTAGGGCCTGTAACAGTTGCTACGTAGGTGAGACATCGAGACGTCTCCAGGATCGCCTCACGGAACACGACAGAGCAATCCGGCTTGCCGAAACTGACCAGTCCGCGCTTGCAGAACATTTTTGGGCTACCAACCACGATCTTGACCCCAAGCGCGACTTTGAGATAGTGGACCACGCGCGACACTTTCGCCACCGCCTATGGCTAGAGTCACTAAACATAATGAACAACCCTAAGGCATTAAATCGCCAGAAAGGCATGCGTATACATCCAATCCTGGAGACAACCGTTTTATT
This sequence comes from Mastigoproctus giganteus, assembly GCF_048544385.1. Taxonomy (NCBI): domain Eukaryota; kingdom Metazoa; phylum Arthropoda; class Arachnida; order Uropygi; family Thelyphonidae; genus Mastigoproctus; species Mastigoproctus giganteus. The sequence goes on from NC_143576.1 coordinate 23,919,434, forward strand.
GATGGATGATCACTGGCGCAAGGCAGCACACGTCCGTGCTACAACAATGACGAATGAGTAACGTGCCACAGTTTGCTTGTAATGTATTTAAAAATTCTGTCAGTTGAGAAAGGGACACGAGTTCCGAAAGCTTCTGGAAATATTTTATTTTATTTTATTTTACTGGGTATACTTTAAATAAATATCAGTACACATGTTATTGCGGTCATAGTACAAGCTAAGACACAGACTGTAACTGCTTCTAGTGATGTTTACAGTAGAATGTGATTGGTTAGCATTTGAAAATTAGTTATAAAGGCTACACTTCCATGAGATATGCTGAGAGGTGTGTGGTCTGTTATTTAGATTGCAGAGTGCCTTAGAGTGTGGTTTGCATATATGTGAACTTCTTCACAGTTCCATTGTAGAAGTACATGCATTGTAGTGATTTAAAATGTTCCTCTGTTTGCTTCCATGAGATCAAAAATCTATTATAACCAAATAATTATTGTCATTATGTAAAATGTATTATTAACACTTCAGTAAAAAAATTCTAATGGAAATTTTTCTCTCTTCTTTAGAAAGATGTGATAGCTAGGAATAATGATCAAAAACTGAGATGTGTTGCCAACTGAATTATTAAATAGTGTATTACATGCTTGTTAGTTACAAAAAGACAGCACACCAGGAAGATTACATGTCATATTTTAATGATTTTATTAGATTCGTAAGATATAGTTGGCTTCTATGTAGAGGCAATACAAAATCGAGTTTTCAGAATCCTTTGCTTCAGAAAGGAGACATTCATCATCTTCAAAATGAATGAAAAAAAAAATATATATATATCAAGTTTCTGAGAGAAAAACTATGTAACTTTTTCCCAAGGCTACCTAACTTTTCACCTTACTGTTCCCAGTTTTAATAACTGTGCAGATCCCCCACCCACTGCATTGCAATATACAGGCTTACTTGTGATCATGAAACCATAGGGTTATTGTAGCAAAGGGAACTGAAAACAATATCTTGAAGAGGAATAATAATTTTCTAAGTGTAATGATAGTTTCTCAGAAAACAACTGTGCCATAAACTCTAATAATAACAACCAAAGATAATCTGTAATCTTCTTGCTATATGATATTCAGTAGCTGTTGATTTGCTACATTCTGTAGCTGTTAAGGCACCCCAGCACTTAAGGCCATATTGCACCACACCATTATGCCTGTGTAAATTAGCATTAGCAAGGGCACATGATGCAAGAAAGCAAGCTTATATAGCATCAGCAAAAAAAAAAAAAAAACACCCCCTTCTCATTTCACCCTTTCACTCGCTCCAAATATTTGTCCAGTTATGCCTTGAATCTGTTTAAGCTATCAACTTCTACAATGACAGATGGAAGTTTGTTCCAGCAATCAATCACCCACTGGGAAAAGGCAAACTTCTGCACATCTATCCTACAACTGCCTTTCCTCAATTTGAATTTATGTCCTCTCAGGTGATTATTCTGAGGAAGAGGAAGAATCCCATCAGCATTGAGCATGCTCAAACCATTCAAGGCTTTATACACCTCAATCAAATCACCTCACAGGTGCCTAGTCTCCAGACACTGTAATTTGCAAAACTTAAGCCTTTCTTCGTAAGAGCACCCCTTTGTTCCATTCACTAATCTTGTTGCCTTTCTCTGTACTTGTTCCAACAGCTCTACATCCTTCTTAAAATGAGGCCTCCAGACCTGTATACAGTACTCAAGGTGTGGCTTGACCATTGCCTTATACAAGAGAATAATCACCTCCTTATCCCTGCTAGAAAAATTCTTGTATGTCATTGACAAGACACCATGAGTTACTCTTGCAGACTGTCTGCACTGCTCAGAAAACTTCATATCTGCCTGCACAATTACCCCCAGGTCCTTTTCACTCTCTCTACCACTGTAAGTTCAGTACCACACAGTTGATACGTTACTCTGGGGGTTACTGCTTCCCATAGGCAATACTTTACATTTGTCAATGTTAAACTTCAGTTTCCACCTCTCAGCACATCTGCTCAACTTTTCTAGATCCTGTTCAGCAGCATACTGTCATTAACAACCCTGCCAACCTTCGTATCATCTGCAAACTTGGACATTAAGCCTGATATACCATCATCAATATCATTAATGAATACAGAAAACAACATTGGACCCAACAGTGGGGAACTCCACTAAAAACATTACTCCACAAATAGCAGTGTCCATTGATTACCAGTCTCTGTCTTTTCCCACTCAACCATCCCTTTATCCATAGCAGCAATTTGCCTCCATTGCCATACTGCTCCAATTTATGCAGCAGTCTTCCATGTGCAACAGTATCAAAAGCCTTTCTAAAATCCAAATATATGATATCAAATGTGTGTGTTCACAAGCCAATTTGTGTGTTGTGAAAGGACAAGAATCCCACAATAACTCATATGGCAAACCCTACTTCCTTCACCTGAGAATGGCTAACTACAGCCCCAGATGGCCTTTAAGAATTCTTCTAGCGTCCAAGAGGATTCAATCCCAGATCTCTTCAAAACAAATGATGAAACCACTATGCTGCCAAAGAGGGCAGTACCTTGATAATGATATCAAATCTAAAAATTCTTCTTCCCCATGAGATTCAAGAATGGAGTCCCCTGCATTCTTTAGCAACAGTGTATTCAAGTTTCATCATGATTTATAGAAAGAGGATTCCTTTCTACAGATGATGGGAAAACAACTTTTGTCTGAAATTTGACACAATTAGTACTTTACATAAAAACAATGTAACAAGTTGATATTTTAAGCTGTTACAAAATTTAACCAGTTGATGTTTTGATCAATCACATTTTGGCCGTGTTGGCATTTTATACCTGTTAGCGTTTCAATTGTTGGCATTTTTGAGGTTTGGCAAAATTTGATTACAACCCAAATAATTTCCACCCTGGAACTATTATTCAATCTGTATTTATGATGTTAATTGAATACTCTGTTATTTTATATTTCAGAGTAATTGGATTTAGATCCTGCTCAGGTGGCTAACAATCTAAACGAGTATTTTGCATCTACATTCACGCATGAGGAGTTATTCAGGAATATATGATATTCAGCTCACTGCCAAGTAAACATTGGCAGTGAGCTGGATGATTTTGTAATAACTGAGAGGAAAGTGGAGGAGAGATTGTTAGGGATAAACATAAAAAAGGCACCTGGGGTGGATGGGATCTATCCAGTTATATTAAAGGAGGCAGCAAAGGAAGTAAGCAAACCCCTAGCCATAATTATGAGAGCTTCTTTGGACTCAGGGGAGGTACCCATAGAGTGGAGATGTGCAAATGTAACCCCAATTCACAAAGGAGGATCAAAGGCTGACACAAGTAATTATAGACCTGTTAGTTTAACTTCTGTTCCAGGTAAATTAATGGAGGCACTGGTTAAAGAAGCACTGCAGGATCATCTAGACAAGAATTCAGTTATAGCTCAGACGCAGCACGGTTTTGTTAAGGGCAGGTCTTGCCTGACCAATTTGATTGGATACTATGATGTAGTCACAAAAGAACTGGATGCAGGGAATAACTTTGATATTATATATTTGGATCTTAGGAAGGCTTTTGATACTGTTGCACATGGAAGACTGCTGCACAAATTGGAACAGTGTGGCATTGGAGGCAAATTGCTGCTATGGATAAGGGGATGGTTGAGTGGCAGAAGACAGAGAGTGGTAATCAATGGACACTGCTCAACGTGGACTAATGTTATTAGTGGAGTTCCTCAGGGTTCAGTGTTGGGTCCGTTGTTGTTTTCGGTGTTTATGAATGATATTGATGATGGCATATCAAGTTTAATGTCCAAGTTTGCAGATGATACAAAGGTTGGCAGGGTTGTTAAGGACACTACTGACGCTATGCTGCTGCAGCAGAATCTGGAAAGGCTGAACAGATGGGCTGAGAGGTGGCAAATGAAGTTTAACATTGACAAATGTAAAGTACTACATATGGGAAACTGTAACCCCAGAGCAATGTATCAACTCTGCGGTACTACACTGACAGTGGTGGAGAATGAAAAGGACCTGGGGGTAATTGTGCAGGCAGATATGAAGTTCTCTGAGCAGTGCAGACGAGCTGCAAGAGTAGCTCATGGTGTCTTGTCAATGATATACAGGAATTTTTCTAGTAGGGATAAGGAGGTGATTATTCCCTTGTATAAGGCAATGGTTAGGCCACATCTTGAGTACTGTATACAGGTCTGGAGGCCTCATTTCAAGAAGGATGTAGAGCTGCTGGAACGGGTACAGAGAAGGGCAACAAGATTAGTGAATGGAACAAAGGGTTGCTCTTACGAAGAAAGGCTTAAGTTTTGCAAATTACAGAGTCTGGAGACTAGGCACCGGCGAGGTGATCTGATAGAGGTGTATAAGGCTTTGAATGGTTTGAGCATGCTCAATGCCAATGGGATTCTTCATCTTGCTCAGAATAATCACCTCAGAGGGCATAAATTCAAATTGAGGAAGGACGGATGTTGGATAGATGTGCGGAAATTTGCCTTTGGCCAGCGGGTGGTTGGTTGGTGGAACCGCCTTCCATCACTTGTTGTTGAAGTTGATAGCCTAAACAAATTTAAAGCTCAACTGGACAGGTATTTCGAACAAACGGAGGGGTGAAATGGGAGTGGTTTTTTTTTTTTTTTTTTTTTGGCTGATGCTGAATAAGCTTGCTTTCTTGCATCATATGCCTCTACTAATGCTAATGCTAATGCTAGATGTATTTTATGAGGTATATTCTACATCAGCAGAAATTGATAATGGTATGTTTGCAATGAAGTTGTCAACCTTTCAGACTTAATGATTTATAAAGTTCCAAGCAAGAGGCTCTACACCTGCTTTCCCCTCCACACTGTGGGAAAAGCCTAGGTTGAATCCCATTATGATGAGGAACTTTAAAAGTTCCTCATCATAATGGTTTTTTGGGTTTTTGGTTTTTTTGTTTTTGGGTTTTTTTGAGTCTTTGGGTTTTTTTTATATAGATGGAGCTGGGTTAATCAGTCTTAGCCAAGGGCTGCCATTGGTTTTTCTACAATACAGCCAAGCCAACCACAGAACACATGCAATTTACAGAGACAGTTACCTATGTACTTGTTAGAACAATCATTTAACTCACCAATTTCTAAAAAGTATACATAAACACCACTGCTGTTTTGATAACTTGACATATACAATTGAAGCTCTATAGAACAGAATGCCTAAACAATCACAAAAATTTCACCACACACAGATACTAGCTATTCCCTGCATAGTGCACCTACAGAGGGGATCATAAAAATAAATATATGACAAGAAGCATCTGCACAGTGTACTATTCACTATTTTTGGAATAGGTAAAAAAGTTTATTAAAATTCTGCACTTTGTAACTATGAATAATATTGACTAAAATACTGTTTTTAATTTAAAACATATTGTTCCTAATAACTGTAATCAATATTATTTGAACTATTGAAATTTCCAAAAATTAATTCTTACTATTTGTCTCTCTCCCGAAGAACCACTACTATAAGTGGAAGCCAAAGTAGAAGAACAAGCCTCACTGTACCAAGGTACCAAGCCATTTTCTGTTGCACTGCTAATGGAAAGTGTCCAGATGGAATTTGTATAGCCATCACAATTGCAGTTGTCATGTTCACGTCCTCCATTACCAGAAGCCCATACAAATATGGATCCCAAACCACTCCTACCCTAAAATCAGAAATATGGATATGATAACATTCTTTCAACTATTAATAACACAAACACATACAATCATTATAAAGTTTTTTGTTTGTCTGTGAACATGTTGGTTTCACAAATAGCATATGATGAAAGGAAGCAAACTTAAATAAAATCATCAAAAAAAAAAAAAAAAAAAAACACCCAAAATCCATCCCCATTAATAATTCCTCTAATTCTCTGGTATATTTATTTAAGCTACCTGCTTTGAAAACACCAGAAAAGTTTGCTCCAACAATCAATTATCTTTCGGCTGAAAGTAAATTTACACATATCAATCCTGCAATTATCCTACCTCAACTTCTGAACTTAAATTTATGTGCCCCTTATGTGTGTTGTCTAATCAAAAGTAATGCTATCAACGTTTAGCTTATTCAATCCATTCAAAGCCTTAATCACCTCAATCAGATCACCTACTAGATGCATCTAGTTTCTAACCCTGCAATTTGCAGAACTGAAGTGTTTCTTGGTAAGGGATCACTTTTGTTCCCCTCATTAATCTTGTTGTTCATCTCTGTATCAATTCCAAGAGATCTACGTCCTTCCAAAAATGAGACTTTGCGGCCTGCACTCAACATAGCTTAACCATTTTCTGATACAGTGGAATAATAACTTCTTATCCCTGCTGAAACTATTTATGCATATCATTGCCAAAATCCCATGAGCTATCTTAGCCATCCCTCTGCACTACTCAGAGAACTTTCATGTCTGAGTGCACAATAATCCAGGATCTTTTTTCGTTCTTTACTACTTTGAGTGTAGTGTAATACCACACAGCGAGAATGATATTCTGTGATGATTACTTCTCCCTCACATGTAACTCGCATTTGTCAATGTTAAACTTAAATTGTCACCTCTCAGCCCATAGGCTTAGTTTTTTTAGATATTATTGCAGTAACATACCCTAATTACTGACATTAATCACCATGCCAATCTTGTATCATCTGAAAACTGAGATATTAAGCCTGATATACCCTAATCAATATCATTAATGAATACTGAAAAACAACAATGGGCTCAGCACCGAACCCTGAAGAACTCCAATAATAGCATTAGTCCAAGAAGAGCAGTACCAATGATAATCACTCTGTCTTCTCCCACTTAACCATCCCTATAGCCATAGCAGTAACCTCTAATTTGTACGGCAGTATTTTATGTGGAACAGTATCAAAATCATTTCTGAAATCTAAGTATATGATGTTAAAATTATTTTTTCATTTTAGTTCTTTTGTTATTGAATCATAGTATCCAATTAGATAAGATTGGTCCTTAACAAATCCATGCTGGAATTGCTGTAGTGTCTAGATGGTACTACATTACTTCGTTAACCAGTTACTTCATTATTTTCCCCAGAATAGAAGTCAAGCTTAGAGGTCTGTAATTACTCACTTCACCCTTTGAACCCCCCCCCCCCTCACCTCTGTGAATTGGAGAGATATTTGCACATCTCCAATCAAGAAGGACCTCCCTTGGATCAAAGGACACTCTCATAATTATGATTAGAGGTTTGCTTAGCTTACATCTTTTGCTACTCCTTTTAATATAAATAGAGACATAGCACCAGCCCAAGTGCCTTATTTACTTCTAAAATCAACACTGTTCACTTCCACTTTCTTCTGTTATTGCAAAATAATTCAGATCCCTTTCACAATATAACATACTTCTGGCATCCCAATCACTAAAAATTTCTTTTTATGAATGTTAGATGCAAAATATCTATTGTTTTTGTCAACAACCTGAACAGGATTGTCAACAGTTATTACCATTCATATCTAGTGCACTAATGTTATTTATCTCATTCTTTCTAGTGTTAATTAACATAAGAAAAGACGTCTGCAACTTTTCTTTATATTCTTTGCCAGAGACTTTTCCACTTTGCCTGGGCCTGCCTAAACCCATTTATGACTTGACTGTAGACTAGTTTACATGTAGATTTCTGTATCCTCTGATAAATTCTATGCAGCCCATGTATTTTTCTTCTCTGCCCCTAGTCTTCCCCCATCAGTTCATCTAATATCCATTCAGTCAAAATCTTTGAACAGTATCTGTTATTTGGTATAAAAAGCTTAGTAGCTTCTACAAAATGCTTTGCATTTAGAATTTGAAGCTGGTTAACATCATCAGTTGGTTTCACTGAACAGAATTTAAAAATTGTTTGCGAACTCTGTAGTAACCCTTACGAAAACAAAATCTTACTTCTTTACCATTGACACTTCTGTCAGCTACCTTACAGACAGAAGTGTCTCAGTACGCACAAGGTTCCAGGAATTGACAAGCCCTGTGAATAAAGGCTGCCCGCAGGGTTCAATCCTTGGCCCTTTCTTTTGGAACATTGTTCTGGACGAATTTCTGGCCTTGGATCTGGGCCCGTGGAAAGCCTGGCCTTTGCAGATGACATGATTTTCCTTGTAAAAGGTAACTCACGAGTGGTTGTAGAACAAAGATCAAATGCCACCCTCTTGCAGCTGCAGGAGTGGGCACAAATGCACATGCTCAAAATATCGCATGAAAAAACCAAGCAAATACATCTAAAAGGCAATTTGGACATAAGAAGACGTCCACAAATCAAAATTAACACAACCACTATAAAAATAGTAACAGAACTAAAATATCTTGGAGTGGTCTTTGATTCAAAATTAACCTTTTACCCCCATTTGATCTACTTGATGAAGAAAGTGAGAAATTATGCAGGTATGATTGCCAGGATCAGTCGAGCAGACTGGGGACTCAAAAGAAAGACCCTGGCAATCATATACCGTGCAATGTTCCTACCTGTTATCACCTATGGAGCCGGTGCGTTGTTCATCTGCTCGGCCATAGTAAGAAATAGGAATAAATTAGAATCGATACAAAGGACACTACTACTCACTATTACCAGAGCATGTCGGACAGTAAGCACACCTGCACTACAGTTGCTGGCCGGAACTCTCCCACTTTTCCTGGAAGTAGCCAAAAGAGGCTTATATTATAGATTTAAAAAGGGCATACCCCACAGAATTTCTGGGGATAGCCCTTGACACAGCCAACACCTTCAATGATGAAAAAAAAAGAATAGCCACAAAGCTCCACGAGCTATGGCAAACAAAGTGGGAGCAAGAAACCAGAGGTTTGGTTACCAAATGGTTTCTGCCACAGGTGTCAATGGTTAGCCCAAAGCCACCTAAGTGGTATGCCCCTGGACTTTTTACAACATTTATATTGACAGGTCACGGCTCCCTAAAGGCGAAACTAACCTCCTTAGGCCTGACCGATGACCCAAACTGCACCTGTGGCAAAATTGAAGACTGGGCACACATTCTATATGAACGTATAATATATGACATCCCCAGGACAAAGCTAATAGCACAGATTGGTCCCCTTCCCAGGGGAGAAGAACATCTGTTCATCATAGAAGAGCAAAATTATAAAGCTTTTGCATCTTTCACACAGAAAGTATTCCAAATGCGCAGAGCAATGCAAAGAATGGCAATTCAGCTCCCCAGCAATTAAACAATAATCAATAGTAAAATTGCCCAAGTTTCCCACCACGCCCAGACGATGACTTAAAAACTGTCAGGTTAGCAGTATTCTGCACCCTGACATGACAAGGATTACCCTGTATCCCTGTATCTGCTCCCTGTATCTCCCTCCCCAGGATTACCCTGCCATGTGTAGGAACCTGGGGCCCCATGCCAAATAAGTAACCACGTAGGGGAGGGAGATACAGGGAGCAGATTAGCTGAAAAATATCAGTAGGCTAGTAGCAAAGGGATGCAATGTAGTATGAATGAATGAGAATGAAAGACAATGATTAGGCTGGGAACTGAGTGAACTAGGAATTATGGTAAAAGGGAATAAATGGCAGTTTTGGTGAAAGAAAGAGTGACCTAGCATGAGGGAAAGAGAGAGTAAATGGGAATGAGTGGAAGAGCAAATGTAATTGGCCAAAAGAATACAAAGTTAAAAATAACTTACATCACTTTATATATACTGTACTAACAAACATTTACTAACCACATAAACACTATCACTGCATTCTCCCCTGGCCTACAAAAAAAAAAAATAACAACACTTGTGGCTAGGCCTGCACCACAACTGAAGAATAACAGTAAGTTGAGGTGCCCAGAGAGTGCAATGCAGAAAGTAAGAGTCGAATAAATGAGATGAGAGCTAAAAGAATGAATAAAAGTGTAAGTATATGAGAAAAAGAACACAAACCATAAATGCTAGTTAAGTACACACTAACCTTAGTTTTAATTAGCATTTAAATTTACACTACACATCATTGCATCCCCTCCTGGTGTGTGAGAAAAAGATGAATGAGTGAAAAAAAAAAAAAAAAAAACTTGGAAAAAAAATAATAAAAAAAATAATTATAAAATAAGAAAAGTATTTAAAAGAAAATAAATAAATAATAAAAAAAAAGAATGGAAGTACAGTGAGAATGCAGATTATGAATGAAGTAAATGTGTGTCTCTCCCACCCCCTTGCCTGGTGGGTTCCCCACTGCCAGCTAACATATCCCACCCCCGGAGCGGAATGGGCAGATTAACCCTCATACCGGTTTCGACACTCCTTGGACATGACACCGACGAAGACATTCTGCGGCTTTGCTGCCAACGGCGATCTGAACTGGGTAACTCTAACCTGGTTCCCTTTAAAACCCCATCACCAGGCAGGGGAGGGAGGCGACGGATCTCTGTCTCCTCTCCTCCCTGCCTACCCCCCCCCCCCATACTTCGCCTGGTGGAGCTCGTCTCCACTGACCTCTTTGGGGATGCCTACTCTATCGTTCCTATTCTTCTATCTCTTTTCCCCCCAGTCTTCAGTCTCCCTCCCTCTCTAACTAAATCAACCGAAGTACACCCTTAACAATGCCGCCAAATTCTAATCAACGTCTAAATTCTACCGGTTTCCTGTAAATCTCTAAGACAACTAACACTATTAGCTAGCGTATAGCTTCACATGTCTAAATTTAATAACATCAAAATTTTGCCCGACCTATTTGGCCTTTAACACATCTCTTTAGCGTTCAACCCCAACCAGTGATTTCCTAACAGCAATCCCATTAAGCATTAATGTCCAAAAAAAAATTTTTTTTTTTTTTAAATAGGTCCTAGCCACTGAAATCCCAGGAAACTAGGTGGCAGGACCTGCCAGAGCAATTTGTTGTGATACTGGATACACCCGGCTAGACTCCACGTGGCAGGGTATGGGCAACGTTGGGCTCCACTAGGGGCCTGGCGGCCAATAAGCCGGATAAACAATGGGTACAACATATCACACTGCACAGACACTGCCCACACACTTTCAAGTCTCTGGCTTTCAAGCGTACTGTCCTCGATACAGCGAAACACACGCGGAGATGGGAGAAATCCCAGGTGCCGTCCGACACGAACATACCTTATACCTGCTTTACCATTGACAGTAATTATATCTTTAAGTAGATCCACCATTAACAAACTGTGATCATTGCCACCTTTTGGTTCCTTTATCTGGAGATTTCTAATACACAAAAAGTCAATGCTGATAATCAGAATGAGTACTGCTTTCTCTCAATGTCTCTCTAACTTGATGGTGTAGTCATTTAATAAATCTATAAAAAATCTTGCTTTGCAAGTTGAAGTTAGCTAGAATAAAGTAATCTAAGATAAAAAGGCACTGCACCATAAAATGCTATTACATCGAAAGTTAACAATATCCAAAAACAGCAATATTCACAGACAAATGAGAGTCCTATAGTTATGCCACAATACAATTTCATGCACAAAAGTTTAAGTATATGAAAGCTGAATTACAAGATCTAGCTTCTAGAAGTAAAATATTAGCAGTTATGATAACATTCAATACTATAGGGCTAGCTGCTAATAGTGCAATCACTCAATGACTACTTATCTTAACTGGTGTTTTGCCAGAGAAACATAACTTAAGTGTAACTTAGACTCTTAAAGCGTAACCAATTTTTTGCACAATTAGAAGTCTAACTTCTTATTGTGCAATGAAAGCAAAAAATAATTTAAAAACACAAAAAGAGCAATAAAGTTAAGTAATGATTGTTAAAAAAATATAAGAATTTTTTCATCAACTTACTGTATTAATTACTTATGTATTTATCAGTGTTTGCCTAAATATTTATTTCAATATCAATTGTTCAATATTGTACAGTACTCTATTAAAAAAATATGGATTTTTGAGAAAAAGTTCAAGTCCTGATGGTCTTGGAATGAATTAGGCTTTTAACATATATTTCAAATTATGAAATGGATTCACAGACTAAAAGCTTAACAGTAGCTACAGAGGTAAAAGCGTTTCTTCACTCTGACCAGAATGAGCAGAAGCTTAGAGAGCAAGTTGCTAGGGATTTCAAGAACTGTTGGAAGTCATCATGAAACCAGTAAATGCATGGGCTCTGTTAGGGTAACTAAGAGTAAGAACAGGTGCATATATACTTGCATGTACACAATGCTACAAGTATATTAAATAAATTTGATGCATTTGAAGGGCTGGTCAAGGCAGATATTGCTGGGATATCAGAGACATGGTGTCACACAGATATAAGCAGTGCAGAATTGGAATTTGGGGAGTACAATTTATATAGAAAGGATAGACAGGGTAGGAAGGGAGGAGGGGTTATGCTGTTAGTTAAGAAACACAAAATCTAAGAAAGTGCATCCAGTTGACATTGGTGAAATACTGAGTCAGTATGGTGTGACATAAGCACTGGGAAAGGGAAAATGAGAGTAGGAGTGTGTTATAGGCCTAATGACTCTGATGAGTACAATGAACAATTGTGTGGAAAAATTGATTAGGACAGTAAATCAGGATGTCTTGTAATGGGGATTTTAACTTTCCAGATATTGACTGGAACTTGTGGGTTGGTCACTCGCACGCTAACAAGACTTTTTTCGATTTATTGGAGGATTGTTTTCCACATTAACATGTTTGAGGGGCAACCAGAGGAGTAATACTCTTGATCTGATTATCAGCAATGATTATTCAAGCATTAAGAATTTGCAGATAAAGAAACCACTAGGTGACAGTGATCATAGTGTATTGATGTGGGATTTACTTAAAGATGTAACTACCATTAAAGGTTAAGGGAATGGTTTTGCTTTCGTAAAGGTGACTACAGTGGTCTCAGACAGTTTTTAAATTCTATACTGTGGGATCAAGTGATGTTAAAAAGAGTGAATTCTAAATGGGAAGCATTCAAGGAATTAGTCTTGGAAGCTACTAGGCTTTTCATATCAACTAAGAAATACTATTCGAGATTTAGACCTAAATGGATGTTAGATGAACTAACGAGGCTCGTGGCACAGAAGAAAAATGCATGGGATGCATAAAAAGTATCACACGACACTGAAGCCTATCATAGATATAACCTAGTTAATAATCAAGTCACAAATGAGGTTAGGCAAGAGAAGGGCTGATTATGATAAATCCTTGGCAAAGGATGCAAAGAAAAACAACAAAGACTTCTTTTCTTATGTAATCTCTAGAAGAAAGGGGATGAATCAGATTAGTCCACTTGATATCGATGGTTCAACTGTTGATGATCCTACTCAGATAGCTGACAAACTGAATGGCTATTTTCATCTACATTCACACATGAGGAATTCTGTAAGGAAGGGAAGGATAAAAGTTTACTAAACTCTACCAGAATAATGATTTTGTAATAACGGAGAGCAAAGTAGAGAAGAAATTATTAAAGTTAAACATAAAAAAGCACTTGAGAATAGAATCTATCACTTTATACTGAAGGAGGCAGCAAGGGGTGTAAGCAAACCCTTAGCCATAATTATGAGAGCATCTTTAGATTCAGTGGAGATCCCCATGGACTGCAGATGTGCACATGTATCCCCAATTCATAAAGGGTGACACAAATAATTATAGACTTGTTAGTTTAACTTCTGTTAGGAAAATAATGGAGTCACTGTTTAAAGAAGCTTTGCAGGATCTAGAAAAGACTGCAGTAATAGTTCAGATACAGCATGGGTTTGTTAAAGGGAGGTCTTGTCTGACCAATTTTGGATACTACGATGTGGTCAAAAAGGAACTGGAAGGAAAAAAAATTTTGATATCATATACTTGGATTTCAGGAAAGCTTCTGATACTGTTGCACATGAAAGATTGCTGTGCAAATTGGAGTGGTATGGCATTAAGGGCAAGTTGCTACAAAGGATAAAGGGATGGTTCAGAGGGGGACAACAGAGAGTGGTAATAAAGGGACAGTGCTCTTCGTGGACTAACGTTATTAGTGGAGTTTCCCAGTATTCGATGATGGGCCCATTGTTGTTTTGTGTATTTATCAATGATATCAATGACGGTATATCAGGCTTAATGTCCAAGTTTGCAGATGATGCAATGGTTGATAGGGTTGTTAATGACAGTAGACAGTATGTTAGTGCAACAGCATCTAGAAAAGTTAGGCAGATGGGCTGAGAAGTGGCAAATAAATTTTAACATCAACAAATGCAAAGTACTGCATATGGGTAGCAGTAACAGAAGAGAAACGTAAACGTACCAACTGTGAGAATAAAAAACACCTCAGAGTAATTGCACAGTCAGATATGAAGTTCTCTGAACAGTGCAGACATCCTGCGAGAGCAGGTAATGGAGTCTTATCAACGATATGTAGGAATTTTGCTAGCAGAGACAAGGAGGTGATTATCCCTTTGTGTAAGGCAATGGTGAGGCCACACCTTGAGTACTGCGTACAGGTCTGGAGATCTCATTTTAGGAAGAATGTAGAGTTGCTGGAATGAGTACAAAGAAGGGCAACAAGATTGGTGAGAGGAACAAAGGGGTACGCTTACCAAGATAGGCTTAAGTTCTGCAAATTGTAGCATCTTGAGACTAGGCACCTGCAAGGTGATCTCATTGAGTTGTATAATGTCTTGAATGGTTTGAGCAGGCTCAATGCTAATGGGATTCTTACGCTTGCTCAGATTTTGAACCTGAGGGAACATAGATTCAAATTGAGGAAAGACAGTTGTAGAATAGATGTGCGGAAGTTTGCCTTTAGCCAGCAGGTAGTTGATTGCTGAAAGAGACTTCAATCTGTTGCGGAATTAGATAGCTTAAATAAATTTTAAGGCTCAACTAGACAAACATTTGGCGTGACGAGATGGGCAAAACGAGAAGGGGTTTTTGCTGATGCTGTATAAGCTTGCTTTCTTGCACCATATGACTCAACTAATGCTAATATACCCAATTGATTGGTTCCATCATTGGGGAACCAATCAATTGTTAATCGAGGGATTACTGCTTAAGTGATTTCTGAATTAGACTAACGTAGAGGTATACCATCACTAATCCGGCCACTGGTAATCCGGTTCCACCGCTAATTCGGACATAATTTCCATGAACATAAATTCAAATTTCCCAGGTGGGCGCACCAACTTGCCGCTACTGTTTTGGTTGCGTTGGTTGCAGCATCAGCTGTTGGCACGAACTCGTAAACAATGGCAAGCCATTCCCACTTGTTTTTCTGCATTTATTATTATAACCTGCTCACATTCAGCTTCAGCCATGGTTTCAATGCATAAAGGAAGTGCCTCTTACGGTGTAAAGTGCAAACACCATACATTGTCCATAACGGGTAAAGTCGAACTTCTGAAAAAACTCGATGGAAGTGTGTCTGTGAGAAGTTTAAATCGTCTTAATTGTAAATTCCAGCAATTTCTCTCAGTTCTTCTTATTTTAGTAATTTTATTTTAGCCATTCCTTTTTAGATTTTTTTTTTTTTTTTTACAATTGACTTGTACAAACTTGCGGAAAAACACAACACAATATGATGAATAATACAGCACGCTAATGAACTTGTTTTCACAAAATCTCTAACAATACTGGCAAACTTATTGCAACGCTTGAAAGTTTATTTTATCGCAATTAGTTTTATTGTAGCACTCAATAAAAACTAATATCACAAACGACCTTCATATGTATGCCATAATAATGTCACATGATGTGGCCGAGACGGCTTCTCAAGAAATAAAGTAACCTACTGGGCCACGTTGGTCACATATATGATACAAAAAAAACAAAAAAAAAAAATTTTTTTTTTTTTTTTTTTTTTTTTAAGCAAAAAAAAACGACAACACTGACATTACAATATTTATTTTAGAATTACTAATCAAATAATTTTCTAAATATTTTTGGTCCCTGGGGAATTTTTTTTCTTAAACTTGGCAGTCAACGTGTTAAAGGTAGGATGAGGTGGTTAGCTGTTGGGTAAACTGTATGTGCTAAAATAACCAGCAATGATCCAGCAAACTCACTAATCCGGTACCCCACAGGTCCCAATGCTGCCGAATTAGTGACGGTCAACCTGTACAAGACTTTATACAGGAGCAGTGAGTGCACATAGCGTCAACAAGCTGACCATAAAATATTGAAGTTGCTTGTATGCATACATATAACCATATTTATTCATACTGTATGCATATATATGATATCATAACAAAAGTCATAGAACACCCTCTGATTAAAGGAAATTGTGTTTCCATGAGTTGTATATCATGAATTTTAAAAAGACAGTGCCCCCCCCCAACCTTTCAAAACAAATTAACATTGTTAATTGACATGGTGAATGGCATACTGAATCTGGATGGGGGATCAATGGAAATCAGTCCCGTGGAGAAACAAGATATATAATATTCCAGTTAATTTTTTTATTTTAATTTTTTTTTAATGAAATCCCCAAATATGAGAGGTATTATAACCTACAGTGCTTGGTACCATGCATGGGTTGAAGGTTGAGAAGCTGAAAGAAGATACTTGTTGACATTAGATTTAAACTTCTGAAGATTACAATTTTCAGGAAATACGTATGAAGGAAGGTTGTTCCAGAAAATAGAAGTTAAATGAATAGATGAGGAAGAAGAAAAAGTTGGTTCTGTGAGTCTGAAGATGAACAGCAAAAGGATGTTGGCTGATTGTGGCATGTGTTCGGACCGCTTTTGAAAAGAGAGAGAGAGGGAATTATAGGCATTTCAGAAGAACAGTGCCCATGGGAGTATCTATAGAAAAGAAACAATGTCTATGAGACAGAGAGTGGAGAGACTCTGTTAGAGAGGAGTCATTAATTAATCTAACTGCCCTCTTTTGAATGAAATATAGAAGCCTGAGAGAGGTTTTGGGGGCACCGCCCCACATGTGGGAACAATATTTCATGGTAGGGTGGATTTGTGATTTGTATGAAGTGAACAGCTATTTGGAAGAAAAGTAATGCCAAGAGCAAAAGAGAAAACCCAGTTTTTTTGATGCAGAGGAAGCAATATTTGTAATGTGCTTATTCCAAGAGAGATTACAAGTCAGGATAACACCCAATAGAGATATGATCTTGCCTAGAAATCAGAAATCTTGCCTAGAAATCATTCAAGATAACTATAGGAGCAAAGGCTGTTATTTGTTATTTGGTTTTTAGGAGCATTAGCAACTAAGGCCATATTGCTCGGGGATATGTGATGGTCATTGCCTGACCTTGCTGCATCCCCCGTATTTGGTGATGACGGGCTCGAACCCCAGTCTAATCAAGAAGCGTGTGCTACGCACTGCTGCTCCTTCCCACCTGGCTACGGAGGCGCCGGAGAAAAGGCAATTATTTTAGTGAGATATAAGACAGAACTGAGTTTTAGAAGGATTGAAATCAACAAAGTTATCTTTGCCCCACTGAAAAATTACCTGGAAATCAGCATTTAAGGAATTAGTAGTGGATATTTGAGAAGTTCAAGCTCTTTGTGCAGGGCAAGGTTTGTTATACTGGAAGGTGGAATGCAATGTGCTATCATCAGCAAAACTATAGATAGAATTTTCGGTCAATGGAAGAAAGTCATTAATATACAAGAGGAAAAGAACTGAACCTTGGGGAACACCAGAATTAATAGAAAAGTTAGAAGACAGAGAGCCATCTACCATCACCTTCAGTGAGCAGTCAGAGAGAAAACTGGATACCCAATTACAAAAAAACAGCTGGCAAACCATAAAATGGAAGCTTATGCCAAACAAAATGAAAAGCCTTTGAAATGTCAAGAGCAACTGCTTGAGTTTCTACAAACTTTTCCACTGAATTGTCCATAGATGGGTAACATTAAGAAAGAATACAGCCATTGAAACGACACAGATGGAATTGAAACTGGGGATCAATAATCAGATGGAAGGTTTCTAGATAGTTTAAGAGTTAACTTATTTCTCTATTACTTTAGAAAGGATAGAAGTGCTATGTGAAAATAATTGTATGGGAAGGATTTGTCATCCTTTTTAAGAACTGGATGGATATGAGAAAAGTGTTTCCCAAGAAGGGAAAACACCTTGAATAAGAAAGTGAAAGGCTACACAGAACAGAAGCAAGCTCAGGAGCATGGGATTTGAGAACAAGAGAAGAACCATCAGAACCTAGAGTTTTCTTAACATCAAGGTTGTTCAAAATCTTTCAGACATCCTTTTGACGGAACACCACACGAGGCATTGAATGGAGTGTACTGGGAGGTGGTTTACCAAGATCAATACACGAGTTAGAAGAAAAGTAGGATGGTAGCAGGCATGTCAGCTATAACTTCTGCTGAAGTGGCAATAGAACCATCTGGTCTTTACAGAGGTGGGAATAGAGATGGGCAAAAGTTGTTGCCAATAGCTTTGGCAAAAGACCAGACTGCTCAACTACCATTTGGACAAGAGGCAAGTTTTCTACTCTTAGTCTGTTCAAAATCTAGCTTGGACTGATTAATAACTGCTTTACAATTGTTGTGATCTTGAGGGTAGGCAGAAAATGAAGCTGGAAGTTTGGATACAAGGCAATTATGATATGCAACATTATTATTTTGAACAGCCTTAGTACATTTATTATTATTAAATCAAGGTTTAGATAAAGGACAAGGCTTTAAAGGTGGAGTGCGTAAAAAAAGATTTCATCCTTACAAGAATAATTTCACTAACATGACCTGAGCAAATGCTGACATTGGAAGATTTGAAACAGTGATTCAACCAAGAAAAAGAAATCTCACAGATCATCTCATTTTGAATTCTTGTTATGCCAAACAAAAAAGGTTGAGAATGGCCACAGGAGAAAGGCTCCATTGGAGAAGAGACAATCACCAAGCTGTGATCTGAGTTGCCTAGAGGATCACTCACCTTGACCATGTACTTAGAAGGGTTGTCTGTGAGAAAAATATCAAGCGTGTTGGCTGTGTGGTTAGGATTGTCCGGTATTCCGGTAGGTAAATGAACAATCTGTGTGAAGTCATTGGTAATTTCAAAAGCCCCAGCCTCTCAACCAGCTGGGTCAGTATGATTAGAAAATGGAAGCCAGCTGGAGTTGTGAACATTAAAATCACCAAGGAAAATTACCTCATTATTAAGCTTGACTGCATAAAGTCAAGTTTCAAAGAGAGGAAGTGAAAGGGTTCCAAGCAATTAGTGGAGTTGGGAAAATGATAGAGGCAACAAATGAATTTGATAGAATGTAGTAGAGATTTAAGCCAGAGAAGATTGAAAAGAGAATATTCCAAATTATTGTCTCTGACAAGGAATATCAGAATGGACATATGCACAAGTACCACCTGTGAAGTGAAATAAATCATACAGCAAATAATTCGGATAACTGAGATGAGGAGTGGTTGAATCAACCGATAACTGGGATTCTGTCAGAAAAGTAGATGGGGGTTTGGCAGACTGCAAGTGGAAATGGACATCATTGAGATTAGAACTGAGACCATGTATATCTGTGAAATACCATGTATATCAATGAATGGTGAAGTGTTTGGGAGTTTTAGATCTTTTCACAGATAAGTTTGTTCTATTATTTTGATTCATGACGTATTCAGAAGTAAGAAAAGGCAGATTTGACATGCTGTATGAAGTAATGAAATTTTTGGATATGGCATACACATGGTAAGAATATACCCAGCTCCTTGACATAACATGGCCTCAAAAATGCCCCCTACATGCACACTACTTGGACTCCCTTGCCAACACCATCAGCAGGTGTTGAACATCAGCTAACATCATCCAACATGGCATTGGAAGCATCCATTTAGTTTGCATACTTTTTCCCTCTGCTTCCTGTAAAACCGGTCATTCAAATGCATTTCCAATGACATGCTTTAAGCACCCATCTAGTAAGATCTAGAAAAATTAGCAGATGGGCTGAGAAGTGGAAATTCAAGTTTAATATTAGCAAATATAAGGTACTGAGCAGGGTGACAGTAATCTCAGAATAACACACCAAATGGGTGGTACCACACTTGAGTTATCAGGAAAGAAAACAAAAGAACTGGGGAACTGAATAATTATGCAGTCAGACATGAAGTTCTCTGAGCAGTGCAAAAAGGCTGCTAGAACAGCTCATGGGGACTTCTGGCAATGACACACAGGAATTTTTCCAAAAGAAATATGGAGGTAATTATACCTCTACAAAAGGCAATGGTAAGGCCACATCTAGAGTACAGCAAACAGGTCTGAGAACCTCATTTTAGGATGGATGTGAATCTCTTGAAATGGGTGCAGAGAAGGGTTACGAGATTAGCGAGGTGCATAAAAGGATACTCATATCAAGAAAGACTTCAGTTCTGCAAATTTCAGCATGTGGAAACTACTCACCTACATAGTAATGTGAATGAATTATTTAAGGCTTTGAATGGACTGGACAAGCTAAATGTTTAGAGCAACCTTATTAACAACACCAATTGGATAGTACCACACTTGAGGCATCAAAAAAAAAAAAACAAACAAAGAACCTGGGGAATGGAGTAATTATGCTAGTATGTAATTATGGAGTAATTAAACTAGGTAGTAGATGACTCTCATCAAAAGGTGCAATACCACCACTTTGCTTATTGGAGGCTTCAAGTGGTGGAACCCATGTTTAGTCTCCAGAGCAAAGTTCTGGTCAACCCTTCCCCATCTCTTCCATCATGCAGTATGACTGATGACTTTTGAAGTTATGATGAATATCATGGCGAGATCCAATTTTCCTTACATTTCGAGGGTACAGCTCTAAAATGGTGTTCACAGTCCGGCCGCTAGTTAGTACACCAGACCAAACCTACTGGTAACTCTTTAGGAGGCTTCCGGATCAGCTAGTGTATAATCTTGCAACCTCTACTCTGCCAGATAATGACTAGAGGGAGTCCGAGTAGTGTGTATGTGGGGAGGCATTGTCAAGGCCACGTTATTTCAAGGATCTGGGTATATTCTTACCATGATATGCAATATCCAAAAATTTCATTACTTCATACAGCATGTCTCCCCCCCCCCACTTTTTCTTACTATTGAATACACCATGAATTGTCAAGCCAATAGAGTAAGCTTATCTGCGAAAAGATCTAAACCTCCCAAACACTTCTTAGTTCATTTCACAAATATACGTAGTCCCAATTCTAATCTCAACGATGTCCAGTTCCACTTGCAGTCTGCCAAACTCCATGTACTTTTTCTGACAGAATCTCGGTTATTGGTTGACGGAACTACTGCTCATCTCAGTTGCCAAAATTATTTGCTGCATGATTCTAATTCCTTTCCCCTCAAAGGTGGTACTTGTGCATATGTCCGTTCTAATATTCCCTGTCAGAAACTTGGTAATTTGGAATCTCCTCTTTTCGATCTTCTCTGGTTTAAAATCTCTCTACCTCATTGTGTCAAATTCATCTGTTGTCTCTACGTTCTCCCAACTCCACTAATCACTTGGAGCTCTTTGACTTCCTCTCTTTGCAACTTGACTTTCACCAGTCCAACTCTCTTAACAGTGAGGTAATTTCCCTGGTGATTTTAATGTTCACAACTCCAGCTGGCTTCCGTTTTCTAGTCACACCGACCCAGCTAGTCGAGATACTGAGGCTTTTGCAATTACTAATGACTTTGCACAGATTATTCATTTACCTACAAGAATACCAGACAAGCCTAACCATACAGCCAACATGCTTCATCTTTTTCTCACAAACAACCCTTCTAAGTACACGGTCGAAGTGAGTGTTCCTTTAGGCACTTCAGATCACAACTTGGTGATTGTCTCTTCTCCACTGGAGCCTTTATCTCATGGCTATTCCCAACCTCGTGTTGTTTGGCATTACAAGAACGCAAAATGGGATGACCTGCGAGATTTCTTTTCTTCGTTTCCTTGGTTGGATTACTGTTTCAAAACTTCTGATATCAACATTTGCTCAGATCGTGTCAGTGAAATTATTCTTACAGGAATGTAATCCTTTATCCCACACTCCACTATAAAATCTCATCCTTTATCTAAACCTTGGTTTTCCAATAAATGTGCTAAGGCTGTTCAAGAGTGAATGTTGCATATTGTAATTGGCTTGTTTCTAATTCTTCAGTTTCATTTTCTGCATATCCCAAAGCTCACAACAATTTTAAGCAGTTATTAATCAATCCAAACTAAATTTTGAACAGGCTAAGAGTAGAAAACTTGCTTCTTGCCCTAATGGTAGCCAAGCATTCTGGTCTTTTGCCAAAGCTATTGGGTGCAACTTTTGCCAATCTCTGCTCCCACCTCTGTCAAAACCAGATGGTTCTGTTGTCACTTCAGCCAAGGATAAAGCTCACCTGCTAGCATCCCATTTTTCACCCAACTCATGCATTAATGATCTTGGTAAAGCACCTCCCACCATTCCCAGCAAGCTTCATTCAATGTCTCCTGTGGTCTTCCGTTAAAAAGAGATCAGAAGGATTTTGACAAATCTTGATGCAAAGAAAGCTCCAGGTCCTGATAGTATTTCTCCACTTGTTCTCAAACTCTGTGCTCCTGAACTTACCCCTGTTCTTTGCCACCTTTTTCTTTTTTTCACTTTCTTATTACAAAGTGTTTTTCCTTCTGCTTGGAAATTTGCTCATATCCAGCCAGTTCCTAAAAAGGGTGACAAATCCCTCCCATCCAATTATCGTCCCATTGCAATTACTTCTACTCTTTCTAAAGTAATGGAGAAATCAATTAACTGCCAACTTTTAGACTATCTAGAAACTTTGATCAACCATCGCCAGTATGGATTCCATCAGTGTCAATCCACTGGTGATATTCTGACTTATGTTACCCATTTATTATAAATTCAATGAAAAAGTTCGGAAAGACACAAGCAGTTTCTCTTGACATCTCAAAGGCTTTTGATCGTGTTTGGAATAAAAGCCTTCTAAACAAGGCTTCCATCTTATGCTTTGTCAACTGTTTTTGTAATTGGTTATCCAGTTTTCTCTCTGACCGCTCACTGAGAGTGATGGTAGATGGCTCTCTGTCTTCTAACTTCTCCACTAATGCCAGTGTCCCACAAGGTTCAGTTCTTTCCCCCACTCTTTTCCTCTTGTAAATTAATGACCTTCTTCGATTGACAGGAAATCCTATCCATAGTTTTGCTGATGATAGCACATTGTATTCCACTTTCCAGTTTGAGAAATCTCACCCTGCTCAATCAGCTTCAACTTCTCAAATATCTGCTACCAACTCCTTAAATGCCGATCTTCAGGTAATTCTCCAGTGGGGCAAAGACAACTTAGTTGACTTCAATCCTTCTAAAACTCAGTCTTGTCTTATATTTTGCAAAAAAGGATTCTTCTTCTCCTATGCTTATCTTTGGTGACACTACTGTTTCTAGGCAAGATGATATGTCTCTTTTAGGGCTTATCCTGACTTCTAATCTCTCTTGGCAAGGGAGATTAGAAGTCATTGGAAATTTGCTTTCAGCCAACAGGTGGTTGATTGTTGAAACAGGTTTCGATCTCTTGTTGTGGAAGTGGATGGGGTTAATATATTCAAGGAAGAACTAGACAAATTCTTGGAGGGTACGGATGGGTGAATGGTTTTTTTTTTTTTTTTTGGTTGATGCTATATATAGCTTGCTTTCTTACATACTTTTTTCTATTGCTGCTACTACTATCTTCACCACCATGCCACTGCTGAACTTGACTGTTTCTTCCTTCATTAGTAGTGATGAATCATGGGTGTATGGCTATAACTCAGAAATAAAAGACTAGCCCTCTCAGTCAAAGGCTGTATCTTCTCCAAAGCGAACCAATCTTGATCAAATGTGGATATCCTACTTATTGTATTTTTTGATTCACAAGACATTATTCATTAAAATTTATCAAGAATAATTAAAAATGAATGAAGAATATTTCAAAACAGTTTTGTGAAAAATGTACGATGGTGTTCAAAGAAAACAGCTGGAAAAGTGGGCTTCACGGAATTTATGCTTACATCTGAACACTCCTGCACACTTGGTACTTTCCATTCAACAATTTCTTGCAAAGCACTCCATCATTTGGTTCCCCATAAACAATACTCACCAGATTTGGCTCTCTCTGATTTCTGGCCCCTCCCCCAAGCTTAAAGTTCCCTTTAAATGTTTTGCACAGAAACTATTAGCAGTTCCAACAGAAATCTACCAGGAATGCTTCCAAAAGTTGTAAAATTAAGTGTTTGGTGTCAAGGAGACTACTTCAAAGGATATCTAACTAAATACCTAGTAAGCTTCATCTTTTTCCAGAATTTAGTTTAGTCCCCAAATTTTCTGATCACCCCTAATATTTCCCATATTGTTTTTAATATGGCTGCATATGAATATTTCTTTTTTTCCTTTTTTATGTTCAACAACACCATATGCATTGTAAAAATAAAACACCCTGTTCATAATAAGAATAGTTATTTCATAAAAAAAATTAACAGCAATATTAATACCATTCTTAGAGACAGCATAAATCATTCCTTATGAAACTCCTCATCTACAGATATTACATAGAATGAAGGAAGTATTTCCTTTAATGATTTGCCATGTCATAAATCATATAATTGAGAGATTTATACACTGAATGATCACTGAATTATGACCATATACTTAATACTTCATAGGTCCTCCTTTTGCTCTCAGTACAGCAGCTATCCGATATGGCATTGATTCAAAAAGATGCCAGAAGCGTTCGGGAGGAATGGCCAACCAAGCTGTGTGTAATGTGGCTAGCAATGCAGGTATGGATGTGATTAGTGTATCTAGACACCTGAGATGCCTTGCCATAGTGTCCCGCAGGTGCTCTATGGGATACATATCGGGGGGGTTCAGAGGCCAATCGATATGCTGGAATCAGAACAATATCTAGCCATGCCAGATATTGTTCCGGGTTGGCCCATGTTGTATTGGGTAGTCAACTCTTCAACACTGCTGCACCAGTTCAAGTCATAGACCTGGCGTTCACCTCTGACATCAACCTTTCGCTGACCTTTGCAGTTTTGCTGTTAGGTCGCTGTTTGGCCATTTTGACGGCAGTCCTGGTACACTTTAACAACGGCAGCTCTCGAACATCCCACCAGTTCGGCTGTTTGGGAAATCGAAACACCACAATCTATCCTTTATCAAAGTCAGATAAATCCTTCCTTTTACCCATCACATTTGGAATTTTAATACCTACTGAACCACTGACACCTTATCTATGCTATGTAGGTCGACTCACTGTGCACCCTCGTACCTCACGTGGTCAACAGGTCGCATTCAGTTTTCACAGGGGTGGTCATAATTCAGTGATCACTCAGTGTATATTACATGAAAAATCAATGATTTATCATGGCCATGCAATTGCATAAGAACTGTAGATTGTCATGTAAACATTAGCAAGACGGTGCCACATGTTATCATAAATAAAGCTGTCAATCATTCCAAATATATTCAAATGGATGCTTACAATAATCAACAAATACTTGAGAACAATTCTCTTACATTTTCTTATGTCAATGGTTGCTTCTGGGCCAAAATAATAACAGCTCTGGAAGACACCGTGAAGAACAAAATCATTACTTTTATAAACATTTGTCACAGAGCCACTTTAAGCAAACAGCTTTCATTGCTATCAATACAAATTTGAAGGATTCTGAGAGGGAGACTATCTTGGAGGATTCAGAGAAAACTTTTTTTCATGAACGAGCCAAAAAATATTGGGTAGATATATATACAACATGCCACCTATGAAGGGATAACTCAGGTAGGAAAACTGTAATGAACAGATCATTAATAATCATGTGATTTACCTTCTCTATTCCTTCTATAAAGGCACGTGTGGCAAGTATCCCAGGACCATCCACTGTCTTTCCATCATCATCAGGACCCCAGGAAGCACTGTAGATATCAATATGCTGTGGATTAAGACTAAGAGACTGTGCTTCCACTGCATCAGTTACATCCCCATCCAACATTCTGACTCCTAAAACACAAGAAGATTTTTTAATAACTTTTCTTAGGAATTATTTTGCCATCAAAATATATTTTAAACATTAAAATTATAAGATTCTTGGATATTATATTGAAAGAAAATCTTTAAAGAAAGAAACAAATGTTAGAAAATGTTGCCATGATTCAAATTACAATGGGTATGGAAGCAGCAATATAACTCATAACTCATCAGTGTGGAAATCCATAGCATGAGTATCTGCATCATGGCATGGAAGGGTATGCCCCATGTTAAAATGAAGTTGAGGTTAGGGTTTAATGCTGGGGAAAGGCCCACCCAATATTAAAATGCAAGTAGTTTTGAATAGTTCTTTTTTTTTTTTTTTTTTTTTAATTTCTGGTTTTCAATGTTATGAAAAATTTAAAAATAAAATGTCATATTCAGAGTTTATGGTAGTTAAGCATTTTGGATAAATTAGAAACCTGTAAAAATGGAAATTTTTACTATTTCTAAGGTAAATGTACATGTCATTTTCCCATTCTTCCAACCACTTAACCAAAACAACAAATTTAAAATAAAAATGTACAGCATGTACATATATCCTTCTCTAACAAAAATCAAAAGGAAATCAAATTAAATATTTTGCTAGTAGCAGAGTTTAAATTTCAATGCTAAAAGAAATCCACAACGTTATGTCAATTCCATGCCTGCAAGTGGTCCTTATCACTGCAAGAAGAGGAAATTGCTGATGCAAACAATCCACTGCACTGCAGGAAGCATAGCAAGTCTGGGCATAACAAGTTTCACAAGAAGACTTTGGGGAATCTGCAAAGCTCTAGAGGAGTTTTTTTCAGTGTGACTCACTCTACTAAGTAGAAGGAATCTATTTTGTACAGATGAATACACTTGAACGAAGGTCTTTGCCAGTATAACTGAGGAGACCTACAGGGTCCAAAGGAAATGATAGTTATGGGAGAAGACAGGGGTAATATAGACATGCATTTATTTTATAATAGGAGTTACAGTAACCCTTGCGCACACATCAAGAATTCTTGTTTGTGGCAACAAAAACTGATATTGGCAAAACGTGATGTCTCACACAAACAGGAAGCTACTGCTATGGAAACAAACTTAGATCACTTCAAGGGAGTTTATCAGTGTATTAAAATACACAAGAACATGTTGTTGTTGTTATTTTGGTTTTTAGGAGCATTAGCAACTAAGGCCATATTGCTCTGGGCATATGCGGTGGTCATTTCCTGACCTTTCCGCATCCTCCGTATTTGGTGGTCACGGGCTCAAACCCCAGTTTAATCAAGAAGCGTGTGGTAAGCACTGCTACTCCTGCCCACCTGGCTACGGAGGCGCCACACACAAGAACATGTAAGTATGCCTACAGTAATGACAGGAGAGCTGATAAAATGAGGGAATCTGAGCTCCTGGTTAGGACAACTAATGATAATATAATATAAGTAATGGAAACACAATGTCACCCCAGAAATAAAGAGTTTCACTGGCATGTATCATATATTTAGGCAAGATAGAAAGGGTGGGGTGGTTATGCTTCTTATCAAAAGGGCATGAGCATAAAAAGACTCCTAGATTCAGAACTTATGCATGCCAGCACATAACCTGTGGTGGAAGCAGAGTTAAATGAGAGTTGAAGTAATTGACAGACCAGATGATTCTGAAGAACATAATGAGATCCTCTAGATGCAGATGGAATGGGCAAGAAAGGATGAATGTCTTATTATGTGTGGTTTTAATTTGCCCCTTATTGATTGGAGCAAGTTGGAGGGAAACTCATATAGGCAAAATGTCTAAATAAACTAGAAAACTACTATTTTAATCAGAACATTAGAGACAATAATAGAAGAAAATGCCAGACCTGATCATCACCCATGAACCACATGACTTAGTGCTGAGACTAAAGGAACCATTAACAGGAAGTTATCAAGCAGCTCTAAGTTGAAACGTGAAGAAAGATGCTACATGGCCTCTATCAACCATGCAGTTATCACAGGGAGAGTGAATACATCAGAATTACAGAATATATTTGAAGCAATAGTCAGAGAAGCCACGAACACACATATACCATTAGAAACAATATATGGCATGAAGAATATGCCGATATCATCATCATGAACTTAACTGGCTTAAGTCTTTTAGGACCTGTTCCACTATAGCTCTTGGAGGTGGTCTTGATCTTGCCACTGTTATCTAGGTTTGGGTCTGAGAGTTGGCCATTAGAATATTTCATGCAAACTTCTGAGTTTTTATATAGGCTTTATATCATCCAGAGTTGGGTTGAGGTAATTTCTTCATGTAAAATCTGCCAAAATTTTTCCTGGTTTACAATTTTTATGCTTTTTCACAAACAATGAACAGCAAAAATGTTGGTAGGTTAAATTTTCTTCTTTTCTCCAAAATTTGTTGTAATGAGAAAATGGCATCTATTGTACTTCTTCCTTTCTGAACCCACATTGTTCTTCTTCTAAAAATTGCTCACAATATTTATCAAGTTTATTCTTTAGTATATTAGAATACAGCTTTGATGTAGTTTATAGGAGTGTTATCCCTCTATAGTTATTAGGGGTTATTTCTGGAGCTTTTTTGGTGTAAATTGATTACTATTCCTGTTGCCCAATCTTTGGGTATCTGTTGCTTATGCCATATGATGTTAAATAATTCTAATAGTGCATTTTTTAGTAAAGTGCCACCATATTTAAATAGTTCTACGTTCAAGCTGTTTATGCCTGGGGTTTTTCTGTTTTTTGATTTTTGGAATATTAAATCTAGTTCTTACATTGTTATATTATCTTCATTTTCAGATACCACAGATTCATCTTCCCATTCCCTAGTTCCAGGGCTATACCATAGTTGGTTTTTATTTGATCATTTGTATCTAGTTGTAATTCCTTAAAAATTAGCATTAGCATTAGCATTAGTAGAGGCATTTGATGCAAGAAAGCAAGCTTATGCAGCATCAGCCAAAAAAAAAAAAAAAAAAAAAAAAAAAAGTAACATAAATAAATAAAAATAACCA
The DNA here is from genome assembly GCF_048544385.1 of Mastigoproctus giganteus. Classification (NCBI taxonomy): domain Eukaryota; kingdom Metazoa; phylum Arthropoda; class Arachnida; order Uropygi; family Thelyphonidae; genus Mastigoproctus; species Mastigoproctus giganteus. The sequence goes on from NC_143576.1 coordinate 23,948,340, forward strand.
CTTCCACTTCACCCCTCTGTTCGTTCGAAATACCTGTCCAGCTGAGCCTTAAACTTATTTAGGCTATCAACTTCCACGACAAGGGATGGAAGTCTGTTCCACCCACCAACCTAAAGGCAAATTTCCGCACATCTATCCTACATCTGTCTTTCCTCAATTTGAATTTATGCCCTCTCAGGTGATTTTTCTGAGCTAGAGGAAGAATCCCATCAGCATTGAGCATGCTCAAACCATTCAAGGCTTTGTACACCTCTATCAGATCACCCCGCTGGTGCCTAGTTTCCAGACACTGTAATTTGCAAAACTTAAGCCTTTCTTCGTAAGAGAACCCCTTTGTCCCATTCACCAATCTAGTTGCCCTTCTCTGTACTCGTTCCAGCAGCTCTACATCCTTTAGAAGAATTACAACTAGATACAATATATAACTAGATAACTATATACAATATATAACTAGATACAACTAGATGAGAATAGGAGTGTGTTATAGGCCAAATGACTGTGACGAGTATACGAAACAGCTACACAGAGAAACAGAGTGAACCAGTAAATCAGAATGTCTTATAATGGGGGATTTTAACTTTCCAGATATTAACTGGAACTTGTGGGTTGGTCACCCACACACTAGCAAGACTTTTGCGCATTTATTGGATGACTGTTTCTACAGCAGCATGTTAGAGAGGCAACAAAAGACAGCAATATTCTTGATCCGGTTATCAGCAGCGATTCTTCATTCATTCAGTGTCTGCAGATTAAAGAACCATTAGGTGCAGTGATCACAGTTGTTAAAATATAAGATAGATTATCATACCTTTTGGGGGAAATTTCAGAATTACTTAAAGATGGGGCACCTCCGTAGCCAGGTGGGCAGGAGCAGCAGTACGTAGCACACGCTTCTTGATTAGACCGGGGTTCGAGCCCATGACCACCAAATACGGAGGATACGGAAAGGTCAGGGAATGGCCACCGCATATCCCCAGAGCAATATGGCCTTAGTTGCTAATGCTCCTAAAAACCAAATAACAAACAAACAAACAAAACTTAAAGATGTAACCACCATAAAGGGAAGGATTTTTGCTTTTGTAAAGGAGACTAAAGTGGTCTCAGGCAATTTTTAAATTCTGTACAGTAAAACCATGTTACCAACAACAAATTGTAAATGGGAAGCGTTCAGGGAAATAATCATAGAAGCTACTAGGCTTTTCATATCAAGTAAGGAATACTGTTCGAGACTTAAACCTAAACAGACTTCAGATAATCTAATGAGACGTGTGGCAGAGAAGAAAAATGCACAGGATGTGTATAAATGATCAGGTGATACTTAAGCCTATGGTATATATAAACTAGGCTGCAATCAAGTCACAAAGGAGGTTAGGCAATCCAATACAGATTATGAGAAATCTTTGGTGAATGATGCAAAGAAAAACAGAAAAGACTTTCTTAACTTATTAATAAACATTAGAAAATATGAATCATATTGGTCCATCTGATATCAATGGTTTAACTGTTGATGAATCTGATCAGGTTGCAGAAAGACTGAATAGGTATTTTTCATCTACATTCACATAAGAGGAATTCTTTAGGGAAGGTGGATGATAGAAGTTTATCAAAGTGTAAACAGTGAGCTGAATTATTTTGTAATAGATGAGATGAACGTGGAAGAGAAATTGAACTTAAACATAAAAAAAAAAAAAAAACATATGGAGTGGATGGGATCTATCCAATCATATTAAAGGAGGCAACAAAGGAGGTAAGCAGATCCTTTGGCATAATTATGCGAACATCTTTGGATTCAGGGACAGTTCCTGTGGACTGGAGAGGTGCTAATGTATTCCCAATTCACAAATGGGGATCAAAGGGTGACATAAGTAATTACAGACCTGTTAGCTTGACTTCCATTCCAGGGAAGATAATGAAGTCACTGGTTAAAGAAGTAATGCAGGACCATCTAGATAGCAGTGCAGTTATACTTCAGTCACAGCATGGGTTTGTTAAGAGGAGATCTTGTCTGACCAATTTGAATGGATACTATGATGCAGTGACAAAGGAACTGGATGCAAAAAATAATTTTGTCATCATATACTTGGATTTCAGGAAAGCTTTTCATACTCTTGCATATAAAAGACTGCTATACAAACTGGAGCAATGTGGCATTAAGGGAAATGCTGCTGCTGTGGATGAAGGAATGGTTGAGTGGGAGAAGACAGAGAGTGGTTATCAATGGACATTGCTCTTCATGGATTAATGTTGTTAGTGGAGTTCCATAAGGTTCAGTGCCGGGCCCATTGTTATTTTCAGTATTGTACACACGTGAATTGCAGCATCAGTGTCCATTTATGCTTCTGATATTATTTTAGTTTGGATAGTTATACTTAACTTTAAAGAATGATTTGCCCACCAGTGAGTTCCTCTTTTCCTGCTCACGCCTGATGTGGTATCATCTTCATGATATGATAAACAGGTACAGGAATACCTCACATAGCATAGTTAATTCATGCCAAAAATATACCACGCTGATAGAGGTATTATTAGTATGTATTTTAATGTAATGCGTTCCGACAATTTGATTATATGGGTCGAGTTGCAAAAATATATAGGTGTTTATTTACTATAAATTGATGCACATGAAGTTCTTGCAAAAAAAAGAAACTAAAATAATAAAAATTAAAAATACTAGTAAGTACGGTACAAATGATTTTTATTGCAGTATATACATACCAAAAGAATATAAGTGAAGTATGTACTGTATTTTTATTTTGAAAAATAACTGATCAGCTTAGTTTGCACAGTTTTTTCTTCTTTTTATCTACATACATCTCTTTATAACATCGAATGTCATTTTGCAATGCCTGCCTTACTTTCACACCTCGTTCGATGTTTGGATCTAGAAGAACACTTGGCGCCATTACATTTCTTATTTCCACTCATATTTGCATATAAAGGTGTAACGTTTTTAAAAAATAATCTTTAATAAAAAATACACAGCAAAAAATATTTGTACAGCTTATGCACAGTCAACTGCTCAGAATCTAGAGCGTTTACTAATGTATGAATGCTAGCAGAGTCCGTATATGATGGGAGTTGTGACAACAGTCAAGAACAAAAGTTGTTCCTGACTGTTGCCTAATTTCAGGTCTTTACAGTTCCCATCCAAGTGATGTAAAGACCCGAAATTAGGCATGTCACAGAAACAGAATAACTTGCAACAATCTGTCTGCCTAGCCTGCCACAATGAGAAGGAACCAACCATTAGAAGTCATGTGTGCAAAATAACCTTTTGTGCCCATTAAGTTAAAACAGATTCCAAACAATGTCGGAGAAGGTTTACACGCGACAAATGCCTTGGAGATGACTCTGAAATATCTGATCTCCCTCTCTCCCACACTGAAACTAGCCCTACTGACCAAATAGTAGTAGTAGTGGCATGTGATGCAAGAAAGCAAATGTATGAGCTTATGCAGTGTCAACCAAAAAAAAAAAAAAAAAAATCACACCATTCCCTCCAAATGCCTGTCCAGTTCCTCCTTAAATTTATTCAACCTATCAACTTCCACAACCACAGATGGAAGTTTGTTCCAGAAATTAACCACTCGCTGGCTAAAAGCAAATTTCCGCACATCTATTCTACATCTGTCTTTTCTTAATTTGAATTTATGCCCTCTTAGGTTTGTAATCTGAACAAGTGGAAGGATCCCATCAGAATTCAGCGTGCTGAACCCATTCCAAATCAATTGCTCACATCTGGTGAGTATGGGCTTGGCACACCCAGGGTCCTGAGCTGGATATCATCATTCTTCTCTTTCTTGGTGATTCCTTTCTACTTCTCTCTCTCTCAGGGTAACTCAGGAATTTTTTTGGCTGGTGCAGCATAAGCCTCAGGCTTCCTTGCACATATGCCTAATAATATTCTTAGTTATATACTGGTTTGCCTGAGCCTTCACTCATGACCATTGCATGTGATGAAATAGTGGGCAACAGAACATCACCTGATGGCATTGCCAATCATGTTATATGCATTGACAATCGGCCCAATTTTCCATCAGAAATTAATGTTCAAAATTGTGCTTTGAACGTTAACGTTTTCTCCACCTCAAACCAGTCACTAGTCACAACAGGTACTTTCCAAGAAGAGGATGATTCTCCAAGAATTAATGCTGAAACTACAGTATCAACCCCTCCTCTTCAGCCTGACAGTACAGACTTCTTGATCCTTCTAATTTACCAGTTGAGGTCCCAAACTGAGGATCTTAAGGATGAGGTCTACGCAGTGGGGAACAAAAAATAAGCAAATTACCCATATGCTCTCTGACCTCTGTTCTTTGTTGACCCAAAATTACAAGCTGACAGCTCAACCACTAATAATACCTAAACGGACAAAAACTACTCATCCTGTCAAACCTCTAAGCCCTATAAAGCCTGGCTCCCACCCTCAAATCTGCTCAAGTCAATTAGTAGATAGATGTGCAGACACTCTGAATGAGCACATTAGCAGGGCCCAGTCTATGCACTTAGCAGGAAGACATGCTCGACCCTCAGTGGCTGGTGACTAACAACAACTGCACTCTCTCTTGAAGAATCCCAACATAGAACCCACTGGGAAATAACAAAGACTCCCCACAAGCCCAAGGACTAAACATTAATTCAACTAATGTCCATCATGATCTGCCCATCTCATATGCCAGTATGCTTACCAACAGCCCTTCTAACAATATCTACATCCCATTTGGAGATATACAAAATGCACTCATTACCACAGCCAACCCTGCCTCAAATTCCTTAGGATATCTATAGGCTAGAAATATTGATTGCCCACCCTATCATGCTGTTATTCCTAACCAGACCTTATCCTGCCAAGTAACAGCCTCCAAACCTCGTCTGACACTGGCCAAGAAATATAACATCTCCATAGTTTCCTTCAAAGCCAAGATTTTTGCCTCCAGATTTAGACCTAAAATATCTCCTGCATGCATTATAAGAATGTTTATTAAGGAACATAATCTCTCAGTTCAGATTAAATAGCTTAAAAAGTCAATAAACAAGCTGTTTTCTTCCTTATAATGAGTTCGCCTGCTGTCTACCAAAAGGTTGTAGATCCTGCCTTCTGGTTCAAAGAACATATATCGGATCCTTTTCTGAGGAAAAGAGACCATCCCCATTCACAACCTCAACTAATCTACCCTCCTCGTCAACAATCAATGCTTCAAGGAAACAAGCATAATGCCTCAATTCCAGATATTTTCTCAAATGTGTGCAGCATAATTCACAACTATACCAGTGGAGACCCACATCAACATAATCATCAAACTGATACCATCAGTCTGCAATCACCAGTGATAAACAGTTCAGGAATTCTCATACCAACATGGATCATAGAGTAAAAAATATGTGGAGGTCCTAAAGTCTCGAAACTTTATTAGACAGTTGGACAGACAACTTGAGTAGTCAAGACCTGCTAAATTAACAGGTCTTGACTACTCAAGTTGTCTGTCCAACATGGGTCATGAATTGACAAACTCGAAAGCCTGCATTGAATAAAAATACTAGAGGTACTTGCCTTAAAAAGATCCCTATAAATTACACAATCAGAGTCTTGTACAAGAATGTTAGAAGTCTTCACAACAAACTGAATACCACTGACCAAATACACTGGTGATATTGACATCCTCTGTGTCACTGAAACCTGGCTTCATAAAGACCAAGAATTTTTATATCCTGTGCTACAGCAGGCTATAAATCTACCTTTACTTCTATGGTTGGGCAGAAAGGAGGCAGTGTTGCAATTTTCTTTAAAAGCCCATAGGCCTCACATGTTCATCAAGTTTCTAGCCAAACACCAGCTTATTTGCTCTTGCTATTACTCTCATAGAGTCCTCATAGACATAACTGTTATGTATATATACCCTCAGCATCTTTATATGAAGCCATCTCTGAAATATCAATCTGGATCATCAACCAGCTTCATCCTTCAGCCTTGCACTTTGTCTGTGGAGACATTAATCTTCCTACCAAGCTAGTTAACCTTCAGCAAATGCTCCTGTCAAACCTATCTTTTACTAGGTTACAATGATCAACGATCTCCCGACCAGAAGTGACAGCCAACTAGATCTTATCCTTGCCTTCTTTCCTTGCACACCTATCTACCTTCCAGAGACTTATTTAAATTTGGATCACAAGCCAGTTTTTGTTCTTTTACACATACTTGCTCCAAACTTCATTTTTTTTATATTCAACTATTACCAGAGCGATAGTTAGTCCCAGGTTTTTGAGTATTGCTTGCTAAATGTGTTGAGGCTGCCTCTGCCATCCTGTGGTCAGTCTTAGAAAAATGTGATCTTGAAATTGCAGCAAATGTGCTTACTAGTTGGCTTAAGATGATTGTGACCTTGGCAGCATCAAAGAGGATTTCCATCATGCCTTGGTCCAGAGCATAGTGGACTCCCCATCTCAATAATATTTTGCCAATATTATTGAGGATACCTCAAAGGTTCAGGGAAACTACTAGTTTGGGGAAGGGGGGAAGGGTAATATAGATACACGTTTATCTGATAATATTGGTCAAATTAATGCTTGCACATACCTCAAGAGTTCTTGTTTGTTACCGCAACAGAACATATTAGCAAGATGTTCTGAGGGCAGAAATGTTTCAAATGAGCGGGCAGCTAATACCAGGGAAGCAAGCTTAAATAACTTTAAAGGGTGTGTCAGGGCAGTTAACTATACAAGAACACTAAGTCTTAATTGTTTGTACAGTAATGTCAGAAGTGTCATCAATAAAATGAGTGAATTCGAACTGCTCGTTATGGAAACGTGGAGCCACCCGGAGATAGGGGATGATGAGTTTCAGTATGGTATGTATAATGTATTTAGGAAGGATAGGGAAGATAGAAGGGTGGTGGACTCATGCTTCTTATCAAAAGCAGCCTGAGCACGATGAAAGCTTTCCAGGATTCAGACATTTCGCATGCTAGTATAGAATCTGTATGGTGTGAGACTTGGAAGCAAAGGTATAACAAGAGTGGGAGTAATCTACAGGTCAGGTGATTGTGAAGATTATGATGAGAGCCTCTACATGCAAATGGAATGGGCAAATAAGCATGAATCTTATTATGAGCGATTTTAAATTTGCCTCTAATTGATTGGAGAAAATGGGAAGGAAACTCCAAATGGGGGACAAAATTTTTAAATCAACTAGATAATTGCTATTTGCAACAACATGTCAGGGAAAGTACTAGGGAAAAGAATACTCTAGACCCCCATCATCACACACGAACCAGATGACATAATAGGGCTGACGGCACAGGAACCAGTAGCAGGAAGTGATCACGAAGTTCTACAGTGGACGATGAAGAGAGAGAGGTAGCAGTAGTTAAAGGAAAAGGAATGGGTTATGATTTCAGGAAAGGAAATTATGATGGCTTAAGATGCTACATAGCCTCTATTAACTGGGTAGATATCTCACAGAAAGCGAATACAATTGAATTATGGTATACCTTTAAAACATTAATCACAGAAGCCTTGAATGCTTATACACCATTCAAAAATGCTCCACGAGGAGGTTTCCAAGTTGGACAAATAATGAAGCTACCAGATTACATGAGCAAAAAAAGACAGCATGGAAAAGTTACAAAGCAATAAAAAGTACTAAAGCCTATAACAGCTACAAAATGATCTGTAATAGTGCCACTGAAAAGGTTAGGCTGGCAAAGGCAGATTATGAGAAATCACTGGTAAAGAGAGCAAAAGAAGGGGGATAAGGAATTATTCACATATATAAATGCAAAGAACAGAAGGACAAATCAGATCGGATCCTTATGTAATGGATGTGGGATAGTTTTAGATACCCCCACTGAAGTTGCAGATTAACTCAACAGTTACTTTGCATCAATATTTACAGAAGAAAAACCCTTTATATCAATGAGATATTATGGAAGTGAAGTTGAAAAATATCTAATTAATGATATTGAAATTTCACATGATTATTTAATGAAAAAACTTTTGTGCCTAAAGGCCAGTTAAGGCTCCTGGGGTTGATAGCATATACTCTATAATCTTAAGGGGGGTAGCTTGATTGATTTGATTTGATTTGATTTGGTAGTTGTTGGCGCATCGGCTTCTGCGGCCATATTGCACCTCCCAAGGTTTTTGCAGTACTTTGATAAAGGGGGGGTAGCAAGTAAGCACATTGAACAATTAAGGCAAATTATGAGAGCATCACTGGACTTGGGAGTGATTCTATTGAATTGGAAAAGTGCCAATGTATTGGAGAAATTACCAGCCAGTTAGTCTATCTTCAGTAGTAGGGAAAATCATGGAGACAATGATCAAGGGTGGAATTCAGGTTCATTTGGATAGAAATGGAATTCTGAAGGATACTCAGCATTGTTTTGTAAAGGGAAAATCATGTTTAACTAATCTGGTTAGCTATTTTGACAGGGTCACTCAAGACCTGGACTTTGGGAAGAACAATTTAGACATTGTTTATTTGGATTTCAGCAAAGCATTTGATTCAGTGCCATATGAGCGGTTACTTTATAAGCTGGAACAGGTTGGAATCACAGGGAAAATCCTGAGATGTATAGCTGGATGGCTTCAGGGCAGAGGGTTGTGATAAATGGTTATTCTTCAGATTGAGCTGACATAAGAAGTGGGTTTCCCAAGTATCAGTATTAGGAATACTACTATTGTTTTTGATTTTCATAAATGACATCGATGAAGGGATAAAGGGCATGATGTCTAAATTTGCAGATGATGTACAGATTGGTAGAGTAGTTAACGATCACTGCCAAGTAAGGCTTCTTCAGAGTGACCTAGATAGATTTCAGCAATTGTCAGAAAAATGACAGCTATGCTTTAATTCAGCAAAGTGTAAGGTATTGCACCTGGGGAACAGTAACCCCAAAATAAATTATACACTTGGCAGAGTTGAACTAAAGCCAGCAGTAGAGGAAAGGGACTTGGGGGTTATGATACAGTCAGACATGAAGTTCTCTGATCATTGTAGACTGGTTGCAAGGAAGACCCATGGTTTCCTATCGATGATTTATCGAACAATTGCGAGTAGAGATAGGGACATCTTAATCCCATCATATAAGGCTATTGTTAGACCACACTTGGAATACTGTTTCAAGTATGGAGACCACATCTAAAGAAAGACACTGAGCTTCTTAAATGGGTCCAAAGACGGGTAACTCGCCTGGTGAGATCGGAAGAAGGGCGTCCATATGAGGAAAGACTTTGAATCTGTGGGCTGCAGAGCTTGGAAACTAGGCACCTTAGAGGAAACTTGATTGAAGTGTTTAAAGCTATGCAAGAAAGCTTATGCAGTGTATGGGCTTATGCAGCATCAGCCAAAAAAAAAAAAAAAAAAAAAAAAGAAATCACACCATTCCCTCCAAATGCCTGTCCAGTTCCTCCTTAAATTTATTCAACCTATCAACTTCCACAACGACAGATGAAAGTTTGTTCCGCCAATTAACCACCTGCTGGCTAAAGGCAAATTTCCACACATCTATTCTGCCCTGGTAGCCTGTCCTTTCTTAATTTGAATTTATGCCCCCTTAGGTTCGTAATCTGAACAAGTGGAAGGATCCCATCAGAATTCAGCATGCTAAACCCATTCAAGGCCTTATACACCTCAATCAGATCACCGTGCAGGTGCCTAGTGTCCAGCCACTGCAATTTGCAGAACTTAAGCCTTTCTTGGTAAGAGGATCCCTTCATTCCCCTCACCAATCTTGTTGCCCTTCTCTGTACACACTCAAGCAAATCTACATCCTTCCTAAAATGAGGCCTCCAGACATGTACGCAGTACTCAAGGCGTGGCCTGACCATTGCCTTATACAGAGGGACAATCACCTCCTTTTCCCTGCTAGCAAAATTCCTATATATCATTGACAAAACCCCATGACCTGCACTGGCAGCCTGTCTGCATTGCTCAGAAAACTTCATATCATGCTTAATGTCTAAGTTTGCAGATGATACAAAGGTTGGCAGGGTAGTTAATGACAGTAATGAAGGTATGTTCCTGCTGCAACAAGATCTAGAAAAAATAGGCAGATGGGCTGAGAAATGTCAATTGAAGCTTAACACTGACAAACACAAAATATTGCATATAGGTAGCAGTAATCCAAGAATAATGTATCAACTGTGGTATACTAAACTCAGCGTAGTGAAAAAGGACCTGGGTAATTGTGCAGTCTAATATGAAGTTCTCTGAGCAGTGCAGACAAGCTGCCAAGCCAGATCATGGGGTTTTGTCAATAATATACAGGAAGTCTGTTAGTGGGGGATAAGGAGGTGATAAGGAGGGCTTATTCCATCGTATAATCCAATGGTCGGGCCATCTCGAGTACTGCATATTAGGTCTGGAGGTATCATTTTAGGAAGGATGTAGAGATGCTGGAGAGGGTACAGAGAAGGGCAACAAGACTGGTGAGGGGAACACATGGGGTGCACTTAGCAAGAAAGGCTTCAATTATTCAAATTGCAGCATCTGGAGACTAGGCACCTGCAAGGTTGTTTGTTTGTTTGATATTTGGATTTTAGGAGCATTAGCAACTAAGGCCATATTGCTCCGGGATATGCGGTGGTCATTCCCTGACCTTTCCGCATCCTCCGTATTTGGTGGTGATGGGCTCGAACCCTGGTCTAATCAAGAAGCGGCGTGTGCTACGCACTGCTGCTCCTTCCCATCTGGCTACGGAGGTGGCCTCCACCTGCAAGGTGATCTGACTGAGGTGTTTAAGGTTTGGAATGGCTTGAGCAAACTCAGTGCAAATGGGATTCTTCCTCTTGCTCAGAGTATGCACTTGAAGGGAAATAAATTAAAATTGAGGAAGTATGGTTGCAGAATAGATATGTGGCAGTTTTCCTTCTGCCAATGAGTGGTTGATTGCTGTCACAAGCTTCCATTCATCGTTGTGGAAGTGGACAGTTTGAATAAATTCATGGAAGAACTAAACAAGCTATTGGAGGGGATGGATAGGTTAAACGGGATTTTTTTTTCTCTTCTTTTTTTGTCTGATATGCTTGCTTTCTTGCATCATTTGCTAATATTAATACTAAGACTAAAACACCTCAATCAGATCACCACAAAGGTGACTTGTCTCCAGACACTGCAATTTGCAGAACTGAAGCTTTTGTTCACCACACCAACCCTAGTGTCCTTCTCTGCGCCCATTCCAGCAGATTCACATCTGTTCTAAAATTAAGCCTCCGGACCCACATGCAGTACTCAAGATGCGGCCTAACCACTGCCTTGTTCAATGGGATAATCACCTCCTTTTCTTGGCTACCAAAATTCCTATTTATTATTGACAAAAACCTATGAGCTATCCTGGCAACCTGTCTGCACTGTTCACAGAACTTCATATCTGACTGTGCAGTTATCCCTCAGTTTTTTACATTTTTTATTAAATTGAGGTTAGTACCACAGAGTTGATATGTTAATCTCGGATTACTATTTCCCATATGAAGTATATTGCATTTGTCAAGGTTCAACTGCCATTTCTTAGCCCATCTGCCTAATTTTTATAGATATTGTTGCAGTAGCATACCTTGATTACTGTTATTAACCACCCTGCCAGCCTTTGCATCATCTGCAACCTGATATACCATCATCATGAATAAATATGGAAAACAACCATGGGACCAGTACCAAATCCTATGGAACTCTAGTAATAACATTAGTCTACGAAGAGCAGTGTCCATTAATAACTACTCTGTCTTTTACCCATCAACTTTACACATAGCAGTAACTTGCCCTTAATGCCACATTGCTCCAGTTTGTACAGCAATCTTTGTGGGCAACAATATCAGATTTCCTGAAATCCAAATTTTCTTATCACCTCTTATCTGTGAGATAAAGGCCAAAACTGCCTATGCTTAATATCATTAGCATTAGCAGAGGCACATGATGCAAGAAAGCAAGCTTATACAACATCAGCCAAAAAAAAAAAAAAAAAAACCCTTCCCATTTCACTGATCCATTCATTCCAAGTGTTTGTCTATTCTGGTTTGAATTTATTTAAACTATCAACTTACAACAACAACAGATGGAAGTTTGTTCCAGCAATCAATTACCCGCTGGCTAAAGGCAAACTTCCGCACACCTATTCTACAACCGTCTTTCTTCAATTTGAATCTATGCCCCCTCAGGTTTATAAACTGAGCAAGAGGAAGAATCCCTCACTATTAAGCCTGCTCAATCCATTCAAGGCCTTATACACCTCAGTCATTTCGCCTCGCAGATGCCTAGTCTCCAGAAGCTGCAATTTGCAGAACTTAAGCCTTTTTTCATAAGAGTACCTCTTTGTTCCCTTCAATAGTCTTGTTGCCCTTCTCTGTACTCGTTCTAGCAACTCTACATCCTTCCTAAAATAAGGCTTCCAGACATGTACGCAGTACTCAAGGTGTGGCCTAACCATTGCCTTATACAAGGGGACAATCATATCCTTATCCCTGCTCACAAAATTCCTGTAGATCTTTTACAAGATCCCATGACCTACTCTGGTAGCCTGTCTGCACTACTCAGAAAACTTCATATCCGACAATTACCCCAAGGTCTCTTTCATTCTCCACTACCCTGAGTGTTACACCACATATTTGGTACATTTCACTGGTGTTATGGCTACCCATATGCAGGACTTTGCATTTCTCAATGTTAAACTTCAGTTGCCACTTCTCAGCACATCTACCCAACTTTTCTTGAATTATTGCAGCAGCATACTGTCATTATTGTTATTAACAACCCTGCCAACCTTTATCAACTGCAAACTTTGCAGATAATATACCTTCATCAATATCATTGATAAATATAGAAAACAACAATGGGCCCAAAGGACCGAACCCAAGTCCTTTTATCCATTGAATCAACTTGCACTTAACGCCATATTGCTCCAATTTGTACAGTAGTCTTCCATGTGCAACAGTATCAAAAGCTTTCCTGAAATCCAAGTATATGATATCAAAATTATTTTTTTGCATCCATTTCCTTTGTGACCACATCATAGTATCCAATGAAATTGGTCAGACAACACTTCCCCATGCTGTGTCTGAATTATTGCTGCAGTCTCATCTAAATGATCCTGTAATGCTTTTTTAACCAGTGACTCCATTATTGTCCCTGGAACAGGTCACTGTTGACACAAAAGTCAACAGGTCTGTAATAACTTGTGTCACCCTTTGATCCCCTTTGTGAATTGGAGATACATTTCCACATCTCAAGTCCATTAGGCCCCCCCCCCAAGTCCAAGGATGCTCTCATAATTATGGCTAAAGGTTTGCTTACTTCCTTTGCTGCCTCCTTTAATATAACTGGATAGATCCCATCCATCCCAGGTGCCTTTATTATGTTTAACTTCAACAATTTCTCCTCCATTTTGCTCTCATTTATTACAAAATCATTAAACTCCCAGTTAGAGTTTGATAAACATCTGGCTTTCTTCTCCTTGAATAACTCCTCTTTTGTGAATATAGATACAAAATACTCATTTAGTTCAGCAGCTATTTGAGAATGATCATCTACAGTCAAACCACTGATATCAAGTGGACCAATCTGATTCATCCCCTTCCTTTTAGGGTTTATATAACTAAAGAAGTCTTTGCTGTTTTTGTTTGCATCCTTTGCCAAAGATTTTGATAATCTGCCTTTGTTTACCTATCTTCTTTTTTTTTTTTTTTTGTGGCTTGATTACAGACCAGATTGTATCTACCATAGGCTTCGGTGTCACCTAATAATTTATGTGTATCCCATGCATTTTTCTTCTCTGCCATGAGTCTCATTAGTTCATCTGACATCCATTTGGGCCTGATCCTAGAACCGATTTCTTAGTTGGAACTAAAAGCCTAGTAGCTTCCAAGATTACTTCCTTGAATGCTTCCCATTTAGAATTTGCTTGGTAACATTATCAGTTGGTCCCACTGTATAGAACCTAAAAAAAAAAAAAAATTCTGAGATCATTGTAGTCACCTTTACAAAAGCAAAAACCCTTCCCTTTACCCTTGATGGTAGTTACATCTTTAAGTAAATCCCACATCAGTACACTGTGATCGCTGCTACCTAGTGGTTCCTTTATCTGTAAATTCTTAATGCATGAATAATCACTGCTGATAATCAGTTCAAGAGTGTTACTCTTGTTGCCTCTCTAACATGCTGCTGTAAAAAACAATCATCCAATAAATCCACAAAAGCCTATCTAGTGTGCAAGTGACCAGTCCACAAGTACCAGTCTATATCTGGGAAGTTAAAATCCTCCATTATAAGACATATTTACTGATTTATTGGCCCACTATTTCTCTGTATAACTGTTCATTGTACTCATCAGAGTCATTAGGCCTAAAACAAACTGCTACCCTCATTTTTTGCTTTCCCAGTGCTTATGTCACACCAAACTGACTCAACATTGCACTGTCCATCTATGTCAACTGGATGCACTTCCTTAGAGACTGGCAGAATTACTTAACAAGTACAGGTCACTGTTGAAAAAAAGCCGTGAATTAGGGTTGAATTTGAAAGTGTCTGCAATTCTGTCCAGACACGTTAGGAGGGAGTATATGATGAGAGCCTTGTCGATCAATTCAGCCCTGGAAAGATTGTGCAAGGCTGAAGGGGTAGAATTTTTTTTCAGCCTGGACTGTACTTGTTAACAGGAGAGACTGCTTCTATAGGGATGGGATACACTTAAATAGAAAGGGTGCAAGAATATTTGCTGATGCTATCGAGGCAGTGTTAGGTGGGTCGGAAAACTGTTAGCTTGGGGGGACACAAAGATTAATAGATTAACAGTAGTAGCCACTTGCAGAGGTGAAAGAGATTCTTGCACTGCTTCTATTGAAATGAGCAGAAGCCTGAAAAACAAGTAGCAGGATATTTCAGAGACTGCTGGGAGTCATTGCGGTACAAGTAAACACATGGGTTGTGTTAGGGTAGCTAAGAATAGAAACAGGTGCATGTATACTTGCGTGTACACCAATGGTAGGAGTTTAGTAAATAAATTTGATGAATTTGAGGTATTGCTCAAAACATCAAAGGCAGATATTGTTCGGATTTCAGCGACTTGGTGTCACACAGATATAAGGAACGCAGAACTGAAATTTGGGGAGTACAACATCTACAGAAAGGATAGACAGGATAGGAAGGGAGGAAGGGTTATGCTATTAGTTAAGAAACACATAAAATCCAAGGAAGTGAAGCCAGTCGACATCGCTGGACAGTGCAGTGTTGAGTCAGTTTGGTGTGACATAAGCATTGGGAGATCAAAATTGAAAGTAGGAGTGTGCTATAGGCCTAATGACTCTGATGAGTATAATAAGAAACTGTACAGGGAAATAGAGCGGGCCAGTAAATCAAAGAGTCTTATAATGGGGGATTTTAATTTCCCAGATATTGACTGGAATTTGGGGATGGTCACTCACAAACTAGCAAGGCTTTTGTGGATTTATTGGATGATTGTTTTCTACATCAGCATGTTCGGGAGGCAACTAGAGGGAGTAATACTCTTGATTTGATTATCAGTAGTGATTCTTCATGCATTACGAATCTGCAGATAAATAAACCACTAGGTGGCAGTGATCAGAGTGTGCTGAAGTGGGATTTACTCAAAGAGGTAATAACCATTAGGGGTAAAGGGAAGGGTTATTGCTTTCGTAAAGGCGAATTTTTTTTTTTTTTTTTTTTTTTAAGAGCATTAGCAACTAAGGCCATATTGCTCCGGGATATGCAGTGGTCATTCCCTGACCTTTCCGCATCTTCCGTATTTGGTGGTGATGGGCTTGAACCCCGGTCTAATCAAGAAGCATGTGACATGCACTACAGCTTCTTCCCCACCTGGCTACGGAGGCACCGTAAAGGCGAATATGATGGATTGAGACAGTATTTAAATTATATATACAGTGGGACCAACTGATGATGTTACCAACAGCAAATTCAAAATGGGAAGCATTCAAAGAACTTATCTTGGAAGCTAATAGGCTTTACATACCAACTAAGAAATATTGTTCAAGATTTAGGCCTAAATGGATGTCAGATGAACTAATGAGACATATGGCAGAGAAGAAAAATGCATGAGATACATACAAATTAACACGTGACACAGAAGCCTATGGCAGATACAAGTTGATCTGTAACCAAGTTACAAAGGAGGTTAGTCAGGCGAAAGCAGATTACGAGACATCTTTGGCAAGGGATGCAAAGAAAAACAGCAAAGAGTTCTTTACTTACATAAACTCTAGAAGGAAGGGGATAAATCAGATTGGTCCACTTGATATCGATGGGTCAACTGATGATGATCCTGCTCAGGTAGCTAACAAACTAAATGAATATTTTGCATCGACATCCACACATGAGGAGTTATTCAGCGAGGGGAATGCCAGAAGTGTATTCAACTCTGGCAGTAAGCTAAAGAATCTTGTAATAACTGAGAGTAAAGTGGAGGAGAAATTGTTGAAGATAAACACAAGAAAGGCACCTGGGGTGGATGGGATCTATCCAGTTATATTAAAGGAGGCAGCAAAGTTAGTAAGCAAACCCTTAGCCATAATTATGAGAGCTTCCTTGGACTCAGGGGAGGTACCCATAAACTGGAGATGTGCAAATGTGACCCCAATTCACAAAGGAGGATAAAAGGCTGACACAAGTAATTATAGACCTGTGAGTTTAACTTCTGTTCCTGGAAAAGTAATGGAGGCACTGGTTAAAGAAGCACTGCAGGATCATCTAGACAAGACTTCAGTTATAGCTCAGACACAGCATGGTTTTGTTAAGGGGAAGTCTTGCCTGACCAATTTGATTGGATACTATGATGCAGTCACAAAAGAACTGGATGCAGGGAATAACTTTGATATCATATACTTAGATCTTAGAAAAGCTTTTGATACTGTTGCACATGGAAGACTGCTGCACAAATTGGAGCAGTGTGGCATTGGAGGCAAATTGCTGCTATGGATAAAGGGGTGGTTGAGGGGAGAAGACAGAGAGTGGTAATTAATGGACACTGCTCATCGTGGACTAATGTTATTAGTCGAGTCTCTCAGGGTTCGGTGTTGGGTCCATTGTTGTTTTCTGTATTTATGAATGATATTGATGATGGTACATCAAGCTTAATGTCCAAGTTTGCAGACGATACGAAGGCTGGCAGGGTTGTCAAGGACACTACTGACACTATGCTGCTGCAACAGGATCTGGAAAGGTTGAGCAGATGGGCTGAGAGGTGGCAAATGAAGTTTAACATTGACAAATGTAAAGTACTGCATATGGGAAAAAGCAACCCCAGAGCAATGTATCAACTCTGTGGTACTACACTGACAGTAGTAGAGAATGAAAGGGACCTGGGAGTGGTTGTGCAGGCAGATATGAAGTTCTCTGAGCAGTGCAGATGGGCTGCAAGAGTAGTTCATGGTGTATTGTCAATGATATATAGGAATTTTTCTAGCAGGGTTAAGGAGGTGATTATTCCCTTGTATAAGGCAATGGTCAGGCCACACCTAGAGTACTGTATACAGGTCTGGAGGCCTGATTTCAAGAAGGATGTAGAGCTGCTGGAACGAGTACAGAGAAGGGCAACAAGATTAGTGAATGGAACAAAGGGGTGCTCTTACGAAGAAAGGCTTAAGTTTTGCAAATTACAGTGTCTGGAGACTAGGCACCAGCGAGGTGACCTGATAGAGGTGTATAAAGCCTTGAATGGTTTGAGCATGCTCAATGCTAATGGGATTATTCCTCTTGCTCAGAATAATCACCTGAGAGGGCGTAAATTCAAATTGAGGAAAGACAGATATAGGATAAATGTGTGGAAATTTGCCTTTAGCCAGCGGGTGGTTGGTTGGCGGAACAGACTTCCATCCCTTGTCGCGGAAGTTGATAGACTAAATAAGTTTAAGGCTCAGCTGGACAGGTATTTCGAACGAACAGAGGGGTGAAGTGGAAGTGGTTTTTTTTTTGGCTGATGCTGCATAAGCTTGCTTTCTTGCATCAAATGCCTCTACTAATGCTAATGCTAATGCTTAGGTTTAATGTGTTTCTTATCAAATAGCATAATCCCTCCTTCCTTCCTATCCTATCTATCCTTTCTGTACACATTGTACTCCCCAAACTCCAATTCTGCATCCCTTATATCTGAGTGGCACCAAGTCTCTGATAGTCCACTTTAATAATATCCACTTTGGATGTCGTAACCAGCACTTCAAATTCATTAAATTTGTTTACTATACTCCCAGCATTGGTGTACATGCAAGTATACATGCGCCTGTTCTTACTCTTAGTTACTCTAACACAGCCCATGTATTACTTGTTTCATGATCCCCAGCAGTTCCTGAAATCCCCAGCAACTGACTTTCTGGGCTGCTGTTCATTCCAATACAAGCAGTGCAAGAATCATTTCCACCTCTGCCTGCAGCTACTGTTAACCTATTAGTCTGTGAATCCCCCCCCCCAAGCTAGCAGTTTTCCGACCCATCCTAACATTGCCTCGATAGCATCAGCAAATATTCTTGCACCCTTTCTATTTAAGTGTATCCCATCCCTGTAGAAGCAATCTCTCCTGTTACTAAGCACAGATCATGCTGAGAAAAATTCTACCCCACGAGCCCTGTACAATCCTTTCAGGGCCGAATTGATTCTCATCATATACTCCCTCCTATTGTGTCGGGGCAGGATTGCAAACACTTTCAAATTTAACCCTAACTTGCAACTTTTTTTCAGCATTGATAAAAATTAGTACCAACATGCAGAACAATATCAAATTTCATGCCCTTTAAACAGGTTAACGGTCCAAGATTATCACAAACCTTTCTCCCTGGCAGACATATGTTTCAGGGAAAAAGAACTGTCCCCTTTTATTGTGATAGCAAAT
The DNA here is from genome assembly GCF_048544385.1 of Mastigoproctus giganteus. Taxonomy (NCBI): domain Eukaryota; kingdom Metazoa; phylum Arthropoda; class Arachnida; order Uropygi; family Thelyphonidae; genus Mastigoproctus; species Mastigoproctus giganteus. The sequence continues at coordinate 23,967,185 of NC_143576.1, forward strand.
CACACAATAAATTTCACATCATGCAATGGTACATTATAAACAAGTGTAGAAGTAGGAAAACTTTTGAGGTATCCCATCATCCCTCTTACTGCTACTTGAAATTTCAGAGGCTGAATTTTTAAAATTTCAAAATTTTCTGCTGGATTACTTAATTCTATGCATTCAGTAGTGAGAAATCTGAAAATTCAAATAGTATTAAAAAATTAAATTTAATAATCAACAAATATGTTCAGTGTTTTTTCTGGAGTAACAGTACCAATTGTTCTGTGCATCGGCAGCCCTCACAACTGAGGAATATTAATCCTTAATTCAACTATCACTTGCTTAGCAGCCTACTATACTAAAAAATTCAACAAAACAAAGACCATGTGATATCCCAGAATACTGCAAAAATGTTAAATTTTAGAAAATTCTCCCAATCATGCAAGTCTCTCTTTCAATATCTTGGTTCTAGAAATCGAAACAAATATTTTTACAAAATAGTCATATATAGGTTAGACATTGTTCAAATTTTCTGATATAGTTTAGAATTTAAAAAATAATTAGATGAAAGAGTTTAACAACACACAAAACAAATTTCGGAATTTTTAAGTTCAAATTTACTAAAAAGAGGGAGAAGGAGAAAATACCACTAACCTCCAACTTGAGCCTCATAAGCTATCCCGACAGCACATATGGAATTATTAGCATCAGCTGCAACTTCACCTGCACATCTTGTACCATGTCTTAAGTATAATTTAATGATATAATATTATTATTAGAATAACAAATGAAACAAATTTAGAACACACAATAAATATGGAAGATAAGACTGAAATTACACATTAAACAATGCAGCAATTTCTATAAAATTAAAAAGATCAGAAGTCAAATTCTCAAAGAAAAATGGTTATTAAAAAAAAAAATAATAAATATATATATATATATATATATATTAAAAAAGGAATATATAATAGCATGTCTTAGCTGTAAAATGTATTTAATAAATTGAACAACAGTTCTGCCAAAATGAAATATTTTCTGATTATTGAGTTGAATTTACACTACAATTTCTTATTAGATACATTCCTTAATAATGAGTTTTAAGATAAAACACAGACAACACAATATTCTCCTTATAAAAATTTATTTTATTGGCTACTTTTTTCACTGCAATGAACAATCTTCCCTCAGCTACAGTAAACATACTCAAATGTTTCCTTCATCAATCTATTAGTCAAATGCAAGGGTGTGGAGATATTCTACTATCCTTATTTCTTTTCCTTTCACCATCACCTTGAATGGGTTTGAGCAGGGTCAATTCTGGTGAGATTCTTCCTCTTGCTCAGATTATGAACCTGAGGGCGCATAAATTCAAACTGAGGAAAGCTAGTTGTAAAATAGATGTGCGGAAATTTGCCTTTACCTTAGATAAATTCAAGGAAGGATTGGACAAACATTTAAAGGGAATGGTTGTGTTGAAATGGGATTTTTATTTTTTTATTTTATTTATTTATTTTTTTTGCTGATGAGCTTGCTTTCTTGCTTCATATTCTCTACTACTACTATTCCCTCCATCACCTATACCCCTGAAGTTGGAGATGGAGTAAATGGTATCGGCCACTGCTATTAAGGAACTCATGGTCCTTCACTACTTATCCTTCTAAAGATGATATTTTAAAAAGTATTAATCTTGCTTCAGATCTGTGTCTATCAGCTTGCTTTTTACCCCTTTAATTAGAATGGCTCCTTCGTTAATAAACAGTTGAGGTTAAAAATATTAGGTAAAAAGTTCTATGAGTTTGCTCACATATGGTTTTGATGCATACAATTGGGAAGGTTTTATGGATCCTCATTTCATTTAGGGATGGATGATGCATTCGTGAAAGTTTTCAAATATGTTTTCATTTCCTATTTATTTTATTTATATTTTTTTCATTTTATTTTACTTTCTTGGGTCTATATACAGTTGAAACTCTTTACAGCAATCTTATTTTTAATGTCCCAGTATGTTATAATGACCATGTGGTAGGTGTTATAAACCTTGAAAGACAAACAAATTCACTATAACAACCCAAAAATTTTTGCCACTCTTGTCTTGTTTTTTCACTTTTTTACTACAAAATTCACATGTCAGCTGGAAGGATGACTGTGCAAAACCATTTGTTGGCAATTCCTCATGCTCATTACATTGATAAAATTAATTTTGACTAGGAAATACTCTTAATTTCATTATACAGTATGTAGAGACTGTTTGTTTATTGGTATGGTTCTGCAAAGTGGGTAACTTTACGAATTACAAACAAAATTAAGATTTTACAAGCTGTAGCTAATGGTAGTGCATTATAAGACACATTGCTAAACAGTTTGGAATTCAACATTCTGAAAGATCGAAAAAGATTGGAAGCTTAGAGAAATCCATTGCACCAGATAAGATCAGAGCACAAAAAGGTGAAGTAACTGGACTTTAAAAAGGTACACTTGGAATGCTATTTATGATGAGTGCATAAACATCGCTGTAGATGGATTGCTTTTACAAACTAAGATTCAATCATTTGGTCTTCGAAGTCTTCCAACTGTTGGTTCCAGAAATTTACGACTCGTCGTGGGCTGTCTTTCAAAGAAGTGTGCAATAACAGTGCAGCTGTTGACACTGAAGCTATGAATAAATGGAAAGAGAAACATTTAAAAAATGTTTTGTTTATATATAAATAGAATAACACCCTCAATGCCGATGTAACTAGACTTTTTTTTTCAAGTTTTTACAAAACACTTACATTTAAAGATGAAAAATGTAGTGGCAGAAAATTTCCAAAACAATGGATTATCATTCTTCTAGTGGCAAATGTCTGGTGCAGAGAAGCTTCCTCTCTTTAATCGTGGGGAAAGTCCAAAAGCTCCGATGTTCAAAAGATGTTGCCAACTTTGTATTGAGCAAACAAAAAAACTTGGATGTCATCAAAAATCTATAGAGAATGGATCAGACTTGGATTGCAAGATGAGTGAGGAGAATAGAAAAATTCTGCTGCTTGTGGATAGCACACCCCATTAAATACCTGCTACTAATATGACATCAGTTCTTGAGGCACTTTATCAAAGTACAATCCAGTGCTTTAAACAAAACTATTGATGATTGCTATTAAACAAAATAACACAAAATCAATGTGCTACAGGCAATGTATTTATGTGTTTCAGCATGAGATGGAGTTGATGAGAAAGTGATCAGCAACATGTTTGAGATTGGGTTTGGTGAGTTTGGGCTTGGTACACCCCAGATCCTGGGATGGATATCATCATTCTTCTCTTTCTTGGTGATTCCCTTCTACTCTCTCTCACTCTCACTCTCTCTCTCTCTCTCTCTCTCAGGGTAACTCGGAAATTTTTTTAGCTGGTGCAGCATAAGCCTTAGGCTTCCTTGCACTATATGGCTGGTAATAATAATAACAATAATAACTAGGGGGCTTTGCTTGCCCACCCCCACGCAAGCTTTTCTATGTAAAATGTAGAGGTATACAGAGCAAGTCAAATCTTTTCTATGTAAAAGACACATCTGTCGAAATACACTGGTTGATATCTAATCAGGAAATGACCTATGTAATTATTTACCTGTGTATCTGTAGTGCGCGTCATTCTCAAAGTTGAATAAATATCACGGTAAAACTCCAGAACGGTGTACACCCTCCAACATGGCGGCAAGCAAAACAGTGGGAAAGCAGTGATTGACAAGTTGTGACTCCCATATTTCGACAAATGGATAGGAACAAAGCAGTGATTGGCAGATGCCACTACTTTCCCTGCCCATCCTAGGTTGATATGCCTAGTGTGTTTTTCTGCACATTTGCCGCTGTTTTTAAATCGGGAACTCGTTTTCCCATTTTAGAACAGCGGGATGGAGGGATAAACACCCTACCTAAGCTAAGTCCCCCTTCCTCGACGACAGAAACAAATCAGAAAAGGAAAGTGCCTTCACCTGTCAATTATCGGCATCTTCCTCACTTTTATCAAAGTACCTGCTGGTGTATGCTATCCTAGACACTTCAGCCAATATCATCCCTATGTAATTATTTACCTGCATTTACATAGGTCACTTAGGAAAAGATCTTTTGCTTCAGGTTCATAATACATGAGGAATATTGTTGCATCCGAAAGAGCGGGACTAAAACATTTAACTGAAATATTTACAAACTATATAAATATTTAAAATATTTACAAAATACTAAACCACAGTATTTACAAATATACAATTTTCATTAATATATAAAAAACGTTACAATGGAACATCAAATGTTAGACAGAGAATCACGTGCATGAGGTTGGTGAATGTTATGGAGGCAGTTGTCAATAATTAATTGCATTTGTAGTGATGTAATTCCCTCGCCCTCTTCTCCCATTGGCTCGAATAAATATCACTAGGAGGAAAACTTTTTTAATGTATAGATAAATAATAATAATAACCGTTTCAAACATGCTGAATTTGTTGCCTTGAATGATGCGGCATATAAAGCTATGCTTGCTTCTTCGTCTATTAATAGTGAACTACGCTGATAATAATGAAGAAATTTTTGAGAATATGCATGATCACCCGAACTTAGAGGGAAACATGTTTTGAAGACTACACTGAAGTGAATGCGGACACTGTGAACTTGTTGCAGATGTATGAAACTTGAAATTTGTAGTGATGATAAAGAGGAACTTACTGTGGTTGAGCAAGATGTTTTGTTGAAGGATACTTATCAAGAAGTAGAACTTGTAGATCATTTTTTTAAAGTGCAGCCTAACTGTGAAAATGAATTAAGCACTATCATGCACCTTCATAATTCTCTTTTAAAACATGCTCTGCCAATGATACAGTGCATTTTTCCAGATTATTTTAAAGCCAAAAATGAATTACCCTGTCTATGGTGAGGTCTTGCTATATATGTGTTGGTTGGTTGGTTGTTTTGGTGTTTATTGGTGCATTGACAAAGGAGATCACAGTGTGCCAGTTCATTTGTTATTATGTTCTCGGCATGGAAATCTTGTTCGAATGTAGGGAGGTTAAATATTTTCGGTAGTTATATGTATTGTATCATTATTTACAGTAGATGGCAGATGTTAACTGTCTGCATGAATCTAAAAACATCTGATACATGTTCCTTGTCACCAATAATATCTTTGAGGGTGATGTTTTGGTTTCATTTATATAATGATGAGAAAATCCGTTGTTGATTATTTTCATATGTTGGTAATTCTATAAGAATACGTTTAATTGTTTGGATAGTATTGCATGTTTGGTATCTTGGTGGTTCTTCAGCATGCAGTAAATAATCATGTGTGAATGTCCTATCCATAGTCTCGTCAGAATAACTTCTCTCCTTGATTTCCTTGTGCTCGTTTTCCAATGTTCAACTTTTGGTTTTATTTCATATAATTTATCTAAAATTTGTTTTTGTCAGAGCTCTTGCCATTGTGTTAGACAGTCTGGGAAAGACAGTGGGAAAGATTGTTTCTGAAGGTCAGCTGTTGATTTTGTAATTCTGTCAGCTTCTTCATTTCCTTTTATTCCTGTGTGTCCTGGTATCCAGCAGAAAAGTATTTCCTGTTTAACTTTTGTTAGTATCTGTTTAATTTGCCAGAGAACTGGATGGGTTATAATGTTTGTGGTTTGTAAGGCTTGGATTGCACTTAATGAATCAGAGTATATTAGAGTTCTAGAATGGTATGTAGTTCTGAAGTGCTCCAAGGCTATCTAAACTGCTACTAATTCTGCAATGTAGACAATGTACTCTTTAAGAAGTTGGCATTATAATGTAGCATCTGGGAAAACTGCTGATGCTCCAACATGGTTCTCTGATTTTGATCCATCTGTATTTACTGGATGGTTGAAATAATGGGTTCTATGTACTGAATGTAGTTGTTGAAAGTTGACATCTGACAAAGTATTTTTATTCCAGTTTTGTATGGAGAGTTCACAGGCTGTGGAGTGGTTTATCCATGGTGGTATTATGTGTCCTAGATTTTCAACATTATCCATGCTGAGATCATGTGTAATCAGGAGCTCTTGTAGTCTGATGCCTGGAGGCTGGTTTGTGCTTTTGCAGTTCCTATACAGTAAGACCCCCTGTATCCAAGGGAGGATACGTTCGAAGACCTACCGTGGATGGCTGAAACCGCAAATATTAGCGAACACCTGCTGATCCCATATATAACGTGATTTTCCTGTACATACATATGTATAATAAAGTTTAATTGATAAATTAAACACACGGTAAGACATTACCAACATTAAATACGGTAATAATTAAAGTACAGCAGACTCTTGATTTATTTACCGGGATTGGATTAACTGGGACACTTCAAGACCAAATGCTTAGTTTGGTTTAGTGCGTCGTGTTGATTGTTGTGTTCCATCGAACCACAAAAGGACAAATTTTGTTTCGTTATTTATGTCAGGGATGTCAGATTTTTAAAAATTTTTTTTACAGTAACTATTTTTTTTTTTTTTTGTTTAGAAATCGCGAAAATGATAGGCAAACGCAAGAGTTGTGCTTTCAAATTAAACAAAAACTTCAAATTATTCAAAAGTTTGAAAACAGTGCATCCATTAAATCTCTAACGAATCATTATAATGTTGGTGATCAAACCATACATGACATTGTAAAAAATAAAGGGAAGCTATTTGATTTAAAATCGATATCGTAAAAAATAAAGGGAAGCTATTTGATTTAAAATCAACATCGTAAAAAATAAAGGGAACCATCATATTGGACACCCGAGTAATATGTGTTAAATTTTTTCATTTTTTCCCCATGGTTAACTGAATCAGCAGATACTGAATCAGCGGATATGGGGGCACAACTGTATATGTTTTTCCATTTTGGTGAGAATAGGGATGTCCATGTCAGGTTCTCTTATGGGTCTTATCTTGTATGCATACAGTAGTGCCAACTGTAGTTTCCAGAAGAACAATGGTGGTTCATTAGCTTCTGTATAGAGACCTTATGTAGAGGATGCGTGCAAAGCTCCTGTTGCTATTCATAGTGCACTATGGTGAATCGAATCTAATCATTTGAGGGCACTCTTTTTCATAAATGGGTGCTCCATAATCTATTTTTGACCTTACTAGTGCTTTGTAAAGGTTGAGGTGGGTATAACAATCTTAAAAATAACCCTAAGATGTTCTTGTTAAGACTAAGAATATTGAGTTGTTTCATACATTTTAACCGTAATTGTTTTATATGGTCTACAAAGGTCAGCTTGTTGTCTAGAAGGAGTCCAAGAAATTTTACACTTTGCTTAACTGGTATTCTGCGACTTTATAGTGTTTGTTCACAGTCAGGATGTAAATTTAGTTTTCTACAGAAATGTATGCAGACTGTTTTTTGTTGTGAAATTCTAAGCCCATTTCTCTGGACCCAATTACTGATATTGCTAATTGCGCATTGTAGTTCCCTTTCTATTGTTCCAATATTTTGTGCTTGATAAAAAATACTGAAATCATCTACATAGTGCATGTGACACTGGATGGTAGTTGTTTTACGATGCTATTTATTTTAGGACAAATAGTAAGGCACTCGGGACAGGGAATTCCCTTGGAAATTCCTTCTTGTTTATATGATTTTGACATGACGTTCTGTATTCTAAATTGAAATGTTCTATTTTTCATGAAATTTTGGATGAATAGAGGTAAATGTCCTCTGAGACCCATATCGTGGATGTCTTGTAGTATTATCTCCTGTGTCACGGGCTTTTTCTATATCAAAAAATATGGCAACCATAGGTTTTGAACTTATAAATGGAATTCTTATGTCTGTTTCTATTCGTACCAGGTGATTTAAGGTGGTTCTATTAGGTCTAAACCTGCACTGCATACTGTTGAACCATTTGGTTGTTTCTAGATACCAGACTAATCTTTTGTTGATTATCTCTCCAAAACTTTGCTTAAGCAGTTAGTGAGGGCTATCAGTTGATAGTTGTTGGGATGTTCTGATCTTTATTGGAAAGCAAATACTGCATGATGTTGCAAGATGCCACATTTCAGGATATTGGTTTCCCAGGAAAATACGGTTGTACAGTTTAAGGTTTTCTACTTCTTTTTGCTTTATATGTTTAAGCATATCATAGTGTATATTGTCTGGTCCAACTGCACTCGATTTTGTTTGGGATAATGCTTCATGTAAGTCGTGCAATGTAATTGGTTGATTATAGGGTTCAGTCTTTAGTTTTCTCCTTATAGGTCAAAAATTCTTTAGTGTAAAATTGTTTTGATGATACTTTGGCAAACACTTCTCCTAATATATTAGCCATTTCTGATGGTTTGCTTTCTCCATTCCACGTAATACTAAGGACGGTCGATTTTTGTATTTCCCATTCATTTTTCGTATTTTATTGTTATCTGTGTGTTTGTTGTTTTATTTATTGAGGAAGTAAACTGGATCCGGAAAGTTTTTCTGATTTGTTTCTGGGTATATCTACTTATTTATATTTTAGGAGATTATCCATTGTAGGATATCTCCAGAACTTATTCCAAGCTTTGTTTTGTTGTTTTCTTGTTTTCATACAGTTTTTGTTCCACCAGGATTTTGGATGCAGTGGGAAACGAGTTGAAATTATAGGTATTGTTTCTTCAGCTGCTTGTAGTAAGGTATCTGTGATGTGTTTCATCAACTGATATTTCTTGAATGATCTGTGGATTAATATTGTCCATTCTCTAAATTATTCCCAGTTGCCTTTTCCTATTTTGCAGCGGGACGATCTGCTGGGATAGCAGAGAGGGGTTTCTAGTCAGTGTGATGATTACTGGGTAATGATCACTGCTGTATGGGTTTTTTTATTACTTCCCACTTTTAATTCTGGTAGAAGTGAAGGTGTGCATATAGTTAGATCTACTGCTGAGGTTATATGACTGGAAAAGTGAAAATAAGTATGTTTACCATTATTGAGTAGAGAAAGGTTATGGTGGTCTATTATTCGTCCTCATCTGTTGATGTCAGTATTTCCCCACAGATGGCTATGTCCATTCAGGTCTCCCATTATACAGAAATGTGACGGGAGTTGGAAGATTAGTTGGTCTATTTCTTAAAATGGTATCTGGTCCTGGTGGAAGGTACACTGAACAAACAGTTACCCTAAATCTTAGTGCTTCTTACAGCTATTGTTTCTAGATTACTGTTCAAAGGGATGTGTTCGGTTGGGATACAGTTATAGACCAAGATGGCTACTCCTCCATGTGTTGGGCCTTCTCTTATTCTGTCTTTCCTGTAAATTGTAAAATTTTTTATTGAAAGAGTGTCTTGCTGTCTCCTGAAGATAAAAGCATATTGGCATATGGTGCATTATTAGAGACAAAACAGCATTGTAATTGGCACGTAATCTTCTATGATTCCACTTATTTGGTTTTTCTAGGGCTTTCGGATTGCTTCTAAAGTGTAGTATTCTTATGTTTTGTCTTTTCTTTTTTTGGACAGAAAGGCCGATTCATGACCATTTCTTCTGTGAAGATTTCTGGTACTGGTTCTTCAGATGTGCTTATTTTTCCTTATGTCCATCTGGTTGGTTGCTCTGATGTTTGTAGGTTTATGTTGATCTTTGTTGTGGTGCTGGTTTATGGATATCTGTTCTGCAAGAATAGAAATTGGAGCATTCTCTGTTTTCTCCTGTTTTTGTAGTTTCAATCCAGTAAATGATTCTTTGGCAATATGGAAATTTCAGTTTGGACTTCTACTAATTTATACTGGATTACTGCTTGGGCGTATGTTGGCTTGTTTGTAGACTATCGTCATATTATTCTCTTTGCTTCTTAGTATGTTGTGTTGTGTTCTGTATTAGTTTCTCTTGCTTTGATTTTTTGCAAATTTTGGAGTAAGCTGGGTGTTCCCTTTAACAGTTGGTACATTTCAAGATGTTGGCAGAACAAACAATAGTCTTGTGTTTCTTAGAACCAGGTTTTGCAAGATAGCTGTGTTTCTGCATGCCATTTGTGAATGTCCAAACTTATGGCATTTGAAACATCACAATGGATTTGTATGTACTGTCTTACTTGGCAGTTCAGCTTTGACTGTTGTTGTTGGAGGTTTTGCTTTGCTAAAGGTAATAATAAGTTTCTTGTTGAAATTATATTTCCTCTCTATGGATATTAATTCTCTTCACCGTTTTCTCAGTCACTCCTTGTTTTCTCAGTTATTCTGTTAGCTTTTCCTCTGGCACGTTTAAGAAGACCCACTCGGAGAGCACTCCTTTTGAAGAATTCAGTTGTTGTTGTTGTGGAGGTTTTATGGCGCATAAGTTGCTTTGGCTATAATGCGACTATTCCTTTATTGTAATAATATATGAGAATTTCTTGTTACGTCAGAAAAGGCTGAAATCAGAAATGACTAAAAACTCCAATTTTCTTCAGAAAGTTAAAAAATTCAGGAATATTTGCATTGTCACCAATGACATTCTCTAGAGTTATTGGTTTCCAAAGGTTAACCAAAGATAGCAGGGCTGTATTTCTGTCTTGTTTATAGTATGGGTATTCAATGAGAATATGTTTCACAGTCAAATTTAGAGAATAATGTGGACACTGTGGTGGATCATCTCCTGTGAGTAAATAAAGGCGAGTCAAATGTGTATGGCCTATTCTTGCTCTTGAAAGGAGTACTTCTTCTCATCTTGATGAACGGACACTGGAATGCTAAATTCTAGGATTCTGTTTAAATTGAAAAAGTTTATTTGTTTGAGAGTGCCAGAGTGCTGTCCATTTTATTAGGCATGCACCATGAATGATTTGTGGATAGTCTGATGCTGGAACAGGGATATTGGTTAAATCTAAGGTAGATGGATTTTTTGTAGCATTATCGGCCAGTTCATTACCAGAAATTCCAGAATGTGCCGGAATCCAGCAGAAGGTGATCAGTTGGTGGCACTCTTCAATCTGCAGTAATAATCTTCTAATTTCATTTAGAAAAGGGAGAACTTTATCTGAGGAGTTAGATAATGCCATAATTGAGCTGAGGGAGTCAGTATAAATGACAAATTTTAATGAGCAGTCAGAACAGAGATTTTCTAAGGCTAGTTTAATTGCATATAATTCTGCTGAGAAGATACTGAATTCAGGTGGAAGGGATGCTGAAATAGTGGTATTTAGGAACACTGCTGCTGCTCCAATGTTTGAGTTAGATTTAGAGCCATCTGTATAAATTGGAAAAAAATCAAAATATCTGCGAGTGTGACTTGCATGAAGTTGTTTCACATTTGATGCTTGAAGAACATTTTTTCCCCACTGGCAAAGGTAAGTGTCACAGGTGAGTAGAGGAGAGTAAGAGTCCATGGTGGTGGTGGAGCACACGTTGCTACCTCTTGTACAGAATGAATGGAAACATTCCAAACCTGCATCAGCTCAAGAAGGCGAAGACCAGTGGTTTTACTATACTAGGCTTAATTCTGTAGAGGTTTTCTAATGGTGGATTGAATAGGTATGACTGAATTGGATGCGAGGCACAACTTTGTATTTTGACAGCATACTTCAGTAGCAGTGTTTTCCTATGTAGAGTTAAAGAGGGCTCATGAGCATCAATGTAGAGGCTATGTGCTGGTGATGTTCTGAAAGTCCCAAATGCAATCCTCAAGGGACTGTGCTGAACTGGTTCAAGCCAGCACAAAGCACTTGCTCTGGCAAAATCATAGACAGGAGCACCATAATCGAGACAGGATCAGATTAATGCCCTGTATAACCGAAGTAGGGAGGTGCGATCTGCATCCCATGTTAGGGCGGATAAAGTTATGAGTATATTTAACTTTTTTAAACAGGGAGTAAGTACATTTTTAATATGGCCTAAGAAATTTAATTTGTTGTCAAGGATTAATCCTAGAAATCTGATGTTAGTAGTGACTGGGATGGAGACATTGGAAATTTGAAGTTCAGAATCCAGATGGAGTTTGCGTTGTCTACAAAAATGGATAGCAACTTGTTTTCTGTTGTGAGAGTCGATAGCCGTTAAAGTTGGCCTATTGTTGTATTTTATTCAGTGATATCTGAAGCTGCCTTTCAATAAATATCATATTTTTGGAATGGCAGGAGATGGAAAGGTCATCTGCATAAAGGTACGTCTCAACTCTGTTTGGAAGCTGTTTAGTGATGGAATCGATTCTAAGAGCAAAAAGAGTGGCACTCAGTACAGATCCCTGAGGAACACCTTCTTCCTGACTGAAAGTTGTAGAGAGGTCATTTTGGTATTTTACTTGAAACAATCTAGTCTGTAGAAAGTTTTGAACAAATATGGGGAGGTTGCCCAGTAGACTGAGAGAATAAAGATCTCTAAGTATGCCATGACACCAGGTGGTGTCAAAAGCCTTCTCTATATCTAAAGAAACCATTACTAGATGTTTGTGTTTAACGAAGGCATTGCGAATGGCAAATTCAGCCTTGATCATGAGATCCAAGCATGACCTGTTTTATCGAAAGCCATGTTGACTATTGCTCATTAGATGTTGTGAAGGTGCCTCTGTAGCCAGGTGGGAAGGAGCAGCAGTGCATAGCACACGCTTCTTGATTAGACCGGGGTTCGAGCCCGTCACCACCAAATATGGAGGATGCGGAAAGATCAGAGAATGACCACCGCATATTGCGGAGCAATATGGCCTTAGTTGCTAATGCTCCTAAAAACCAAATAACAAACAAACAAACACAGATGTTGTGACTCAATGATCCAGACGAGTCTACTGTGGACAATTTTTTCAAGGATTTTGCTGAGGCAGCTTGACAGAGATATTGGTCTATAGCTATGAGGGTTGGATGGATCTTTTCCAGGCTTCAGGAACGTAAAAACAATAGAGGGGTGCCAAAAAGCTGGATAAACATTTTCTAAAACAATACGGTTGTAAAAGACTATGAGGAGGCACAAAGCTTTGTCATCAAGATGTTGCAGCATGACAAAACAGATCCCATTGGGTCTGGTGGCACCATTATGAGCTGTTTTAATGGCATGCAAAAGTTCAGAATACTGTAGAGGTTTGTTATACGGTAGAATGTGGACAGTTTGAAAGTTAATAGAATAGTGTTCTCTACTGCTTTTAATTCGCTGGAAAGATTTAGTATAAGCAGATATTTGTTAGTTATTTGGGTTTTAGGAGCATTAGCAACGAAGGCCATATTGCTCCATGGATATGTGATGGTCATTCCCTGACCTTTCCGCATCCTCCGTATTTGGTGGTCACGGGCTCGAACTCCGGTCTAATCAAGAAGCGTGTGCTACGCACTGCTGCTCCTGCCCACCTGGCTATGGAGGCGCCAAGCAGATGTTGCTGAGATTTCAGCAAACGTATTGCCCAAAGCATTAGCTATATCCGAGAGACTAGATAAATCTCGCCCATTCCAGGAGAGGACTGGAGAAGGTATTGTTGGAAACTTACCAGAAAGCTGCCTAATTTTTTTCTAAATTAATTTGCTGTCAATATTTCTGACAATTGTTGATGCAAACCAGGTCCAGGATTCTTTTTGGCTTTCCTCTGTATGAAACGTGCTTTTGCCCTTAATTTATTATAATTTATCAGATTGGCTGTGATTGGATATTGCTGAAACAAATTCCAGGCTTGATTTTTGCTTTTGTGAATTCCTCATTTCACCAGTAGTTATAATGCTTTCAGCCCGGGGGATGTGATAATGGTATTGTGTCTTTGGCCACATTTAGGAGATGAGACGTGATGTAATCTGTCACATCATCAATAGGCTGAAGACGAATTTTTTTCTCGTCGAAAGAGATTGATGACTGAAATTTTGCCCAGTTTGCTCGGGCAAATTTCCATTTCCTGCAGGGTTTAGTTAAAGGAGCCTGTGCTATCAATAACTTGCATACGATTGGGAAGTGATCACTGCCCATAGGATCATTTATAACAAACTACTCTATGGTTGGGACCAGTACTGAAGTACAAATGAGATCTATTGCTGACATATGTCCAGTTGGGAGCTGAATGTGAGTGTGTGAGCCAGTATTCAGTATGGCAAGGTTTAGTGCATCTAAAAGGCTTTCAATGAGTCGACCCCGTGTATCTAATTTAGAAGCGCCCCATAGGGGGTTTTACCCATTAAAGTCCCCTATTATAGAGAGAGGTGGAGGTATCTGTGTGAAGAGGTCTTCAAGTTCTTTTAAACAACAAGTATGGTTTGGCTATAAGTAGATTGAGACTAGTGTTATTGCAATATGGAGAGTTATACGAACAACAACAACTACTATTTCAGTTTGAAGTGGGATATGCTTGGTTGGGATCTTTGAATTTATCAGGATTGCTACACCACCGTGGGCAGCATTTGCTGTATTGCAATCACTTCGATAAAGGCAGTAGTTCTTTATCGAAGGAGAAATTGGCGAGGTTAAGTAAGTTTCTTGAAGACAAAGAGCAACTGGAGAATAATGGTTAATTAGATTATGGATATCATCTGTGTTGCAATGAAAACCTCTGCAGTTCCATTGTACAATAAAGGTCATTATTGGTGTTTAATTGTTGGAGATGTATCTGACTGCTTTTTTGAAGGTGACTGGCTTATGACGTTCCAATTTTTGTTTGTTTTTTTTTAGGAAAACTGGCTGACCAGTGTCCATTTCTTCTTCTTTGGCATGAATTTCTAAAATTGGATCTTCCTGTATAGATGTGCCATCTGTGTTCATGGTTGTGTATTGAATATTTTTCATTATATTTGAATTTGTAATACATGGTGTGGTAGCACTCATTGGAGGAGGAGATTCTGCTGGTATTGTAAAAGGAGCATTATTTGCTTAGTCTGAGAGTTTGGGTTGTTGTTTAAGCACATTTGGTTTTTCCTCAGAGAGGACAGTTCTAGGTGCCTCCGTAGCCAGGTGGGAAGGAGCAGCAGTGCGTAGCACACGCTTCTTGATCGGGGTTCGAGCCCGTCACCACCAAATACGGAGGATGCGGAAAGGTCAGGGAATGACCACCGCATATCCCGGAGCAATATGGCCTTAGTTGCTAATGCTCCTAAAAATCAAATAACAAACAACAAACAGACAGCTCTAGCCCAATCTGAAATTGAATTATTAGTAGAAACTGTGACATCAGTTAGAGTAGAGACTGTTTGGTATTTTTTAACTGCATTAGCATAAAAAATATTTTTGTTCATAGTAGGTGCCACTAGTCTTCTTGCTTCAAGTTCTGGAAAAGGCAGGATGATCACCTTTGCAATTTGGACAGGTCATTTTTGTAGTCGTACAGTCACTTTGTATGTGATCCAAGGAACCACAGTTGGGGCAGACAGGAACTCCTCTGCATACAGTTTGTGAGTGGCCATACTTTTGACATTTAAAACATCTTAAAGGATTGGGAATGTACGGGCGGATACAGCAAAGTAAATAACCTGCTTTTACAGAGGAGGGTAAGTTGGGCGTATTGAATGTGAGAATAATGTTTCTGGTTGGTATAAGTTGATTATCTTTTTTAGTCATTATACATTTGGCTTGAATTACATTTTGTCCCTGGAGCTCTTGGGTAATTTCTTTCTCTGTGACATTTAACAGGTCCCAACTGGATATGACACCCTTAGATGAATTTAGGGTCGTGTGAAGAGATATTTTTACCAGAATGCCCGCAAAGTTTGTTAACTGTAAGAGTTTCTCTGAATGGCTGTAGTTCGTAGTTTCCACTAGCAGGTCTCCTGATTGCAATCTCTTGACAGTCTTAGGAGATCCTGCAATATCTTTGAGATGTTTTTGTATTACGAAGGGAGACAGTTTGCTCATTGGATGACTAGTAAGGGCGTGGAAAATTAAAAATGATGGGCAGGGTTGCTCCATCTGATTAGTCTTCTGTCTCTTTGGATGATCATTTTCTAAGTCATGATTGGGGTCATGGTTAATATAAATGTCTGTTCTGGAGCTCTAAGGCTCTAACAGTGGATAATTATTTTTATCCATAATGGCTCCTTTTCACCCTGGTGGTTTCTCCTTACCGCCCCCGCCACGGGGAGGCAGGAGCAGTGCTGTTTTGTGGCCAAGCTTAGAGTTAGTACGATTAGTAAATCTATCCAAATTAAAGAAAAAGGTGATTTCCTTCTTCTGGGCTCTCTTCTTATTTCTTATAAGAAATTAGAGCTATTTAACAGAAAATTTTAATAACTGCAAGAGAAAACAAAGGAAAACTTAGTCGCTGGGAAGAAAAATGCTCGATATATGCCTAATAATCACTTGGCCACGGAAATGCTTGGCACCCGGGGCCAAAAGAATTCAGTGTGCTGTGTGGTTTTACAACTACTGTTATTCATCCAAAAATAGTTGTTACTAACAGCTTCTGAGAGTGTTTAGGATTTTCTGTTTCCACTAGTATTTCTCCGGATCTAAGGCATCGAACTGACTTGGAAGATCCTACTAGACCTGACATTGTTTTTTTGATGACAAACAGAAAAATACATCCTAATGCTTAGTCTCCTGTCACATGTATGACAAAAGTATGTTGGTATTTTTGGTGGGTACATATCTGTCTTCTGTCTCTTTGTCTTTGTTTCTGTATCATTACTAGGTAGGGCTTTCTCTTGAAGACCTGTAGGAGTAGTTGTTTTACTACTCATGTTTGCTCTTTTGGCCCTGGGAGTGTTACTTACCGCTCCCAGGTTTCCAGCCCTGCCACATGGAAGTAAGAGCAGTGCCACTTAGTGACCAAAAGGCTACTATGTTAGTTAGATTAGTAAAAGTGAGAATAAGAGAAAAAAAAAGAAAGGCGGGTTTCCTTCCTGTGCCTTCACTTGCTAATTGTAAGGTAAAGCTGTTTTATTAAAATAAAAGGAGGGGGGTATGAAAATTAAATAAACTGCTATTATTTATCAGAAAGCTCTATAAGTTGCTGGGAATCACTTAGTCACTAATAAATCACTTAGCACCTGGGGTCGGATATATATGTAAGTTTGAACACATATACGTAGATATTGCACATATGTGCTATTGCATCTAGTATTACTGTGCATACATAATTTATAAATTACTCTTACTACACTGTACAATCAATGCAAAATGTACAATCTTCATTTTCTTATTTAATACTATGCATTATACTGTATTAATAGAATTACATTAAATGTTCAAAGTTTCCTTGGTTCTTTTTCTGATTTTATGAACTATTGATATAATGTCCTCCTTTCAATATAGCAACCTTTTTTTTCACTCCGGGGGAAGGGGGGCTAGTCTCTAAAAAGAGCTTCGACTGTATTAGTAAAGAATCTTGCCATTTTGATTATTTAACTGAATTGTTTCTCTTTGATATGACTTATTAATCACAATCTGGATTGGTTTACACATTAACTGAAGTTTTTTTTTTTTTTTCTGTGGAATTTTAGAAGGAAAGAAATTGTTCCTCTCTACATAAATAGCAGGTCTAAAATTGACTGAGACACATCCCATAAGAAATAACAATTTCACTAGCAACACTGAGAATTGAGGTAAAACAATGATCTTAATCACATCGCAAACATTAAAAACTGAATTACTATCTTTTGAAGTTGGAGGTTGGTAATAGCTAGGATCACCTTCGACAAACAAATGGTCTTTATCATTGTGAGCCACTAAAAAGAGTTTTAATGACACACGCAGCATCTTTTCTAAAGGCTGTTTTTAATATTTCATGGGCATATGAGGGCATATACGAAAGTTCCCGGACTGGCAGCCTTGACATGAACTACAAATAGTAGAGCATTCTGCCACTAGATGCTGCTATGTCAGTATTTCCCAAGTCAATCTGGTGAATTTCACCGCTATAGCCAGCTGTGTTGCATCACTATAGTTGTTTTTTATGGTGCTTGTTAAGTACAACTGGTGATTTTATTTATTCGTGAAATGGCTGATTTGAAAGAACAACGCAATTTGTGTGAAATTTTGCTTCAAACAGGGGAAGACAGCATGAAAAATGTACGAGATGCTCAAAACAGCTTTTGGTGACAATGCCATGGGGAGAACACAAACATTTGAGTGGTTCTTGCAATTCACACATGGCAGAACATCAGTTGAGGACTGTGGGCATTAAGATTGCCCACTGAAAGGTCACACAAGTGAAAATGAGGAGAACGTCACCAAACCATCAATGAAGACCAATGAAAAACCATTTCCGATATTACTGAGAGGCTAGAACTCTCTTACGGAACATGTCAATGCATTTTAACACAGGAATTGAATATGCAGCACATCTTTGCAATGTTAGTGCCTGGGTTGCTGACTGAGAAGCATTAGCATTAGTAGAGGCATATGATGGAAGAAAGCAAGCTTATGCAGCATCAACCAAAAAAAAAAAAAAAACACTTCCATTTCACCCATCTGTTCATTCGAAATACCTGTCCAGCTGAGCCTTAAATTTATTTAGGCTATCAACTTCCACAACAAGGGATGAAAGTATGTTCCACCAACCAACTACCCGCTGGCTAAAGGCAAATTTCAGCACATCTGTCTTTCCTCAATCTGAATTTATGCCCTCTCAAGTGATTGTTCTGAGCAAGAGGAAAAATCCCATCGGCATTGAGCATGCTCAAACCATTCAAGGCTTTATACACCTCTATCAGATCACCTTGCCGGTGCCTAGTCTCCAGACACTGTAATTTGCAAAATTTAAGCCTTTTTTATAAAAGCAATCCTTTGTTCCATTCACGAATCTTGTTGCCCTTCTCTGTACTCGTTCAAGGTGTGGACAAGGGAATAATCACCTCCTTATCCCTGCTAGAAAATTTCCTATATATCATTGACAAGACACCATGAGCTACTCTTGCAGCCCGTCTGCATTGCTCAGAGAACTTCATATCTACCTGCACAATTACCCCCAGGTCCTTTTCATTCTCTACCACTGTCAGTGTAGTACCACAGAGTTGATACATTGCTCTGGTGTTACTGTTTCCCATATGTAGTACTTTACACTTGTCAATGTTAAACTTCATTTGCCACCTCTCAGCCCATCTGCTCAACCTTTCCAGATCCTGTTGCAGCAGAGTAGCATCAGTAGTGTCCTTAACAACCCTGCCAACCTTTGTATCATCTGCAAACTTGGACATTAAGTTTGATATACCATCATCAATATCATTTATAAATACAGAAAACAACAATGGACCCAACACTGAACCCTGAGGGACTCCAGTAATAACATTAGTCCACGATGAGCAGTGTCCATTAATTACCACTCTCTGTCTTCTCCCCCTCAACCACCCCTTTATCCATAGCAGCAATTTGCCTCCAATGCCACATTGCTCCAATTTGTGCAGCAGTCTTCCATGTGCAACAGTATCAAAAGCCTTTCTAAGATCCAAATAAATAATATCAAAGTTATTCCCTGCATCCAGTTATTTTGTGACTGCATCACAGTATCCAATCAAATTGGTCAGGCAAGACTTTCCCTTAACAAAACCATGCTGTGTCTGAGCTATAACTGAAGTCTTGAATAGATGATCCTGCAGTGTTTCTTTAACCAGTGCCTCCATTAATTTTCCAGGAACAGAAGTTAAACTCACAGGTCTATAATTACTTGTGTCAGCCTTTGAAACCCTTTGTGAATTGGGGTCACATTTGCACATCTCCAGTCTATCGATACCTCACTTGAGTTCAAGAAAGCTCTCATAATTATGGCTAAGGGTTTGCTTACTTCCTTTGCTGCCTCCTTTAATATAACTGGATAAATCCCATCCACCCCAGGTGCCTTTCTTGTGTTTATCTTCACCAATTTCTCCTCCACTTTACTCTCAGTTATTACAAGATTATCTAGCTTCCTGCCAGAGTTGAATACACCTCTGATGGTCCTGTTGATGATCCTGAGCAGGATCATCAACAGTTGAACTATTGATATCAGGGGGACCAATCTGATTCATCCCCTTCTTTCTAGAGTTTACATAAGTAAAGAACTGTTTGCTGTTTTTCTTTGCATCATTTGCCAAAGATTTCTCGTAATCTACCTTCGCCTGCCTAACCTCGTTTGTAACTTGGTTACAGACCAGCTTATACCTATCATAGGCTTCTGTGTCACATGTTAATTTATATGTATCCCATGCATTTTTCTTCTCTGCCATATGTCTCAATTAGTTCATCTGACATCCATTTAGGCCTAAACCTTGAAAAATATTTCTTAGTTTGTATGTAAAGCCTAGTAGCTTCCAAGATAAGTTCTTTGAATGCTTCCCATTTTGAATTTGCTGTTGGTAACATCATCAGTTGGTTCCACTGTATAGAATTTAAATACTGTCTCAGACCATCGTAGTCGCCTTTACGAAAGCAAAAATCCTTCCCTTTACCCCTAATGGTAGTTACCTCTTTGAGTAAATCTCACTTCAGCACACTGTGATCACAGCCACCCAGTGGTTCCTTTATCTTCAGATTCTTAATGCATAAAGAATCACTACTGATAATCAGATCAAGAGTATTACTCTCTCTAGTTGCCTCCCGAACATGCTGATCATTTAGAAAATCAGCCAAATAAATCCACAAAAGCATTGCTAGTGTGTGAATGACCAACCCACAAATTCCAGTCAATATCTAGGAAATTAAAATCCCCCATTATAAGAATCTCTGATTTACTGACCCACTCTCTTTCCCTATACAGTTTATTATTATACTCATCAGAGTCATTAGGCCTATAGCACACTCCTACTCTCAATTTTGATCTCCCAATGCTTATGTCACATCAAACTGACTCAACACTGCACTGTCCAGCGATGTCGACTGGCTTCACTTCCTTGGATTTTATGTGTTTCTTAACTAATAACATAACCCCTCCTCCCTTCCTATCCTGTCTATCCTTCCTGTACACATTGTACTCCCCAAATTCCATTTCTGCATTCCTTATATCTGTGTGACACCACGTCTCTGATATCCCAACAATATCCGCCTTTGATGTTTTGAGCAATACCTCAAATTCATCAAATTTATTTACCAAACTCCTAGAATTAGTGTACATGCAGGTATACATGCACCTGTTCCTATATTTAGCTACCTTAATACAACCCATGTGTTTACTTGTACCGCAATGACTCCCAGCAGTCTCTGAAATATCCTGCAACTTGTTTTCCAGGCTGCTGCTCATTCCAATAGAAGCAGTGCAAGAATCACTTTCACCTCTGCCAGTGGCTACTGTTAATCTATTAGTCCTTGTATCCCCCAAAGCTAGCAGTTTTCCGACCCACCTAACACTGCCTTGAGAGCATCAGTAAATATTCTTGCAACCTTTCTGTTTAGGTATATCCCATCCTTGTAGAAACAGAGGCATGTGTGTGTTTGTCAGGAACTGTTGGATGAAATCAGAAATAATCAAAACTTACTTCAAGAGTTATAACAGGAGACAAAATGTGGGCCTACTGCTACAAATAACTGGGAGTAAAATGGAGGAGAAACTGTTGAAGATAAACACAAGAAAGGCACCCGGGGTGGATGGGATCTATCCAGTTATATTAAAGGAGGCAGCAAAGGAAGTAAGCAAACCCTTGGCTATAATTATGAGAGCTTCCTTGGACTCAGGGGAGGTACCCATAGACTGGAAGAAATGTGCAAATGTGACCCCAATTCACAAAGGAGGATCAAACGCTGACACAAGTAATTATAGACCTGTGAGCTTAACTTCTGTTCCAGGAAAATTAATGGAGGCACTGGTTAAAGAAGCACTGCAGGATCATTTAGACAAGACTTCAGTTATAGCTCAGACACAGCATGGTTTTGTTAAGGGGAAGTCTTGCCTGACCAATTTGATTGGATACTGTGATGCAGTCACAAAATAACTGGATGCACGGAATAACTTTGATATTATATACTTGGATCTTAGAAAGGCTTTTGATACTGTTGCACATGGAAGACTGCTACACAAATTGGAGCAGTGTGACATTGGAGGCAAATTGCTGCTATGGATAAAGGGGTGGTTGAGCGGGAGAAGACAGAGAGTGGTAATCAATGGACACTGCTCATCGTGGACTAATGTTATTAGTGGAGTCCCTCAGGGCTCAGTGTTGGGTCCATTATTGTTTTCTGTATTCACAAATGATATTGATGATGGTATATCAAGCTTAATGTCCAAGTTTGCAGATGATACAAAGGTTGGCAGGGTTGTCAAGGACACTACTGACACTATGCTGCTGCAACAGGATCTGGAAAGGTTGAGCAGATGGGCTGAGAGGTGGCAAATGAAGTTTAACATTGACAAATGTAAAGTACTACACATGGGAAACAGCAACCCCAGAGCAACGTATCAACACTATGGTACTACACTGACAGTGGTAGAGAATGAAAGGGACTTGGGGGTGGTTGTGCAGGCAGATATGAAGTTCTCTGAGCAGTGCAGACGGGCTGCAAGAGTAGCTCATGGAGTATTGTCAATGATATACAGGAATTTTTCCAGCAGGGATAAGGAGGTGATTATTCCATTGTATAAGGCAATGGTCAGGCCACACCTAGAGTACTGTATACAGGTCTGGAGGCCTCATTTCAAGAAGGATGTAGAGCTGCTGGAACGAGTACAGAGAAGGGCAACAAGATTAGTGAATGGAACAAAGGGGTGCTCTTACGAAGAAAGGCTTAAGTTTTGCAAATTACAGTGTCTGGAGACTAGGCACCAGCGAGGTGATCTGATAGAGGTGTATAAAGCCTTGAATGGTTTAAGCATGCTCAATGCTAATGGGATTCTTCCTCTAGCTCAGAAAAATCACCTGAGAGGGCATAAATTCAAATTGAGGAAAGACAGATGTAGGATAGACGTGCGGAAATTTGCCTTTAGCCAGCGGGTGGTTGGTTGATGGAACAGACTCCCATCCCTTGTGGTGGAGGTTGATAGCCTAAATAAGTTTAAGGCTCAGCTGGACAGGTATTTTGAACGAACAGAGGGGTGAAGTGGAAGTGGGGTTTTTTTTTTTTTTTTTGGCTGATGCTGCATAAGCTTGCTTTCTTGCATCAAATGCCTCTACTAATGCTAATGCTAAATGCTAATTACCCTGACTTCTAATCTCTCTTGGCACAAGCACATTACAAAACCCTGAAAAACGAAACGGCAGTCATCTCAGTAGAAATTCGAAACATCTCCATGTCCAAAGAAAGCGAGGCAAGTCAGGTGCAGCAACAAAAGCATGTTGGTGGTCTTCTTCGAAAAGGGCTTGGTTCATTATGAATTTATGCCTGAAGGCCAAACAGTTAACTAGCACTATTACCTGGATGTTTTGAAGTGCCTTACAGAAAAGGTATGCCAAAAAAGTCCTGAACGATGGCAGAACAATGACTGCCTGTTTCACCATGACAATGCTCCCACACACTGCTATCTCTGTGCAGTGATTTTTGGGTGATAAAATCATGGTGGTTGTCATCCACCTTCATTACTCACCTGATTTGGTTCCTTGTGATTTCTTGTTTTCAAAAATGAAATCACAGCTAAAACAGCATAGTTTCCAGGACATCCCAGAAACTGAAGAATAATTACAGAGAGTCGTGCATGCAATTCCAAAATATTAATTACAGCAGTGTTTCCAACCGTGGCAAAAAACTCATAAGGGGACCATTATGAAGGGGATAACCATGATCAGTAACAAAAGCAAGGCTTTTTTTTTTCTTTTTTTTTTTTTAATCAGTGCAGTCCGGGTACTTTTGGATATACCTTCATATTTCCCACTTCGCCCTAATCTGAAATAAAATTTGGTGCAAATTACCTGCTCAGTAAACTCACTCATTTTAAAATGCAAAGAAACACATAAACAGCTTCTATTCAATTCATGTAAATTCAGAATGTTTGCAGATAAACATGATTGATATGTTACTATATCTAGATGAATCATTAAACACGTTGCAACAAGTTACAACTCAATATGATACTCCAATTTCATGATACAGTGTTAGTCCCTGTTACATTCACTTTCTGATAAGTGAATACATATATATATATATATAATCTTTATTGTGTACAAAAGGATGTATACAATTTACCCTTCATGGCAGGAATGCCAGGGGCTTCATATTGGCATTCCTGCCTTCACATGATTACAAAGAAAAAAATAACAAATTAAATTAGACCTTTTGTTATATTTGACTCTACAGTTACCTCCAAGACTTTTTAATTTTCCCCTGACCTGAGTGTAGTACCACATGGTTGGTATGTTAATCCAGAATTACTGCTATCACATGTAGTGCCTTGTATTTGTCAATGTTAAATTTCATCTACCATTTCTCAGCCCATCTGCCTAATTTTTCAAGACATTGTTACAGTAGTTTACCCTGATTACTGTCATTAACCACCCTGCCTATCTTTGTATTATTATTGTTGCTCTTATATTATTTCTCCCTGATAGGGGGATTCCACTCCGTGACAGGTACTGCTATCAAGTACACAGGGTGGTTGTAATGTCTGGTGTTACTGTTGGTCAAGGAACTCTCTCACTATCCTACAGGTGTTCAGGATTGTGACTTTCTGGAGTTCCTTGTAGGTGTTCTCTGGGAGACCTACTGCTGCTAGGCTGCTATGTAGAGTCTTTGGCACCATACCGGTGGTTGACACGATGATTGGGATGATCGATACTTCTTGCATATGCCACATCTCCTTGACCTTATGTCTGAGATTTGTGTACTTCCTAATTTTTTCCTCATGGGTTTTCTGGACATTGCTAGTGTTAGGCACCGCTATGTCAATCAGGTAGATAACCTTTTCTATCTTGTCCACAAGAGCTATGTCCGGTCTGTTGTGTGGGATGGTCTTATCCGTTATTATGGCACGGTCCCAGTACAGATTGTGGATTGGGGTCTCTAGTACTGCCTGCGGTTCATTGTAGTATGGTCAACTGATATTTCCTCACTAGCTTCTGATGTATTTCCTGGCTACTTAGTCGTATCTACGAGCGTACTCAGTATTATTATTAGCTACATGGTGCAAGAAAGCCTGAAAAAAAAAAAAAAAAATCTCCGAGTTACCCCGAGAGAGAGAGAGAGAGAGAGAGAGAGAGAGAGAGAGAGAGAGAGAGAGAGAGAGAGAGAGAGAGAGAGAGAGAGAGAGACAAAAGTAGAAGGGAATCACCAAGAAAGAGAAGAATGATGATATCAAGCTCAGGACCCTAGATATGCCAAGCCCATACTCACCAGATGTGAGCCCCTGTGGTTATGCAAACTTAGACATTAAGCCCGACATACCTTCATCAATATCATCAATAAATATAGAAAACAACATTGGGTGCAGTACTGAACCCTGGGGGACTCCACTAATAACATTAATGGATGAAGACACAGTGTCCATTAATAACCACTCTCTGTCTTCTTCCAATCAACCATCCCCTTATCCAAAGCACAAACTTTCCCACAATGCCACACTACTCTAATTTGTAGAGCAATCTTTTGTGTGCAACTGAATCAAAAGCTTTCCTGAAATTCAAGTACAGTGGGGGCCAACACCTGATGGTAATTAGTTTTGTAAAACCAATTGTATGTTGAAAATATTGTAAGTTGAAACCAATAATACATTCATTTCCTGTAATTCATTCCCCAACAACACATAAAATAGGTCTTTCTTACATGTTATGCTTCATTTTTAGTGTTTTATAAATATTCCAAACTCAGTCATAAAATATCTTAAAATAAAAAACAAACAATAATTTAGCATTTATCTTAGACTTCAAGTTCAGAGCTGATGAAATCAACGGTGGTGTAGTGGTGGTGGTGGGACTATATCATGTATCTTTTCGGTCTTTTGTTGCTACTGGCAAAAAACTGTCCAAAGTGGACTGTTTTTTATGACTTTTTTTTTGTAGCTTCCTGAAGTAAGAAATGACTTTGTATTCCATTTTGCATGAGTTCAGTGTTTCAATGTCGGGTTGTTTTTTTTTACCACTTCACTTAAATGCTCCCAACAATAACAACAAATGACAGTCTTCAACTCTTCAGCTGACACTTTCTGGTGTCTTTTTCTTCCTCTTCCTATACAGTGTCACTCTCCATAATTTTCTTCAACTCTTGTAGCTCCTCTGCTGTTAGCTAATGCCGATGAGCACCAATAAGGTCCTCTACATCCTCTTCGCCAACCTCCAGACCCACTGATTTACCAAGAGTAACAATATCATTTGTCAAAACACTATCATCTTCAAATCCATCAATGTTATTAAAGGCCAGGTATTTTTCAAGTCTGAATTTAAGCACCTGGTGGAAACATCATTCCAACAACTTACAATCAGCCTTACACAATCCAGCATGTTGAACTTCAACCTCCAAAAATCTTTGAAGGTGACAGAATTTTCACAAGAGGTCGCTGCAAAGCAACTTGCAAACATTTTAGTGGTGTAGATTTTCTTGAAGTTTGCAATCACTTGCTGGTCATTGGTTGAAGAAGAGGAGTTATGTTGGGTGGCAAAAATTTTACTTGAACAAAGTCAAATTGCGCCTCAAGAGATTGAACAAGGTTGGGATCATGGCCTGGCACATTATCCAGCAGGAGCAGTGCCTTCACAAGAAGCATATTTTTCTCAAGATAACTCTTCACTGAAGAACAGAAAACTTCAAGCTCCCATTCATTGAAGACATATCTTGTAACCCATGCCTTCTTATTACTGTGCTGAAACACTCCCAGCATGCCTTTGTCGACCTTTTGTTTAAATACTGTAGGGGTGCTAGAGTGAGACACAAGCAAAGGCTTCAGCTAAAAATATCAAGAGGCATTGGCACCCAACAGGAGAGTGAGCCTATCTTTCATAGGCTTATGCCCAGGTAAACTAGCCTCATCCTTAGTGATGTCTGTTCTCCTGGGCATTCGCTTCCAGAAGAGGCCTGTTTCATCAATGTTAAAAATCTGCTGGGGAAGATACCCTCCCAATCAACGAATTACTGGAATTCAATTTTAAAGGTCTCAGCTGCTTTTTTATCAGCATTAAAAATTAGTGCGGGATGCATCCCCATGCCTTTCAACACTTTTGATATTTGCCCTTTTTTTGAAGCGCTCAAACCAGTCTCTGCTGGCTTTAAAGTCTTCAAAGTGCACAGCACTGCCACTGGTTGATGGAGTTTTAAGTTTCAGATCTATGATGGATCATCATAGATCTCAAACAATCGTACGAGTGATGTTCTGTTCGGCATGTGTTGAACAATAAAAAAAAGAGATGCTAATTGGTTGAGAGCAATCGTACGAGTGATGTTCCGTGTGCCTTGTGCCTGAAAATTTTCACCCATGTATCGTTCTAGTTATATCAGAAAGCCATCAGTACCTGCAAATATCAGAAAGCCATCAGTACCTGCAAATATCATCAGTCCTTAAAATAAACGATCGTATGGAAGGTATATCGGTTTCTGAGAATATTGGATGTCGATGTCATTGTAAGTCGAGGCTCCACTGTATATGATATCAAAATTATTTTTTGCATCCAGTTCCTTTGTTACTGCACCATAGTATTCAATCAGATTGGTCAGACAAGATTGTCCATTAAAAAAATCCATGCTGTGACCATATTCCTATAGAGATATTCCTGCCTTACTTCTTTAACCAGTGACTCCATTATCTTCCCTGGAACAGAACTTAAGCTAACAGGTCTGTAATTACTCATGTGACCTTTCGATCCCCCTTTTGTGAATTAGAGTTACATTTGCACATCTTCTGACCAAGATGAAGATTAGTTGAACCAGTCCACTTGGTTCAACTATTCAACATCCATTTACTGTCCAACTCCAAACTCACAGAACTAATTTTACTCTTTTTCATTTATCCCTTTCATTTCTATTCTTTGGAGAAACCTCCCTTCGTGTGTGTTTCTAAAAGTTAAAATCTCAAGTAATTCAAATCTAACATCAACAAGTATCTTCTGTCTCCTCAATCTTTATTCCCATGCAGAGTATGGAAGTAATATACTCCTTGCATTTCGGTTTAAATAAATAAATATCCATTTATTCTCTAGATTAGTAAAGTCACAAGAATTTAAAAATTCGTCATGACTGCACACTTACTGAGTGATTAATGGTAGCTAGATTTTCTGTGCCACAGTCACAGTACTCTCTGCATTTTTTTGTCACAGAATACAGGCTTGAAGCTGCAACTTCATTACTTGTAACCATGCAAGGTAAACATTGGAATATGACTGACTCAAATTCTGTGTTATTATAAAAATATTACAATTTATTTGAAAGTTTTTTAATAATTTATTAAAAAAAAGCTTTTTTCTGTTATAATACCAATACAGGTGACCCCCGCTTAACGCTGATAATTCGTTCTGCAAAAACAGAGCGCTAAGTGAATCCGCGCTAAACGAGCGCTGCATTCCCATAAGGTAACATATATATTTGTGAGTTGCTGTCGGTGCCATAGGATATTTCCTAATCAATAATAAACGGTAGCGAAAAGATGCACAAATGTCGGTCAAAATATTTAATATTCAAATATTTGTACATATAAAATATTCTGCATTGCATACATATATAATTGTGTGGTAACTATTTACGTATAAAAATTAAACTTACTTCCAATTAAAATCATGAATTTAATTGATCTAAATTGATTTAATTTAATTGATGAATTTAATCATGAAAAATGTGTCGATTTTGGGTTGAACTTTTGCCCTCCCAACAATTACCACCCAACAATAAAGTCAACCGATCCTTCGCTGCTTTGAAACCTGGCATGTTTTTTCTTCTTTCAATATGAAACTTCTTTTAGGCATTCGTTTCCACAAAAGTCCTGCTTCATCTATGTTAAAAACTTGTTGAGAAGTATAACACATAATACCCCTCTTCAATAATTTTAACAAGTTCTTTTTTGAAAGTTTCGGCTCCTTGATCTGCACTCGGCTTCTCCCTGGATTTTAAATCTATTCAACCAGCCCTTACCAGTTTTAAATGGTTCCACATTTTTTTTTTTTTTTTTTTTTTTTTTTTAGGTGAGTTTTCTTCAGATAATCATATTGGCTAATCTCTCTCTCTTTTTTTTTTTTTTTTAATAATATTTAACTTAACTGAATTCTGCATTGGATATTATCTTCAATAAAATTACTTAAAGTGTTTCCATTTCAATTCTAATAGCTGGCCTAGCCCTAGTTGCTTGCAGTGGAACAGATATCTTTCCCGCTGCTAAAATTAATTCTTTATTTTTTTATAATTGTTCTTACAGTTAAAGTTGCAAGTCCTAAATTATGGCACACATCCGCTTGTCGTTGACCGGAATCGATTCGTTTCAAAACTAGAAAATTGCAATATACTTGATAATTTTTTAAAATGTCGATCTCAGAACTACGTAACAAGTCACTGTACTGCAATTAAATTAGCGTGCGAGAAAATTTCTCAAGTCGGCGTGGGAAACGTCTTAATGCTGTTTTGCTATTCATTTTCAAGCTATCAACTCCATCAAATGAAACGATTTCGTTAAATATGCCAAAAATTCAATCTGTAAAAGAGCGTTATAGTGATCTATGACAGTGTTATAGTCAGATATGGATTATAATATAAGAATAGCATTATAGCGAATCAGCGTAAACCGAACCGCGTTATAACGGGGGCCTGCTGTAGTTAAATCTTGTTGAAAAATCTTAAAATTCTGCCAACCAACCACTTTTAGAGGCTGAATAGATTTTCTTGCTAAGTGCAAAAACCATGGAGAAAAGTTCGACTTAACTTAGAATTTAACTTATGTTTTTTTCTCAAATAATGAAAATCTTGTGAGATAACAGGACTACACACCTTATCAAGTAGGCGCTTCCATAGCCAGGTGGGCAGAAGCAGCAGTGCGTAGCACACGCTTCTTGATTAGACTGGGGTTCGAGTCTGTGACCACCAAATACAGAGGATGTGGAAAGGTCAGAGAATGACCACCGCATATCCCCGGAGCAATATGGCCTTAGTTGCTAATGCTCCTAAAAACCAAATAACACCTTATCAAGTAGCAAATTAAAAATTGCAATTAAGATCATTCCAGAATATGTGGGTTCAAAATTCTCTAAGCATTGGATGCCCTGATACAATACATAGTAGGCAAAATGTTGTCAGATTGAAAAATACTATCTGATTACATCACATAAGACAGAAAACAACTTAGCAACAAAGAATAAATGACTCTAGAAAGGAAATTTATGACATTTAATCTAATATTACAACTGCTTTTATTGTCTATAAACGATACATTAAGGTAAATTTCTCCAATTTAGCTGAGTGAACAAAGTATAACTGTTATTCCTGTATAAAACTGCTACATACATTAGAGGTTTAGGAAGCAGGGCCGCGTTTACCACTAGGCAAAATAGGCACATGCCTAGGGCCCACTGAAAATAGGGACCTACACAGAGGTATTTGTCATTACTGCATGAAATAAATAAATCCACTGGCTTTGACTTCTAAATTTAATTAAAAAATATATACCAATAATAATACTTATTGCAACGCCAATGTCATATTTGGGTGGTGTCTTTTGTCGATACTTTGGTGGCAGGGGGAAACGTACGCGACAGCACAGCTGTGCACAAGTATACATTGTTTTTCACGAACCACTAGTACAACGCGAGTGGAGAAAACGTTTGTCTACACATAGCTTGACGCATACAGTTGCAGTCGAACCACTATCTGTAAATCAACACACATCAAACAACCCGAACATTGATGGTAAGAAGTTTTACTTCCAATGCGGGAGAGTTCCTCACACAAATTTTTTGTTACTTGTATGAAAATAATTTTTTTTTTTTCTTCTTTATAATTATGTTTGATAGTTTGTAGTTTGTATCAAACTATAGCTTTATAGTTTGATATATTAAGTAAGGCTGAGAATGTAGTCACTGCTTCTGAAAAATTTAATTTTATAATCGAAAACAAAATTATATCCACATTTCCTAATGTCGGAATAATTTTAAGATCGTCTTTAACATTACCAATGAGCAATGACGAAGGAGAGCATTCATTTCCGCACTGAAACTGATAAATTATTTACACAGTACTCTTTCGGAAAAAAAGCTTAACACGCTGGCAATACTGTATATAGAAAAGGATATTCTAAAAACTCTTTATGAGGATATTATTAATAAGTTTACAGATGTCGAAATTAGAAAACAAAAATTTTCAAGTTATAAAAATAATTTAATATTGATTTTTTATTTTCATTTTATATTTTTTTGTAATCTCAAACTAATAATATAAATTAACGCAACTTCAAAAGTTGTGATTTTTTTTAACAAATATCACCCTCATTCTTGTTTATATAAGAAGGGACCCGACTTTCATTTGTATGCCTAGGGCCTGAAAAGCTCTAGACGTGGCCCTGTTAGGAAGAATTATTAAAACTCAACTATAAAAGTATTCGAATACGTACCTATTTGAATCAATTATGTCATATCGAGGTTGAGGATCATTATCATGATTATTGACATCGTAACTAGCATTGGGATCCTACAAGTGAATAGAAATGCAATGTGTTTCTTAATTAAGTGATGCAGACATTACCTAAAAACTGCAAAATCAATAGAAAACATATGTATAAATGCTCGGTATTATCTAAATTTAAATTACCCTCATTAGATGACAAAAAAATTATTTTCATCGTTTAGTTTGGTTATTTGTGTTTTTTTTTAGGAGCATTAGCAACTAAGGCCATATTGCTCCGGGGATATGCGGTGGTCATTCCCTGACCTTTCCGCATCCTCTGTATTTGGTGGTCACAGGCTTGAACCCCGGTCTAATCAAGAAGTGCGGGCTACGCACTGCTACTCCTGCCCACCAGGCTACGGAGGCGCCTCATCGTTTAGTTTAAAATATGTAAGCATACCTCTCATATCTACAATGTACACTTTTCAAGCTCCATATTTGAGTCATCTGCAGTTTTGCTTCCAGATTCAGATATACTTGAACACACTTAAACAAAATAATCATCAAAAAATCGACTATCAGCCTGAAAAACACCCATTAAATTATGATAATTCCAAGTTAACTGTTTAGGAGGATACACAATAAGCCAACCCTAACTTGGGCTCTGTTCTTTCCTACTTTAAATATCGATGTTGCATCTACATGGCACTAGCTTCATGTAAAACAGTAAATTAGGCAAAGTCTCCACCTACTATACTATTGCTACTGATAATGCAATACAGAAATGGGATATAAAACAAATACAACCTAACAGCATACAATTGTTTTAATGTTTATTATATGAAAGAAAATTAAACAAAATATAAAAATAATACAAATATATTATTTAAAAAAATAAGAAAAATAAATAATAGAGATAAAAAATATAAGCAAAACATATACAGCAATACTCCGCATAGCACTGATAATTGGTACCAAAACTGTACCGTGTTATGTGAAACCGTGCCGATTGAGGTATAATTATAATGGGTTTTAATTGAATTCATAACAGAGAAACAGTCTACAAACAAATTATAATAAATCTATAAACAATCTGTGCTTGGAAGCCAATTAAAACAATTTTAATTAAAAAATATTGCAAAAATTTAAAATTTTATTTATGAAAAGGTAACATCATGAGAGATGAGAAAAAAGCTTTATTGTTTATTTAGGTATTTCAATAATGAAAAAGTCTGGTGAAGTCATCTCTTCTTTTTCTCGGCATTTAAGTCTTTGTAAGATCAAATCCAATCTTGTAAAATTTGCCATACCTTGATGCTACGTTCAACATTCGGATCTCCATTCATAATTGCCTTGCGGGCCATTATGAACACGCTTCTTGATTAGACCGGGGTTCAAGCCCATGCCCACCAAATACGGAGGATGCAGAAAGGTCAGGGAATGACCACCGCATATCCCCAGAGCAATATGGCCTTAGTTGCTAATGCTCCTAAAAACCAAATAACAAACAAACAAACCATGTCAACCCCCCCACACCCTGAAAAACTTTCTCCAATTCTTCTGTTGAAAATTCTTTTGGTGCCACTTCAGTATTATCCAATTCAGAATTATTTTCCTCTTCTTCATATGCAGTTTGCTCATCAATTTCAAGGAGACACACACCGTCTAAGTCATTTGCATGTGATTCAATGCAGTCACATACATTGGCAGTGTCCAAAGTTTCAAATTCCAAGTCTTTTCTGATCTTCACAATGTCTTCAGCAATTGTCTGAACTTGCGATTCAAAATCAGTGAAATCATTTTCCAAATGGGGCAAAACATGCAGCCAAACAGTACGCATGTTGTTGGCAGTGATTTATAGCCAGGATGTAGATATACTTTTGATTGCATTCCTGATGTTATAATTTTTCCAAAATGTTTGTAAAGATGATCCCGCTCCTGTTGAAGCTTTAGTCACTTGGGAAAAAGTTCGCTGCAGATAATATGCCTTGATCCATGGGTTGTAAGAGAGACATTGTGTTAGGTGGAAGAAAGCATATTTTTACATTTTCATTGAGATCAGAAAATTCAGTTGGATAGCCTGGTGCATTGTCTAAAAGCAACAAAATTTAGAATTTCATCCCTTCATCTTTGCAGTAATGTTCAACCATTGGACAAAATTAATTTGTGAACCATTCTGTAAACAATTCTCTTGTAATCCATGCTATCTCTTATTGGATCGCCAATAAGAGATAGCATGGATTACAGGCAATGTGCTTTTTACACAACCCTTTACAGCTCCTGGGTTTTCTGCTCTGAACACAAGTAGAGGCTTCAATTTAAAATCCCCAGATGAGTTTCCACCCAACAAAAGTGGTAAATGATCTTTTGATGCTTTATATCCAGGTTGGGCCTTTTTTTTTTTTTTTTTTTTTTTTCAGAACAATCCAGTTTTGTTGACGTTGAAAATTTGTTCGTCCTTATAGTCAGTCACCTTCTTCAATGATGCCTTTCAATTCACTGAGAAATCTTCTTGCAGCAGCATCTTTGTTTGCAACTTTTGCTTGCACTTTCACCTGAGATACGAACATTGCAAAGCCCAACATGATTTTTAAAACAGAAAACCAACCACGATTGCTTGTAAATATTTCTTTAGTCTCCTCCTCTTCATTTTCTTCTTTTTTCCTTCAGCATGTTACAAAGGTTCATGGCTTTTGCTTGAATGATGTTTTGACTCAAAGGAATTCTTTTCATAGTTAATCCATAAACATAAAAGACATTCCATATTAATCAATAGTGAACTTCTTTGTTAAGTCATGTAAGATGCTGTAGAAATTCCCTGCTCTTTATACTGAACCTTCTTACGAATAATGATTCACACTGATGCTTCATTCATTCCATTTTCCCGTGCGATTTTAGCATACGATGCACCACCTTCATGGCACTTGATAATATCTAGTTTTTTTTTCTAATGTAAGCCATTTACATTTAGTAGCTCCTCTGCTTTCATTACTTTTACTTTTTTGATTCACTGTTTCATATTTAAAGGGGAACAAAATAAATTGTGAAATGAAAAGTTTAAAAAGCTATCACGTCATCTCATCAAGATGGAATTAAGAATACTGAACACTGTTGCATGTTGCTGCGAACTGCCTGAGGGGAGCTATTGGCACATGCATAAGAGACAATAGAGTTGGCACCGCAGAAGATATGTACACATGCCTAGGCTATGACAATGCAGCATATATGTAGATTTGAAAATGAAATGCACAAGGCATAATTCTTATGGATTTTGGTATTTAACTATATAATATTGGTGTAAATACACCATAGTTAATCCATAAATTTGAACTACATAAGTAGTATAGAAGGCATCATTTTAATTGTATCTCATATTGTGGTTGCCTTCACAACGAGATGCCTTGTGCATTTCATTTTCAAATTATATTTTTACCAACACCCTTTGACATCTCTCATATTGTGGATATAAATTCGCAACTGTGATGGCATGTTGCATTACCAGAGTACCTGCCCGCCCACTGATGATGAAACCCAATAGCTTCAAAACGATCGTCTGGGTGGTGATATCCTCTGAAAATAAATAACAGTAGTCTTCTCTACTAGAGAAGCGTTATTTATTTGAAGTAGTGCAATACTGCTATCTCGTTGTAAAGGCAACCACAATATGAGATACAATTAAAATGATGCCTTCTATACTACTTATGTAGTTCAAATTTATGGGTTAACTATGGTGTATTTACACCAATATTATATAGCATATATGTAGAGTACGTGTATAGGCTATTGAATGAGTTTTAATATGTACAGTAAATTTTCGACTTAAACTTAATTGAAAACTGTGTTATAGTGAAACCCGTGCTGTTTGAAGCCATGCTAAGTGAGGTATTGTTGTATATCAGTTTCTTTGAATACTTTGCACCTTTTTGGATCACAATGCCCCATGCATCACCCAATCAGTTAACTGGAACTAGCTCTGCATATATAGTATGAACATTCTAGTTTAAAATTTGTTTGATCACGAATATCATACAGTATATCATAAAATGCTAAATAATAACTGTAAAGTGTTAATTATGTACATCATTTCAGCTTGCTTATTATTATTTACTGAGTATTTCAAATTAGTAGTTTCAGTGGTATATTATTATTTACTGAGTGTATTTTGGTTTTATGGTTGAAATATAATTAACTTTTGACATCTCTCAAAAACAGTAGTGGTGCACGATTCAAATTTAAGGCAAACTATGAAGTTGAAGGAATAAATGAATTAATTATAAATAGTAAATTACTCAGGAAATAACAGAATATCAAAGCAATATCAGTTTACTAGCAGTGATAAGCTTGGGAAAAGGGAAAGGATATGAATAGAATGTAACAGAGTTGAATCACTCAGATGGCAATTTACTAGATTTTCAGGACTGTTAAAGGCACTAAACACACTCTCAAAAAGTCATTTATTCAGTTTTGTTTGCCTAATGTTTGCACACATTTTAATAGGACCTTCAGATTTCAAAATGTTATTGGATGTTCTAATGCAATAATCACATGGTAATTTTTTATGTCCATATACACCACAGTTATGCATGCAAATTTTCAGGTAAACCATTCATTCTTCCTAGGTGAGGAAATATCAGTAATAAGCAGTGTATGCTTATCTATATATATAAATGATGTGTGGTTTGTAGAATAAATAAAGTGTCTGTGAAAATGGAAATTACACAAGGTGCCAGAACTAAGAGAAGTTTAAGGGTTGGTAGAAAGTTGAAGTGAAGTAGTGGTTAAACAGGTGAAAGAATTTGAAAAACCTAGTGCAAAAATGAACAGGGACTGAGGGAAAAAAAAAAAATATATATATATATATATATATATATACACACACACACACACACACACACACACACATACACACAACTAAATAAATAAATTCTACAAACCACACATTATTTATATCCTTTTGCTTCCTTTACTGCTGCACTGTGCATTTTGGAGCATTAGACATACTATAACTTTTGTTATTTTCCTTTTTCTGCTTATTTTGCTTCTTAACTGCTATATATTAACTACTACTATATATATATATATATATATATATATATATATTTATATATATTCTACTAAAATAATTTGTTTCTTATTTTTTTGTTTCGAATTAGTAATTCAATTAATATTTGCATTTATCTGATAAAGCAGATGAAACTGTTTCTTACTTATCCCTGGAAATTACTCAAAAATAATAATCAAAGTTGGCGAGAATTTTGTTGCCATTGCACTCATTTAACAGATATAAGAAATATATACGCACCTTTAAGGTATTAAAGGTAAGTTGCTACAATGGATAAAAGGATGGTTGAGTGGGAGAAGACAGAGGGTGGTAATTAATGGGTGCTGCTCTTCATGGACTATTAGTGGAGTCCCACAGGGTTCGGTGTTGGGTCCTCTGTTGTTTTGTATATTTATCAATGATTAGGCTTAGTGTTGAAGTTTGCAGTGATACAAAGGTTGGCAGGGTTGTTAATGACAGCAATGGCAGTGTGCTACTGCAACAGGATCTAGATAATTTGGGCAGATGGGCTAAGAAGTGGCAACTGAAGTTTAACCTTGACAAATGCAAAGTACTGCATATGGGTAGAAGTAACCCCCAGAGAAATGTACCAACTATGTGGTACTACACTTAAGGCGGTAGAAAATGAAAAAGACCTGGGAGTAATTGTGCAGTCAGATCTGAAGTTTTCTGAGCAATGCAGACAGGCTGCCAGGGCATGGGGTTTTGTCAATGATATATAGAAATTTTGTTATCAGGGAAAAGGAGGTGATTGTCCCTCTGTATAAGGCAATGATCAGGCCACGCCTTGAGTACTGCGTACAGGTCTGGAGGCCTCATTTTTAGGAAGGATGTAGATTTGCTTGAGCGTGTACAGAGAAGGGCAACAAGATTGGTGAGGGGAATGAAGGGATCCTCTTACCAACAGAGGCTTAAGTTCTGCAAATTGCAGTGGTTGGAGACTAGACACCTGCATGGTGATCTGAATGAGGCCCTGAATGGATTGAGCAAGCTGAATTCTGATGAGATCCTTCCACTTGTTCAGATTACAAACATAAGGAGCATAAATTCAAATTAAGAAAAGCCAGATGTAGAATAGATGTGCAGAAATTTGCCTTTAGCCAGCCAGTGGTTAATTGCTGGAACAAACTTCGATCTGTCGTTGTGGAAGTTGATAGTTTAAATAAATTTAAGGAGGAACTGGACAGGCATTTGGAGGGAATGGTGTGATTTTTTTTTTTTTTTTTTTGGCTGATGCTGCATAAGCTCATACACTTGCTTTCTTGCATCACATGCCACTACTACTACTACCATTTATATTCTTTTATGTAATTCCACAAGCATATAATTAATTGTCTTTTTTTTATTGTCTATAAACTATAAATTTATAATAATATGAACATGATTTCATAATTTTACAGTATAAAAAAAATGTAATACAATTTTATAGTTTAATATGTACTACTGTCACATTACTTAGGAATAGTGTAGCATTATTACTGTACTCACGTATCTCTTAGTTTAGTGTGACATTTTTAATTTAAATTTAAACAAACTTTGCCATGGGCTACAGCAAAAATGCAAGGAGCTCAAAGTAGTGGTAATGGCTCTTGCTTTGGCTTGGGGAGAACTGCTGAGGGCAGTTCTACAAATATCAGCTTTATAATGTGTCTGCATGTCTGCAAAGCCATCTGTAGAAGAATGTGATACAGCCAAAGGGAATGCACTTATGTGATTTCAATGCAAAAAGGGTAAGTGGATTAAGCTCAAATCTGGTTGTTATGATGGGCAAATATGAGACATTTTTTGAACAGAGTTGATGCTCTCAAAGGAATAAGAATGTGGGATCCATCAAGCACTCAGCTGCAGAGCTTAATGCAGAGCCTACATTCATGCATGAGCAGAATCCATAGCAGTAAAAAGTTCACTGGTCCCAAAGGAAGTAGCTATTATCAGTGATTCTGTTGTCAAGGAAACTGGAAATACTCTATATTGTGCAGAAAGTCTCATGAATGATGTTGTGGAACAGTTATTAACTTTAAAGGGCACAAAAGAAGAATATTATTGTACATGTTGATATTAAAAATATTAAGAACAGGAAATCTTAGGACATACTTAACAGGTACAGGACAACATTGAGAAAAGTCTGTGAGTAGGATTAAATTTGGAAGTTGTTTTTGTTGTTTTGGAGGTTGTTGTGGTGGTATATCTGTGTAACAGCACAAGAGTTATTAGGGCGCCCCTGTAAAGTGGATCCATGATCCCTTTTGGCACTGATGATGAATATAGCGTGCTTTTGCATGTGCATGTTTGAAGGCTAAAAGATTGGCATTGGTGGGATATCCTTGGAATATCACCGAAGCTTTTGTTCTGTGCCTTTTTTGCTGCTGTGCATTCAATATTCCACCAAGATTTCAGAAACTACGGAAACTGGTTAGATGTTTTCGTAATTGTAGTTTCTGATGCACGGACAATGCTTTCTCTGATGTATGCCACTGCATCACTGATAGGCTCCTAGCTGATTGTACTAATATTAAACTCTGCCAGAAACTGAAAGGCATTCCAGTCAGCCTGATCAACCTTCCACCATGGCAACCTAAAAGGTAAACACAGCCTCCCATTAAGTAGGCTGTTTATCACAGGGAAGTGATCACTTCCCTGTGATAAACAGGGAGGTAGAGGAAAACCTCACTTCCGTAGAGGTTTTCCTCTACCTCCCAAGTAAGTGAAGGAAGGAGAGAGAGGGAGATATAGAGAGCATATAGAAAAATTTGTTAGTTTCTATATTTAGAAGCAAAAGGTCATTGTCAGTGAGCGCCATGCTCTATAACACATCCCCTTCCATTATTGTCAGCAATACGCCACAAGGTGTTATATCCATTAAAATCACCCAAGAGGTAACCTAAAAAGGTAAACACAGCCTCCCATTAAATAGGCTGGTTATATCACAGGGAAGTGATCACTTCCATAGAGGTTCTCCACTACCTCCCAAGTAAGTGAAGGAAGGAGAGAGGGAGAGCATATAGAAAGATCAATAACAAAGAACGTATGGGTAGGAATATGGAAAAAGTTGTTAGTTCCCATATTTAGAAGGAAAGGGTCATTGTCAGTGAGCGCATACTCTATGACACATCCCCCTTCCATTATTGTCAGCAATACGCCACAAGGTGTTATATCCATTAAAATCACCCAAGAGTAAGACAGGGGTGGGCAGCTGCAAAATGAGATCATCAAGATCTGTAGGAGATGTTAGCCCAGGTGGCAAATAAACAGAGCACACCGTTAGTAAAAACCCTACTGTAAGGCGAACTGCTACCGCTTCTAGGTTGGTGGAGAGTGGGATAAGTAGAAATGCAGTATGGTTGCCAAGAAGAATAGCAACCCCCACCTCCTTTGGGTCCATCTCCAGTTCTGTCCTTATGTACGATAGTCGTATTTGTTAGCCTTAAAATATGTCTCCTGAAAGCAAAAGCAAATTGGCTCAAGCTTTTTCAGAAGGGCCTTGATGTCGTCATTATTTCATTGGAATCCACAAAAATTCCACTGTAGGAATTCAGCCATTATTTTGGCTTGGTAGGTACATCAGGAGGCTTCCGAGGTGCCAAGGGCTTACTTTTCTCAGTCTTGGATTTATCTCGTTTGGGAAGTATGGGTTCCCAAGTATGGAAATCCAAGATTGAGTCATCTTGTACCTCATTCTCTTCAACATCCATATTTTCTTGGGTACTAGGAGGCACTTCAGCTTTCTTGCTCTTTTCTGTGGAAATTGCTTTTGTTATTTATGGAGCATTGGGAGGTACCAATATGGGAGTGCCAGCTGATTGATCTTTTTGTGTAGGTTTTTCTAAGATTAAGAGGTAACGTGCAATGGGAGTGAATGACTCTTTTGGAGGAATGGCCATTTTTATTTGAGTTCCAATGAAACATCTCCCTGCTACCTTCTGTGGCATAAGTGGATTTGTTGGTATTTATAAGCTTCACAGCTTTTCTTGCCTCCTGATAAGATACGTAAAGCTGTTGAATTTCTTTTTCCTCTTTCAACCTCTGGCATGCTCCATCTCCATCCCCATTTCTTCCATCATGCAGTATGATTGATGACTTTTGAGGTTATGATGAACAAATTGGCGAGTTCCAATATTCCTTACATTTCGAGGGTACAGCTCTAAAACGGTGTTCACAGGCCGGCCGCTAAGTAGGACACCAGACCGAACCTATTGGTAACTCTCTAGGAGGCTTCCGGATCAGCTAGTGTATAATCTTGCTACCTCTACTCTGCCAGATAGTGACTGGAGGGAGTCCAAGTAGTGTGTATGCGGGGAGCATTGTCGAGGCCACGTTATGTCAAGGATCTGGGTTTATTCTTACCATGTGTACGCCATATCCAAAAATTTCATTACTTCATACAGCATGTCCCACCCACTTTTTCTTACTATTCAATACACCATGAATTGTCAAACTACTAGAGCAAGC
This sequence comes from Mastigoproctus giganteus, assembly GCF_048544385.1. Classification (NCBI taxonomy): domain Eukaryota; kingdom Metazoa; phylum Arthropoda; class Arachnida; order Uropygi; family Thelyphonidae; genus Mastigoproctus; species Mastigoproctus giganteus. The sequence continues at coordinate 24,007,865 of NC_143576.1, forward strand.
TTATCTGTGAAAAGATCTAAACCTTCCAAGCATTTCCTAATTCATTTCACAAATATATGTGGTCTCAATTCTAATCTCAACGATGTCCATTTCCACTTGCAGTCTGCCAAACCCCATGTACTTTTTCTGACAGAATCTCAGTTATCGGTTGATTCAACTACTGCTCATCTCAGATGCCCAAATTATTTGCTGTATGATTCTTTTTGCCTCAAAGGTGGTACTTGTGCATATGTCCATTCTGATATTCCCTGTAAGAGACTTGGCAATTTGGAATCCCTCTCTTTGATCTTCTCTGGCTTAAAATCTCTCTACCTCATTGTATCAAATCCATCTGTTGTTTCTACCGTTCTCCCAACTCCACTAATCACTTGGAGCTCTTTGACTTCCTCTATTCGCAACTTGACTTTCTCCAGTCCAACTTTCCTAACAGTGAGGTAATTTTCCTTGGTGATTTTAATGTTCACAACTCCAGCTGGCTTCAGTTTTCTAGTCACACAGACCCAGCTGGTCGAGATGCTGAAGCTTTTGCAATTACTAATGATCTTGCACAGATTGTTCATTTACCTACAGGAATACTGGAAATTCCTAATCATACAGCCAATACACTTGATCTTTTTCTCACAAACAACCCTTCTAAGTACATGGTCGAAGTGAGAGGCCCTTTAGGCACTTCAGATCACAACTTGGTGATTGTCTCTTCTCCAATGGAGCCTTTATCTCATAGCTATTCCCAACCTCGTGTTCTTTGGCATTACAAGAATGCAAAATGGGATGACTTGTGAGACTTCTTTTCTTCTTTTCCTTGGTCGGATCACTGTTTCAAAAGTTCTGATGTCAACGTTTGCTCAGATCGTGTTGGTGAAATAATACTTGCAGGAATGGATTAATACTTGCAGGAAATAATACTTGCAGGAATTTATAGGCCATATTGCTCCGGGATATGCGGTGGTCATTCCCTGACCTTTCCGCATCCTCCGTATTTAGTGGTGATGGGCTCAAACCCCGGTCTAATCAAGAAGCGTGTGCTACGCACTGCTGCTCCTTCCCACCTGGATACGGAGGCACCTCACATCTGGGGTGGTGTCCCCAAAACCTCTCTCAGGATTCTTGATTCCATTCAGAAGAGGGCAGTTAGGTTAATTAATGACTCATCTCTAACAGTCTCTGCACTTGCTGTCTCATAGACGTACTGTTTCTGCTGCATGCCCCTTCTACAGATACTTCCATGGGCACTGTTCTTCTGAATTAGCTTCTATAATTGCTGCTCTCTCTTTCAAAACAGTCCAAACACGTGCTGCCACTATCCAACATCCATTTACTGACCAACTTCAAACTCACAGAACAATCTTTTCATCTTCTTCGTTTATTCATTCAACTGCCGTTTTCTGGAACAACATTCCTTCATACGTATTTCCTGAAAATTACTGTCTACAGAAGTTCAAGTCCAATGTCAACAAATATCTTCTTTCGTCTTCTCAACCTCCAACCCAAGCACGGTAACACCTCTCGTGTTTGGGGTTTACATAAAAAAAACTCATGAGTAAGCAGGGTGTTCTCCTTGGTAGTTAATGCAGGTGGGTTTTGTAGCTGAAAATGGTGTTGTTTCATGCTTTGCAACACAAGAGCATGCAAGGATTCCATGGCAGGACATTTCCGAATGTCCATATTTTTGGCAACTAAAGCACCATAAGAATTTGGCACATATGGATGTACTGGACAGTTGATGTAGCCAGCTTTAATCTCATTAGAAGACGTTGGTTAAATTTATGTCAGAATGATGGTTCTAATGGGAACAAGTTTCCCATTATTATGCACAGATATTCTTTTAACAGCAATCACTCCCTGTGGTTTCAAGTTGGAGCAGATTTCCTCCTCGGTAACGTCAAGAAGGTCCCACTCTGAATTGAAACCTCTCGATGAATTGAGTGTTCTGTGTGGTGTTTCAGTTATCAGTATTCCTTTGAATAATGTTGCTCAGAGTAGCTGCTCTGAATGTCTGTCATTTTTTGTTTCAATTAAGAGGTCCCCAGAACAAAGCCTCTTAACTGATTTAGGGGAACCTGCTAACCCCTCTATGCTTTTCTGTATAAAAAAAGGATATCATTTTCCCAATAGGATTTCTGCTATTGAAATTCATGATTAGAAATCTTGGGACACGCCATGATGGTATTTCTGTTCATTGTCTCATTGCAGCAATGGCAGTTTCTGTTTCTCCATTTGTATTTGCAGATAGGGACTGGGTTGGGACCCCTGAAGAAATTAGTTTATCAGGATTCATAGTATGTTTTATTTTGGTTCGGCACCAGGGTTCCCTACCCATCATGGAGCCCAAAAGGACATCCACTACCCAGCAAGCAAAAATTGCACGCAGGAACAGGATGCCAGGGCCACAAAGACATCATACCTGCAGTCTGAATCCTGTCCCTTCGACCATGAGGATAGGGGCATGGTATTAGCAGCATAGTTCACTTGCAGGCGAACCCACTAGCCAGTTGATCTTGGCTGAGCCTTCCAGAACCACCAGTCTTGTCGAAGCAGGGGCCAAAGTGATGTGTTGAAGCTGGGCCCCCTCAACCACCAGGATAACCCTTTCCAAATTTCTATGGGTTTCAGCACAAGGCAAACATACTGGATTCCTATGGTGTTAGCCTGGAACTTAGGCTGTGGGCATTAGATTCCAGTGAAGCTAATCTGGCGGATCAGCAGCATCACTGAGAGGTCCCTTCACCATGTACAGGTGCCAACTTCAAGGGGCTGGTGTAGAAAACAATCATATAGTAAATCCACAAAAGTATGAGTGACCCACAAGGTCCATTCAATATCTGGAAAGTTAAAGTCCCCTATTATAAGAGAATTTTTTTACTGGCACAATATGTCTATACAGTTGTTCATTACAGTCAGTGGACCTATAACACTTCTACCCTCATTTTTGTTTTCCTAGTGCTTTATGTCACACTAAACTGATTCAACATGGTTGATCAACAGTCGATGGTTCGACTTTTGTTGATCCTGCTCAGGTGGCTGACAAACTGAATCAGTATTCTGCATCTACATTTACACATGAGGAGTTATTCAGGGAGAGGAATGCCAGAAGTTTATATCATACTCTGGAATAAGCTAAATGATTTTATAATAACTGAGAGCAAAGTGCAGGAGAAATCCTTGAAGTTAAACATAAGAGAGGCACCTAGTGTGGGTGGGATCTATCCAGTTATATTAAAGGAGGGAGCAAAAGAAGTAAGCAAACCCTTAACCATAATTATGAGAGCTTCCTTGGACACAGGGAAGGTCCCTATCGACTAGATATGTACAAATGTGACCCTAATTCACAAAGGGAAATCAAAGGGTGACAAGTAATTACAGACCTGTTAGATTAACTTCTGTTCAGCGGAAATTAATGGAGGCACTGGTTAAAGAAGCACTGCAGGATCATCTATACAAGACTGCAGTTATAGTTCAGACACAGCATTGCTTTGTTAAGGGGGTCTTGTCTAACCAATTTTATTGGATATGATGATGTGGTCACAAAGGAACTGGATTCAAAAAATAATTCTGACATCATATACTTGGATTTCAGGAAAGCTTTTGATACTGTTGCAAATGGAAGACTGCTGTACAAATTGGAGCAGTATGGCATTAATGGAAAATTGCTGGTATGGATAAATGGATGGTTGAGTGGGAGAAGGCAGAGTGATAATCAATGGACACTGCTCTTTGTGGACTAATGTTATTAGTGGATTCCCCCAGGGTTCACTGTTGTGCCCACTGTTGTTTTCTGTATTTATTAATGATTTTGATGAAGGATCAGGCTTAATGTCCAAGTTTCCAGATAATACAAAGGTTGTCAGGGTGGTTAATGACACTAATGACAGTACACTACTGCAATAGGATGTAGAAAAGTTAAGCAGATGGGCTGAGAGGTGATGAAATGTACAACTGAAGTTTAACATTGGCAAATGGAAAATACTGCATATATGGGTAGCAGTAACCCCAGAGTAACATATCAACTGGGTGGTACTACATTGGAGAATAAAAAGGATCTATGGGTAATTGTGCAGTCAGAAATGAAGTTTTTTGAGCAGTGCAGACAGTCTGCAAGAGTAACTCATGGTGTCTTTTCAATGATATACAGGAATTTTTCTAGCAGAGATAAGGAGGTGATTATCCCCTTGTATAAGGCAATGGTCAGGCCACACCTTGAGTACTGTATACAGGTGTGGGGTCCTCATTTTAGGAAGGAGGTAGAGCTGCTGGAACAAGCTCAGAGAAGAGCAACAAGATTAGTGAATGGAATAATGGGTTGCTCTTATGAAGAAAGGCTTAAGTTTTGCGAATTACAGTGTCTATAGAGTAGGCACCTGTGAGGTGATCTGATTGAGGTGTATAAGGCCTTGAATGGTTTGAGTGGGTAGTTGATTGCTGGAACAAACTTCCATCTGTGGAAGTTGACAGCTTAAATAATTCAAGGCAGAACTAGACAAACATTTGGAGTGAATGGATGGGTGAAATGAGAAAGGTGTTTTTTTTTTTTTTTTCCCCTTTTCTTTTTTGGCTGATGCTATATAAGCTTGCTTTCTTGCATCATATGCCTCTGGTTTGCATTAGCATTAGCATTAGTAGAGGCATATGATGCAAGAAAGCAAGCTTATTCAGCATCAGCCAAAAAAAAAAAAAAAAAAAAAAAAAAAACACACACCACTCCCATTTCACCCCTCCGTTCGTTCGAAATACCTGTCTAGTTGAGCTTTAAATTTGTTTAGGCTATCGACTTCAACAACAAGTGATGGAAGTCGGTTCCACCAACCAACCACCCACTGGCCAAAGGCAAATTTCCGCACATCTATCCGACATCCGTCCTTCCTCAATTTGAATTTATGCCCTCTGAGGTGATTATTCTGAGCAAGATGAAGAATCCCATTGGCATTGAGCATGCTCAAACCATTCAAAGCCTTATACACCTCTATCAGATCACCTCGCCGGTGCCTAGTCTCCAGACTCTGTAATTTGCAAAACTTATGCCTTTCTTCGTAAGAGCAACCCTTTGTTCCATTCACTAATCTTGTTGCCCTTCTCTGTACCCGTTCCAGCAGCTCTACATCCTTCTTGAAATGAGGCCTCCAGACCTGTATACAGTACTCAAGATGTGGCCTAACCATTGCCTTATACAAGGGAATAATCACCTCCTTATCCCTGCTAGAAAAATTCCTGTATATCATTGACAAGACACCATGAGCTACTCTTGCAGCTCGTCTGCACTGCTCAGAGAACTTCATATCTGCCTGCACAATTACCCCCTGGTCCTTTTCATCCTCCACCACTGTCAGTGTAGTACCGCAGAGTTGATACGTTGCTCTGGGGTTACTGTTTCCCATATGTAGTACTTTACATTTGTCAATGTTAAACTTCATTTGCCACCTCTCAGCCCATCTGTTCAACCTTTCCAGATCCTGCTGCAGCAGCATAGCGTCAGTAGTGTCCTTAACAACCCTGCCAACCTTTGTATCATCTGCAAACTTGGACATTAAACTTGATATCCCATCATCAATATCATTCATAAACACCGAAAACAACAACGGACCCAACACTGAACCCTGTGGAACTCCACTAATAACATTAGTCCACGTTGAGCAGTGTCCATTGATTACCACTCTCTGTCTTCTGCCACTCAACCATCCCCTTATCCATAGCAGCAATTTGCCTCCAATGCCACGCTGCTCCAATTTGTGCAGCAGTCTTCCATGTGCAACAGTATCAAAAGCCTTTCTAAGATCCAAATATATAATATCAAAGTTATTCCCTGCATCCAGTTCTTTTGTGACTACATCATAGTATCCAATCAAATTGGTCAGGCAAGACTTGCCCTTAAAAAAACCATGCTGCGTCTGAGCTATAACTGAATTCTTGTCTAGATGATCCTGCAGTGCTTCTTTAACCAGTGCCTCCATTAATTTACCTGGAACAGAAGTTAAACTAACAGGTCTATAATTACTTGTGTCAGCCTTTGATCCTCCTTTGTGAATTGGGGTTACATTTGCACATCTCCAGTCTATGGGTACCTCCCCTGAGTCCAAAGAAGCTCTCATAATTATGGCTAGGGGTTTGCTTACTTCCTTTGCTGCCTCCTTTAATATAACTGGATAGATCCCATCCACCCCAGGTGCCTTTTTTATGTTTATCCTCAACAATCTCTCCTCCACTTTCCTCTCAGTTATTACAAAATCATCCAGCTCACTGCCAATGTTTACTTTACCTACATCATTCTCCTTCCTGAATAACTCCTCATGCGTGAATGTAGATGCAAAATACTCGTTTAGATTTTTAGCCACCTGAGCAGGATCCTCAACTGTTGAACCATCAATATCCAGTGGACCACTCTGATTCATCCCTTTCCTTCTTGAGTTTAAATATGTAAAGAACTCTTTTCTGTTTTTCTTTGCATCCTTTGCCAAGGATTTTTCGTAGTCTGCCTTTGCCTGCCTAATCTCCTTTGTGACTTGGTTACAGACCAACTTATATCTATCATAGGCTTCCATGTCATCCATTAATTTGTATGTATCCCATGCATTTTTCCTCTCTGCCACATGTCTCATTAGTTCATCTGACAACCATTTAGGCTAAACCTTGAACAATATTTCTTAGTTGGTATGTAAAGCCTGGTAGCCTCCAAGATTAGTTCCTTGAATGCTTCCCATTTTGAGTTTGCTGTTGGTAACATGTGTGGTTTATGCCAAAAGGTAAACATATACACCATTAGATGTAGGGGATGTAAGGCAGTTATTGGGAGATGTTGTTCCTCGGTTGATTTTAAACCCCTGGGGCTCACATCTGGTGTGTATGGGCTTGGCACACCCAGGGTCCTGAGCTGAATATCATCATTCTTCTCTTTCTTGATGATTCCTTTCTACTTTTGACACCAAGGCCAGGTAATCAACACCAGAAACTATAGAAAAGACATCGCAAAGGAGCCCAGAATGTCAGATGACACATGTCGACGATGCCACCTGGCCTCAGAAAAGATCCAACACATCACCGCGGGGTGCAAGGTGATCACCCAGACTGAGAACACTCATAGACACGACCAGGTAGCCAGGATAATACATCAGAAGCTAGCGAGGAAATACCAGTTGACCAAAGAAAGTGTACCATTCTACAAGTACGAACCCCAGGCAGTACTAGAGACCCGAATCCACAAGCCGTACTGGGATCGCGCCATAATAACGGATAAGACCACCCCGCACAACAGACCGGACATAACCCTTGTGGACAAACTGGAAAAGACTACCCACCTCATTGACATAGCAGTGCCGAACACTTTGGTTTGGTTTGAAATTTTACTGGCGCATTAGCAGCAGTGGCTATAAAAGGTAAAAATAGATTCTGGTAACTTTAAAAGAGGTTACCTGGTCAAAAGATTAGGTGTAAGTTTAAAAAGTGGTATATATTCTGAAAATATAAAGGTTATTTTATATACATGTATATAAATTAGTAAGCTGTAAAAAATTAAAAAGAGCTGACACCATGTTATTGTCGGATAAAATCTGACTGAGTGTATAAGGTTCAGTCAGATGGTTTAAAAGCAGTAAAGCACATATTATTAAAATCTGAGCACTCGATTAAAATATGTTTCAGGGATAACATTGTATCACAGGACTCACACATCGGAGGGTCATCAGCCCTCGACAAGAAAGAATGTCAGATGACTGTGTCCTATGCAGTCCGTGCTAGAACAACTTTCTCCTTGCGATTTCTGCGCAGACTAGACTGCCACAGTTGAATTACAGGCTTTATCTGATGTAATTTATTGGTTGTCTGTCTATTCCATGTATCTTGCCACAAGGTATGAATCTTTTTGTGTATTACTTGCCTGTAGTCTGTATAGCGGACTGATAGGCAACAATTATTAGAAGGAATTGCTGATTTGGCTGCGATGTCAGCCCAATCATTTCCCCTAATCCCAATGTGGCTGGGAATCCAGCAGAAGCGGATATCATATTCACGTTCGTGGAGAGAGTGAATCTTCTGCTGAACTTGAGACAGAACTGGGTGAAGATTATATCTGACAGATAGTAAAGCTTGTAAGACGCTCAAAGCATCCGAATATAAAAAGAACCGTTGGTGCTGGCTAATATGATCCAAGGCTAACTGTATAGTGTGCAGCTCCACAGTGAATATGCTGCATTCAGAGAGAATCTGCTCTGATATAGTGGTGTCTGCAAAGACAGCAGCAGATCTTACATAGAATTCTGACTTTGAGCCATCTGTGTAAACTGGCACAAAGTCCGAATGTTCAGCTCTGTGTGCTGAAAAAAGCTGCATGTAGACAGACGATGGAGTGTCCGACTTTCATCAGTTTTTAAGGGAAAATTCGCATGTTGGAACATGAGCATGCCAGGGTGGAAGGGGCTGATTTGGTGTTTGGCAACCTTGTCTACCCTGATTTTAAGTTCTTTGAGTAGCACTTGGAAACAAATACCAAAAATATGATTGGCAGTCTGAAGGGCACTGTACAAACTTTCCTATCATGGCTCAAAAACGGATGGCCACGTCGAATGGTCTGACAGGGATTTCGGTTTTAAAGCATATTGAAGAGACAACTGCTTATGTCGAAGTGATAACAGTGGTTCATTTGCTTCAACGTATAGGCTCTGGACAGGAGATGTTCAATATGCCCCAGTAGCAATACGGATAGCCTGATGATGGATAGAGTCCAGCCATCGAAGTACACTTCCCTGGCTAAATTGTACACCTCATAATTGTACTCATAATCTAGTCTCAATCGCACAAGTGCATGGTAAATGCATAGTAGGGTGCAACAGTCTGCTCCCCAAGATGTAGAGGACAAAGAGCAAAGAATATTAAGACCTCTTGTGCACGTTGTATGAAGTTGATGGATGTGATCTAGAAAGGTCAGCTTTTTATCAAATACGAGTCCCAAGAATTTTGTATCTGACGCTACTGGAATAGCATTTTTGTCCAAGCTTTAAATCAGGTCCAGGATGAAGATTACAACAAAAGTGTAAACAAACGGTCTACTGTGGTGACAACCTGAATCCATTAGTAAGTGCCCAGGAATTAAGGTGATTAATGGCATGTTGCAGTAGTCTTTCAATAACCCTCATGTTGCATGACAGACAAAATATGCTAAAGTCATCAACATAGACAGTTGGAGGAATTTGTTCTGTGATGGAATTTACTTTGATGGCAAAAAGCGTGACACTTAATACTAATCCTTGCAGTACTCCCTCCTCTTGGCAAAATGGACGAAAGAGTGAGGATCCTACATGAACTTGGAAGGATCGCTTGGCTAGAAAGTATTTAATAAAAATGGGGAGATGCCCTCTAAGACCAAGGTCATGCAAATCTTTTAAGATGCCAAATCTCCAAGTTGTGTCATATGCTTTCTCCATGTCAAAGAACACTGATACCAAATGTTTGCGTTTTAGGAAAGCATCCTGGATGGATGTTTCCAGTCTAATAAGATGGTGCAGAGTGGAGCTTTTTCTGTGGAAGCTGCCCTGAATGTTGGAGAGAAGACAGTTTGATTCTAAAAACCACATTAAGTGAAAATTAACCATTCTCTCCATGATTTTGCAGAGACAGCTGGTCAGAGCAATAGGACGTTAATTATAGGGATTTTAGGATCCTTTCCTGGCTTCGCAAATACAAGAACAATTGCCATGCGCCAGGCATCCGGAAACTGCTCTTCAGTATAGATTTTATTATATAAAAGGAGCAGGTGACCCATAGATGTTGGGGAAAGGTACTTAACCATTTCATAATGGATTCCATCTGGTCCAACAGCGCTTGCTTTAGAAAGTGAGAGAGCTCTTTTTAATTCCTACATAGTGAATGGTTCATTGCAGGAACAAAGGCCCTTTAGTGTGAAATTCAGTGCCTGTTTTTCTCTTTTATGTTTCAGGACCAGAAACTCTGGGGGATAGGATGATATCCAGAGATGTTTGAAAATGTTTCCCCAAGAGCATTGGCTATTGCAGTGGGCTCTACTATAGTGCATCCATTATAGTCTAAGATCGATGAGGGGTGAGATGTATATTTTTTTTTCATTTTCCAGATTTTATCCCAGGCCACCTTAGCATTGGTAGACTGGGTAATCGATGCCGTAAAATGGATCCATGATTCCTTCTGACTCTGGTGGTGAGTGTACCGAGCTTTGGCTCATGCGAGTTTGAAGGCTATAAGGTTGGCCATGGTGGGATATCGGCAGAATATCCCCCATGCTTTGTTTTGCTCTTTTTTTGGCTGCTGTGCATTGTGAATTCCACCATGGTTTGGGAAAAGGTGGAAACCAGGAAGATGTTTTTGGGATTGCAATTGCAGCTGCATGGACGATGTTTTCTGCAATGCACATGACTGCATCATTGATAGGCTCCTGATTTACCGTAGTGATTTCAAAATTTGCCTGATGTTGAAAGGCATTCCAGTCAGCCAGATCAAACTTCCACCGTGGTAACCTAAAAGGCAGACATGGTCTCTGAGTGTGTAAGCAGGTTATCACAGGGAAGTGATCACTTCCATATGGGTTCTCCTCCACTTCCTAAGTGAGAGAATGGAGAAGAGAAGGGGAGCAGATAGATAGATAAATGGCAGAAAACGTGTGGGTAGGCATGTGGAAGAAGGTGTTTGTTCCAATATTTAGAAGGGAGAGGTCGTTGTCATTTAGCATAAGCTCTATGACTCATCCCCTTCCACTGATGCTAGCACTACCCCACAGGGTATTATATCCATTGAAATCCACGAGAAGTAAGAAAGGGAAAGGCAACTGTATTACAAGATTATCAAGGTCTTTCTGGGAGATGTCACTCCCAGGTGGCAAATAAATAGAACAGATGGTTAATAAAAATCCCACTGTAAGGTGAATTGCAACAGCCTCTATGCTGGTTGTAAGTAGAAAAGACTGAACTGGGGTCTGGTTGCCCACAAGGATAGCCACTCCTCCATAGGCAGGACCATCGGAAATTCTATCCTTTCGAAAAATTGTGATGTTATGCATGGTGGAATCACCATCTGCCTTTAAGTAAGTCTCCTGCAAGCATAAGCAAACTGGCTCATGCTTTTGCAGGAGGGCCTTGATGTCATCAGTATTTTGCCGGAATCCATGACAATTCCATAGTAGGAATTTAGCCATTATTTTGGCATGGTGGTTCCATCAGGCAGCTTCCGAGGTGCTGAGGGCTTACTTTTGTCAGTCTTGGATTTATCTTTTTTGGGGAGGTATGGATGCTGTCCCATGTCCATTTCTTCCTCTGCAATGAGTTCCAAGACTGATTGTCTGGTACCTCCTTGTCCTTTACATCCGTTGTTTCTGGTATTACTGGTGGCTCTTCTTTACCACTTGGTTTTGGTAGTGGTGGAGCACTAGGAGGTACGGACAATAGGAGTGGCAGATGACTGTGATTTTTGGTGGGCTTTTGTGAACTCAATAAATAGTGTGCAATCAGAGTGAATGACTCTCTTGGTGGCATAGTCATCTCTGTTTGTGTACCGATAGTGCACTTCGCAGAAACCTTCTGAGCATATGAAAGCTTCCTGTTATTTATTGGCTGGATGCATTTTATAGCCTCTGGGTAGGAGATATTCAGCTCTGTTTTTAGTTTTTGGATCTCTTTTTCATCCTTCCACCGCTGGCATGCTTTGGAGTATGCAGGCTCCTTGGCTCAATTTACACAGATCGGTTTGGAAGCTGAACATTCCTTGCTCTCGTGGTCTTTCGCACCACATCGTGTTTGTGAGTGGCTGTATTTTTGGCATTTAAAACACCTCAGTGGGTTTGGAATATAAATCCTCACTAGGCAGTTTAAGTACCCTGCCTTGATGGAACTTGGAGGCCGTGGGGTGTTAAATGTTAGGATGAGAACTCAATAAATAGTGTGCCATCCCATCCTTTCGATTCCCGTCCTTTCACATTGATATTCTTTTGACAGCCCTCACTCTTTGTTCTTTCAATTCAGAGCAGATCTCTTCTTCAGAGACATGAAGAAGGTCCCACTCTGAAATGACACCTCGTGAAGAGTTCAAAGTTTTGTTGGGGGTTACAGTGATAGGTATTCCCCATATTGATTTGGCTTTCAGGATTTTTTTCGCCTGTTTCATATTTGTAGCTTCGATCAAGCACCACAACGCAGTTGTTTTACAGATTTAGGTGATCCTGCCAACCCTTCTAATCCTTTCTGGATAAAGAAGGGTGACATCTTCCCAATTGACTGCTCTCTGGTGGAATGGAGAATGAGGAAGAGCAGTGTCATGGTCTTGTATCACCACTTCCGGCTCTTTTTACAGAGGTGTTTTCTATGTTATCATCTCAATTAGGTAGGGGCCTTGTTAGGGCCCCAGAATAAATACGATTTAAATTACTCATATGAGTAAGATAAAAATTTCCAATGCCCTAAGTACCTCACCCACCACAGAGCCCTATGAGGGGACACCCACTTGTGAACTAGCAGGTACTGCGTACACGAATGGGATGCCAAGTTCGCTTAGGAACACCATACCCACATTTCCAAAAAGCCTTGATTCCATCCCAGGATCAAAGGGAGGGAGACTTGTTGGAACACAGTTGACCCTAGCAGTAAGAATCATCTGCCGACTGATCCCAGTCGGGCCAGTCCAGGACCACCCATCTTGTCGAAGCAGGGGCCAAAGTGGTGTATCAAGGCTGGGAACCTGAACCACCAGGAACCCCCTTTCCGAGTTTCCATGGGTCGTGGCACATGGCTGCACACGCCGGATTCCAATGATGTAACCCTGGAACCAAGGTATGGGCGTTGGATCCCAATGATGCTAATCTGGAACACCAGCAGCATCATTGGGAGGTCCCCTCCTACGTACAGGTGCCAACGTTGACAGGTCATATGCCTCTACTAATGCTAACATTGCACTGACCACCCATATTCACTGGATGCACTGCCTTAGGTTTTATATTCTTCTTAACTATGAGCATAACCCCTTCAACTCACTGCACACATGCTGTCTGTCATTTCTGTACACATTGTATTCCCCATGTTCAAATTCTACAACCCTTATGTCTGAGTGACACAATGTCTCCGATAACCCTACAATGACCACATTTGATGACTTAACCAAAATTTCATATTCATCAAATTTATTTACTATGCTGGTAGCATTAGTGTACATAAACATATAACTACAATTGTTTACCCTTAGTAATCCTAAATTAGCCCGTGTATTCAAATTTGTTGTTAGATGATGGACCCCCCCCCCCTCCCCAGATATCTAGAAATCTCCAATACCTTGCTTTTCAGGCTGTTCCAATAGAAGCAGTGCAAGAATCACTTTCACTTCTGCCTGTGACTACTATTAATCTATTAGTCTGTATATCCACCAGGCTACACAGCCTAATAGATTAATATAAATTAATATAGACAGCAGTTTTCTGATTCACCTAACACTGCCTTGATAGCATCAATAAATATTCCTACACCCTTTCTATTTAAGTATATTCTATCACTGTCTGGCCACTTGTTAATAAAAATGTAAAAAAAAAAGTAATGTAGAAACAGTCTCTCTTATTAACAAGCAAAGACTATGCCGAGAATAATTCTACCCAACAGAAGCCAACCTGATTAACAAGGCTCTCATCATCTACTCCCTCTTATCATGTCTAGGCAGGATTGCAAACACTTTCAATTTTTCCAATAATTAACAACTTACTGACTAAAGGGAAATCTACCTACAATCCAGAATAAATCCTACTTCTCTCTCAGAGCCTTAGACTCTCAATGAGATCCCCTCTAAGGTGCCTGGTTGCCAAGCTCTGTAGCCCCTATATTCAAAGCCTTTCTTGGCAGAGTAGCATTAGTTTCTTCAACTACTTTAATACCTGCACTGATACCTATGTCAATACCTACTTTCAATACCTTCTTTACTGAAATCTCAGTTTAAGTTTCCTCCTCATGGAGAGGTATACCCTACCCTCTTAATCTAAGTTTGATTAACTACAGCCCAAATGAAGGGACTGCTAATAATTCTGTAGTGATTCAAATCTTAAAATAAGTAGCATGTGGCAAATCCATTACTGTAATGGAGAATTCTCTACTGGAAAAAAAATACACAATTAACAGTAACTTCAATGAAGTTATTTCTATGCAATGTTTTTATATATGAAATAATACCCAGTGGTGCAATTTTTGGACTCAAAAATCCAACTGGCTGGTCTGCTGCTCAACGTATTTGACCAGATGTTTAAAATATACAATATAAAACTAAAACTTTTATAAAAAAAAATTTTTTTTTTTTTTTCAGGGATTGGGTGCAAACAAAATTGTACCTGTGGTGACATCTCTGCACTGTTACTGTTGGTTTTATTCAAGTGTGTTTTCAAGTATATAGGATTTGGCACATTTTAAGAATATGTGTGAAATTGTTGATTCTAAATATTTTAAATAATACTCACATAATTCCTCTGTATATCTGGATGGTCTTTTTCCAAGCCATCATCCAAAATAGTAACTACAATTCCTTTCCCAGTTATACCTTGCATCCAGGCTGCTTGCACATTCATATCCAATCCATGTCCACGATTCTTGAAAAATTAAAATATATGAAATAAGCATTAATTGAATAAAAATTGGTACACATACATATATATAAAATTAATTATTAATTGTTGCAGTGTCTTTGTATACAGTCGTCAATACCCTTCAATAAAAAATCTGAAACCTAAAAGGAACATTACGATTGTAGTGCTAAAACTTGGGTCATAAAACTGCTGCAGGGGGTCATGAACTGCTATTTCTTATCCTTCATCCCATAAGGAAACAAATTCTTAAAAAAATAGCATAATCAGAAACCGAATGAAAATAACCAAGTCACATAGAGTAATTTTTTTTATTATTATATTTATTGATATCAGTTAATGTGATACCCATAGTACAACCAAACCAGAGTAACCAATTTCTAATAGTAAAAATACTAAACTAGTTATTTAAATTAGCTAGTAAAATGGCTTAAAGTAGATGATTTTTTCTGACTGAAAATTATGACCACATGTTATTCTTTACCTCGTGGTATTACTAAACACCATTAATTTCCCCCCTTTCTTTTTTTTTTTTTTTAATAAGTTTAGAGCAACAAATGACAAAATATTTTTCACAGTGCAATCAACTAATCCATAGACTATATTATTATTATTATTATTATGCGGAGATTCTCAAGATCATATACACGGAGATTCTCAAGATCATAGAACAGTTAAAGAACAAGAAATCTTACGGACTTGCCTGTATTACGGTAACTGAAGTAAAGAGAAATAAAAAACAGTTCACTGTTCTCTTGGTGGGGCTTATAGCACGAATGATGGCGTCAGGAGACTATCCTACAAATGCACTTTCTTTTAAAATAATCCCTATATATAAAAAGGGACCACCTGATGACTTTTGTAATTATAGACCAATAACAATACGGTCAGTTATAAATTAGATAATAGAAAATTATATATTTACCCATATAAGTAAATATCTACATCAATATGGACTGTTAAATAACTCTCTATTCTCATATCAGAAGGGTAAGAGCACACAGACATTATTAGAGAGTTTAGTAGACTCTTTTAACTTACATTTGAACAACAATAACTTCATAATGATCTTATTTATAGATTTGACCTAAGCATATGACTTAATTGATATCTCAATCTTGAAACAGAAATTACTGAAATATGGTATAAGGGGAACAGTCAATCAACTCTTAACATCTTATTTAACCAAAAGAAAAAATCACAGTTGAAGTAGAGAATACAACGGGAAAATCATACAATATAAAGAGAGTACCACAGGACACCAATGCAGGGCCAATCAGGTTCGAAGTAATTAAAAACTTTTTAAAAATTTATGCAGATGATTTAATCTTATGTACAATTGGAAAGAACCTTGCAAAAATGGCATTATATTTACAGCAGGATGTAATACATTTACAAAATTGGTTGCATTACAATATATTAGCACTCAGTTTTGAAAAAAACTAAATTCTTGGTAATTAGACCCCCTCACCAAACCCTGGACATTCATCCCTCTATTAAATTACATAAACATGAATGCCTACATGAACAGAACTTCCAGAATTGCAATTGTCTAACAGTTGAAGAAGTTTCAAATCACTGTTACCTTGGGTTATGGATAGACTATAATCTAAGTTGGGCAATGCAAATAACAAATTTATACAAAAAAAATGAGATTTTATGTGTACTTCTTTTATTATATTAAAAATAAATTAAATCAAAGAACTAGTAGACTCCCAACTCAATAATTTAGTAAATGTATGGGCAAGAGCAAATATAACTGAAATAAGGGTTATAAACAATTTACTAAACAGGATTCTGAAACTGTTCGTGGGGACAAACTCTTGGAACGATCTGAATAAGAGAAGGCAATTTTTGTTAAAATACAAAATACTATATCCAATTCAAAAACTGAAGTTAAATTTATCCTTGAAAAATCTTAACACTATTTATGAAGAGTTGAATCTTCAAAGGAATGTTTCACACAACTTAAGGAATCCAAAAACAGTTGTTTTGCCTCACCCTAGGGTACTAAATAGATTTGGAGATAGGCATACAATGAACATATTAAATAACTTGTTGGCAAGCATTGATTTCAGGCTCAGGAGAGGTTATTCAATCTCCAAATTAAAATTCTTAGTAAGAAAATTTTTGATACTCAATGATACAGTAGAATAGATTTTCAATGCAGATCAATCACTACCTCTATTTACAGAGTGGAATGTACAGAGTTACACACACTCTAGTTACAGAGTGTGTAATGACTTCATTGTCTTTTCTGTTAGCTAACAATTTTGTATGCAAAAACTGATTTAACTGATGAATTGCAACTTGTTGTCAAGGAATTTACTTTTCTTAACGAGTTCTTGTATTGTAAACAAATTCAAATGATAAATAAATTTGTATTGTATTGTATGGCATTATTATTATTACTAGCCATATAGTGCAAGGAAGCATGAGGCTCATGCTGCACCAGCTAAAAAAATTTTGAGTTACCCTTAGAGGGAGAGAGAGAAGTAGAAGGGAATCACCAAGAAAGAGAAGAATGATGATAATGATGATATCCAGCTCAGGACACTGGGTGTGCCAAGCCCATACTTACCAGATGTGAGCCTTGGGGTTAATTATGAAGTGTATTTTCTATTAATGAAATACATGCAGTATGTATTCTAATTGTTAATTTTTGTTAATTTACCATTAATATCTCTCTATACATTAAAAACGTTTTCCTCCTAGTGATATTTATTCAAGCCAATGGGAGAAGAGGGTGGGGTGATATGTCACTACAAATGTGCAAGTAAATAATTACATTGTTGTCTTCCATTGAAAAACAACTGCCTCCATAACGTTCACCGAACTCGTGCACTTGCTTCACTCTGTAACACATGGCCACGCATGGCATCATTTGATGTTTCATTGTAATGTCAGCTGATAAAGGGACCCAATATAGTTTGTATTTTTGTAAATAGTTTAGTATTTTGTAAATATTTTAAATATTTGTATAGTTTGTAAATATTTTAGTTAAATATTTGGTCAAAATTCAGATCTTGGGTACCTCTCCATACTTCAACTAAAAGTCAGGTAGAAGGCAGTGATTGGCAGGTGCCGGCCACTGTTTTCCCACGCCCCCTTCTTCCTAGGTTGACATGCCTGGGATGTTTATCCCCCCACTTGCTGCTGTTTTAAAATCGGGAACTCGTTTTCCCGATTTTAAAACAGCAGCAAGTGGGGGGATAAACACCCTCTCTAAGCTAAGCATCCCCTCCTTGATGACAAAATAATCAGAAACAAAACGCGATCACAATAATCACCCAATCACAGAACTCAACCAAACAATCACTCCATTCTATGATCACACCCACTGTGTGGAGACAAGTGGTACCCAAATAATAGATTTTAGCCAAATATTTTAGTCCTGCTCTTTCTGATGCAACAATATTCCTCATGCATTATGAAACCTGAAGAAAAAGGCCTTTTCCTAAGTGACCTATGTAAATGCAGGTAAATAATTACATAGTGATATTTATTCTACCTTGAGAATGTTGCATGGTGGGGTAGCCAATTGGAGAAAAGGAATATGGGTCATGTGATACAAGTAGGCGGGGTAATTATGTCACTACAAAGGCACAGGTAAATACAGTGGATTCCAGTTATTTGAGCCACCAGTTAATCGGGGCAGTTGTTTATTTGGGGCAAATCTTAAAAAACAGAACCCAATCGAGAAAATAGCCAGGGTTTACTTTGCTTAATTGAGACAACATGCCGTTTAATCGGGGCAGGAGACCGCAGCACTGGAGATTACCCTACGATTGTCTCCGACCGTACCACGTGGTTCAGTCAGTTTTCTGGAGGTCACAACCATGAAACAATAAAAACAATTAGCAGTCACCTGTTTTGTTAGTGCAATCTATCATAAACAGATAGTAAACTCGATCTTATTGAATTTGCAATAATACTGACAGCTGGAATTCTGTGGGTTATTGTGGTGAAATGTGTTCACACTTCCATAGAATCTTCAATCATATAAAAAAATTAATTTTCAGAATCTTCGCTTCATTCTTATTTTTAAAACTTTGTAACTTGTTACTTCATTCTCACTTGCACATACCGTGTTATTACTTGCAATTTTTGTGTGCCATGTTCTTTGTTATTGATTGCTTATCTTTTTACTGTTTTAAATTTTAACCCCACCCACAAATGTCAACTAGTTAATTATTCCGATTTTCATGTATATTCTTCCGATTTTCATGTATCATTTAATTTTTTAATTGGTAAGGTAATAAAGGGTAAATTGGATAATATTCCTCCCATTTTCGCTAATTAGAATTGCTGTTTAATAGAATTAAAATTCAATACACAAACATGATCAAAATGACCAGCGCTTACTACACATCGTATTGTTATGTTTGTTATTTTGGTTTTTAGGAGCATTAGCAACTAAGGCCACATTGCTCCGGGGATATGCGGTGGTCATCCCCTGACTTTACTGCATCCTCCGTATTTGATGATAACGGGCTCGAACTCCAGTCTAATCAAGAAGCATGTGCTACGCACTGCTGCTCCTGCCCACCTGGCTACAGAGACGCCCTACACGTCATATAGTGAACGGTACTTTACTATGGTGACTCCATCGTAACATGATTTGATTGTACAGTGAACCAATTGTAAAGCGCACATCCATCACATATTTTTAACTTTTTTTACGTGAAACTTCGGATAATTGGGGCAGCCGCTTAATTGAGCCAAAATGCACAAGTCCCGATATGTTCCAAATAACCGGAATCAACTGTAATTACATAGGTCATTTTCTGATTAGATATCGATCATAGTGGCGTAGTGTTTGGGTAAGGCATCATCTGCGGTTTCCCACATCTGCACCATCAGTACTCTTGTGATGAATACAGAACCTCTGTAAAAGCCAGAAAAATGTTGTGTTGCATGTGTAGTTTAGTGTTGAGTTCTGTTGTTCATGCTGGCTTCTTAGCTGCAGGGCCCCTAGTGGGAGTCCATGTCCCTGTTGCCACCACTGGGAAGTGAGCCAGGCTGTCCATAGCATTCTGGCTCTCCATTAGGGATTGTCTAAGCTTCCTGATGGAGAACAAAAGGAAAAAAAAAAAAAAAGGACGAGTGAGGGAGATAGCCGAAGGATGGTAGTAAAATGGAGAGGAAGAACATTGGTGTGTTTCGACAGGTGTCTTTTACGTAGAAAAGATTTGACTTACTCCGTCATACCTGTACATTTTACTTAAAATGTACAGGTAAAAAAGCATGCACAGGGATTGGCAAGCAAAGCGAGAAGAGGGAGAAGTCCCCTAGTGTATTTATTATTATTATTAATGTAACACTTTTTCAGATAATGTCGCATTTTTAGTGTATCAATAATCTTTATTCCTTCTGCTCATTTACAGAAACATTTTGGCACTGCAATAGGTGATCCAATTCTTTTGTGCCCTCAACCTGAATTCCAGGAACTAATGTCCCAAGTTATGTAATCATATTATGTCTGCTCTGTTCGGTGCTGAAAGTAGAGACAATGGATTAATGAAAGGGGAAAATCCTTGCATTTGTGGAATTGTGGTATGGCATAAATCCAGAGAGACTACATGTGAAATTGTTATTTTTGCAAGTACAATATTACAAGATACAGAGTGAATGACAAAGTTGCAATACAATATCCTAATATGCCGACAGCTATTCTGTCTGCCATAGTGAATATGTACCAATTCCAGTCAGACATCAGAATTTTGATACCTCCAGGACAGATTCTGATTCTTCCTTTGACACCATAGTGAACTTAGGGGTACAAGTGAAGTAGAATCCACATTGCAGAAACACAGTTCTGCTTGTTTACACAAGCAAAACTGAACAATTTTGGTATACAATTCTGATCTTCAAAAGAATTTAGCAATAGCACTTCGCCTCCATCTTGATGAAAAGAATCCACTGGCACCTGGCATTTCATCTGCTTGGTACAGAGAAAAACGATTTAATTTACTTCTACTGAAAGAAGGAATCCCCTATGTTCTGTATTGATGTAAATGGCTTGCTTAATCACAGCACAAGATATTAGTCTATGCAAGTAGCACAGTGGTATCATCACCGTCCTGCCCACACTGGGTGGAAAAGGCGCGGGTTCGAATCCCATCGATGACGAGAGGAACATTAGAGGGCTTTTTTCACTCTGTGGTTGTTAGCCGGTCTCAGGCGTAGATAGAAATGTTTTTTCCCCACAGAAACTGGGGATTTTTTGTCCAGCAAACAAGAATATCGACCAGAGAACACACACAATTTACAGAAAAAATAAATACGGGTAGATGTAATCATTTACAGGGGATCCTAATATCATAATTCAGCACAAGATATTATTATTATTATTAGCCATATGGCGCAAGGAAGCCCAAGGCTGCACCAGCCAAAAAAAAATTTCTGAATTACCCCAAGAGAGAGAGAGAGAGAGAGAGAGAGAGAGAGAGAGAGAGAGTCAGAAGTAGAGGGGAATTGCCAAGAAAGAGAAGAATGATGATATATTATGTACAATCCATTGGAATGGAGGTCCTTCACAGGCAGCTCAATGAATCAGATTCTTCATGAGGAGGTCAATTTTTAATGAAAATAGTGGTGGTGTTAAATTACCTATTACTATAATGCATTAGGGCTTATGCCTAAGGCTGCGAGAAAGTTAGACTATGTACAAGCAAGTGTAAATGCATCATATTAGTACACAGCCAATTCTAGATTAGGAAATTTGCTAATCTAGAATTGGCTGTGTACTAATATGATGCATTTGCATCATATTAGTACAATAGGTGATCAAAAATGTTGGGTGGTTTTTATTTTTGTTTAAAATTAGTAAGACAGTTATTTATTTGATAAAGTACATAAAATTGTTTCTTAAAATTTTATGTAAATCAAATTGTAAGAAACAATTTTTTGTCATGGGGAAACCACAGGAATAGAAGTCAACATAGAGGTGTGGTGCAACGCTGGCACCATGCCAGAGACAGATAAAGTTGCCGCCTTCTGTTGAAGGCTTGTGGCACAAATCCTAATAGAGACAATTTATTTTTATTTTTATTGCAGAATTTTTGACTTAATGCCAGGTGAAAAGGAGTTACAGATGGCAAAAATGACTATAGGAAGTCCAGGTAGGGGCAATTCAATTGAACAATATGTGTCACCCGGTCTTCAGGTTGTCCACAGAATGAAGAGACAAAAGCATTGAATGATGCTAATTTGGCTTGCAGAGATCCATGTTCATTTAAAATAGAAAAAATTATGTATGCTAGATATGAAAGAACCACTTAGAAACAAGATTTGTGGGAAACAATAGAGGCATCAGGAATAAATATGAGTGTACTGTTAGCTTTTGAAATTGAAGACTATCAGTTCTGCAATAAAAATAAAAATTGACTGTCTTTATTAGGATTTTCAAATTTTCAAGTTTCTTATTTACTTTACTGAAATGTTACCTTCACAACGAGTTGCCATGATATTGCACTACTTCGAATAAGTAATGCTCCACCAAAGGAGAAGACTGTTGTTACTTATTCTCAGCAGATACCACCACCCAGATGGCACTGTTTCAGGGCTATTTGGCCCTTCTTTGGTGGGTGGGTAGGTACCCTAGTGATGCAATGATGACAAAACAGTTATGAAGTATAACTCTACAATATAACGGTGCCGTCTGGGTGGTGGTATCTGCTGGTGGTGGTATTCGGTGGTGGCTTCAAGTTGTCCAATGGCTGGCCATCTCAAAGAATGATCTAAGTAACAATGCCTTGCCATCCTGAGTAGTGGAGTTGTGTTTATCCTACTAAGCAAAAATCCAAAAAACCTGTGTTTTTATAGGCATGAATAATTTGCATAATGTATGGCTCTGTAAGGGGAGGTACATCGATTTCTATTAGATACTCAGTATTTTCATGCCAGGATGCCTATGATATCAAATATTTACCTTCAGTGACCTGTTCACAATAAAATATTCATGAAAAACATTTTGTTCTGTTAATTTTGGCAAGCAGTGTATTATATACACTGATTGGACAGAAATCATGGGATACCTATCTAGTAACGGGTAGGCCCATCTTTCATCCTGAAAAAAGGCATTCACACGGTGAAGCGTTAAGTCCACTAGTTCATAAAAGCATCCCACAGGTATTTCCATACATGCTTGCTGCACCACTGGCCATAATTCCATTGCATTCCTGGGTGGAAGATCAAAAGCTCACACGGACCGTTCAACAGCATCTCAAAGATACTCCACAGGATTCATGTCTGGTGAACAAGGAAGCCATTCCATGGTGGTAAAATCTGCAGAATGCTCTTCGAACCACATTATAGTCACCACGGCTCTGTGGGGAGGCGCACTGTCCTGCTGGAAGAGTCCATAGCCCTGTGGGTGCACAATAACCATGAAGGAATGCAGATGGTGTGCAAGGATGGACATGTAATGTGACCATTCAGAGATAAGTCTAGACGTACCAGAGCTCCCAACATGTGGCAGTTGAACATGCCCCAGACAATTACTGACCATCCACCTGCCCGAACAGTTCCTTATTGACATTAGAGGTGTATAGCTTTGTTCGGTTTCTGCCAGATACACACCCTCACATCCATTTGAAATAACTGGAAACGGGACTCATTCGACCAGAAGACCCATCTCCAATCACCCAAGGTCCAGTGCCAATGTTCTTTCACACAGTTGAGGATTAGAGTCCTGTGTTGTGGTGTTAGCAATGGGACTCTGGTGGGTTGGCAGCTCCCATAACCTATTGGGAGGGGGGCAGTTGCCCTCTGAATCACACCCCTTTAAAATGCATTACTTGCTTGATGTTTGTGGAGCAAGGTATGGGACATGATATTGCCACGAGGGATGTCTTTGTGTGTGCGCAATGTAAAGAAATAGGGAAATTCAGCATTGTTATGGGCCTATATGAGAGCTTGAAGGACAGGGTGAATCCCCTCAAAGGATCTAAATTGAGGGGGCCCATCAAGCTCTCAGCTACCCACATCAATGCCAGAGCTTGCACTTGGTCATCACACAACACAGCAGCAACCCCCAAGGCAGAATGTGCTGGTCCCACAGAAACTAGTAGTTGTTAGTGACTCTATTGTCAGAGAAACGGGGAACATACTTTGTAAAAAGGATAGGTGGTACAGAACCAGGGTTTGTCTGCCAGGGGCAAAGGTTGATGACGTAGAGCAGATATCATCTTTTAAGGGCACAAAAGGTGATATAGTTGTACATGTTGGCACTAATGATATTAAGAGTAGAAGACCGGCAGAATTAGTTAACCAGTACAGGTCACTGTTGAAAAAAAGCCGTGAATTAGGGTTGAATTTGAAAGTGTCTGCAATTCTGGCCAGACACGATAGGAGGGAGTATATGATGAGAGCCTTGTCGATCAATTCAGCCGTGGAAAGATTGTGCAAAGCTCAAGGGGTAGAATTTTTTTCAGCCTGGTCTGAACTTGTTAACAGGAGAAACTGCTTCTACAGGGATGGGATACACTTAAATAGAATATGTTCAAGAATATTTTCTGATGCTTTCGAGGCAGTATTAGGCGAGTCGGAAAACTGCTAGCTTGGGGGGGATACAAGGACTAATAGATTAACAGTAGCCACTGGCAGAGGTGAAAGTGATTCTTGCACAGCTTCTATTGGAATGAACAGCAGCCTGGAAAACAAGATGCAGGATATTTCAGAGACTGCTGCGAGTCGCTGCAGTACAAGTAAACACATGGGTTGTGTTAGAGTAGCTAATAGGAACAGGTGCATATATACTTGCGTGTACACCAATGCTAGGAGTTTGGTAAATAAATTTGATGAATTTCAGGTATTGCTCAAAACATCAAAGGCAGATATTGTTGGGATATCAGAGACGTGGTGTCACACAGATATAAGGAATGCAGAACTGAAATTTGGGGAGTACAATGTATACAGAAAGGATAGACAGGATAGAAAGGGAGGAGGGGTTATGCTATTAGTTAAGAAACGTATAAAATCCAAGGCAGAGAAGCCAGTCGACATTGCTGGACAGTGCAGTGTCGAGTCATGGTATGACATCAAAATTGAGAGTAGAAGTGTGCTATAGGCCTAATGACTCTGATGAGTATAATAAGAAACTGTACAGGGAAATAGAGTGGGCCAATAAATCAGAGAGTCTTATAATGGGGAATTTTAATTTCCCAGATATTGATTGGAATTTGTGGTTTGGTCACTCACACACTAGCAAGGCTTTCTGGATTTATAGGATGATTGTTTTCTACATCAGAAAGTTCGGGAGGCAACTAGAAGGAGTAATACTCTTGATCTGATTATCAGTAGTGATTCTTCATGCATTAAGAATCTGCAGATAAAGAAACCACTACGTGGCAGTGATCACAGTGTGCTGAAGTGGGATTTACTCAAAGAGGTAACTACCATCAGGGGTAAAGGGAAGAGTTTTTGCTTTTGTAAAGGTGACTACTATGGTCTGAGACAGTATTTAAATTCTATACAGTGAGTCTAATTGATGATGTTACCAACAGCAAATTCAAAATGGGAAGCATTCAAAGAACTTATCTTGGAAGCTACTAAGCTTTACATACCAACTAAGAAATATTGTTCAAGGTTTATGCCTAAATGGATGTCAGATGAACTGATGAGACATATGGCAGAGAAGAAAAATGCATGGGATGCATATAAATTAATGGGTGACATGGAAGCCTATGATAGATATAAGTTAGTCTGTAATCAAGTCACAATGGATATTAGGCAGGCAAAGGCAGATTATGAGAAATTCTTGGCAGAGGATGCAAAGAAAAACAGAAAAGAGTTCTTTACCTATGTAAACTCTAGAAGGAAAGGGATGAATCAGATTGTCCACTGGATATTGATGGTTCAACAGTTCAGGATCCTGCTCAGGTGGCTAACAAACTAAACGAGTATTTTGCATCTACATTCACACATGAGGAGTTATTCAGGAAGGGGATTGCCGGAGGTGAAGTAAACTCTGGCAGTGAGCTGGATGATTTTGTAATAACTGAGAGCAAAGTGGAGGAGAAATTGTTGTGGATAAACATAAAAAAGGCACCCAGGGTGGATGGGATCTATCCAGTTATATTAAAGGAAGTAAGCAAACCCTTCGCCATAATTATGAGGGCTTCTTTGGACTCAGGGGAGGTACCCATAGACTGGAGATGTGCAAATGTGATCCCAATTCACAAAAGAGGATCAAAGGCTGACACAAGTAATTATAGACCTGTGAGTTTAACTTCTGTTCCAGGAAAATTAATGGAGGCACTGGTTAAAGAAGCACTGCAGGATCATCTAGACAAGACTTCAGTTATAGCTCGGACACAGCGTGGTTTTGTTAAGGGAAAGTCTTGCCTGACCAATTTGATTGGATACAATGATTTGGTCACAAAGGAACTTGATGCAAGGAATATCTTTGATATTATATATTTGGATCTTAAAAAGGCTTTTGATACTGTTGCACATGGAAGACTGCAGCACAAATTGGAGCAGTGTGGCATTGGAGGCAAACTGCTGCTACAGATAAAGGGATGACTGAGAGGGAGAAGACAGAGAGTGGTAATGAATGGACACTGCTCATCGTGGACTAATGTTATTTGTGGAGTCTCTCAGGGTTCAGTGTTGGGTCCATTACTGTTTTCTGTATTTATAAATGATACTGATGATAGTATATCAAGCTTAATGTCCAAGTTTGCAGAAGATACAAAGGTTGGCAGGGTTGTTAAGGACACTACTGACACTATGCTGCTGCAACAGGATCTGGAAAGGTTGAGCAGATGGGCTGGGAGGTGGCAAATGAAGTTTAACATTGACAAATGTAAAGTACTACATATGGGGAAACAGTAACCTCAGAGCAACGTATCAGATGAAAGGATGTAGAGCTGCTGGAACAAGTACAGAGAAGGGCAACAAGATTAGTGAATGGAACAAAGTGTTGCTCTTACGAAGAAAGGCTTAAGTTTTGCAAATTACAGTGTCTGGAGACTAGGCACCGGCTAGGTGATCTGATAGAGGTGTATAAAGCCTTGAATGGTTTCAGCATGCTCAATGCCAATGGGATTCTTCCTCTTGCTCAGAATATCACCTGAGAGGGCACAAATTGAAATTGAGGAAAGACAGATGTAGGATAGATGTGCGGAAATTTGCCTTTAGCCAGCAGGTAGTTGGTTGGTGGAACAGACTTCCATCCTTTGTTGTGGAAGTTGATAGCCTAAATAAATTTAAGACTCAGCTGGACAGGTATTTCGAATGAATGGAGGGGTGAAATAGGAGTAGTTTTTTTGTTTTTTTTGGCTGATGCTGCGTAAGCTTGCTTTCTTGCATCATATGCCTCTACTAATGCTAATGCTAATTGCAGCTAATGATTGCCTGATGGACTTATTGGAGACATTTCTGGCACTTTCCTCGTTGAAGTCAGCAGTGATTTGTGCCACTGCCGCTCTCCAGTTGGCTGAAACAGTGTGAGACAGATGTCGACAGCCACATTCGTCCACCACCTTTCTCTGCCCACAGCACTGTCTACGATGTGATGTTATTCTGGAAATAGCGTATTCCTGATATCCTTGATACTGTCGAATGGAGATAGTGCAATTTCTGTATCACCTCCACAATAGAGTAAACATTGCATCAGGTACCCCTATCCTCCAAGTCATTTAACTCGTGATGTTTACGCATAACGACATCGAATCACCTCTTACGTGAACCTATATACCTGCCAAGTGGTGGGTTCGTCTACTAGCAGAAGGAGTGACAGCATAGTGTTGCATAGGAACGAGGTATCCCATGAATTCTCTCCTTTCAGTATGCTGTTTATATTACTTTTGTTAACTCCCATTTAATTTATCACATTGTGTTTAAATACTTATTTGTTATTACAGCGTTTATTAATTTAACTTTCTGGACTTAAAATAGAATTCCACCTGACCAACAAAAAAAGATTTTTAAGTTGTGGATTTCCGAGAGGTGATTAATACAACTCTAGTATAATTTGTGTGTAAATTTCATATGTTTTCTGCTCGATGTACCTGTTTTGTTTGACAATGAAAACCATTCTGTCCGAACCCAACTAACTCCATCATGGTATTAAAAAAGTCCATAAGTGTTCCGTTGCATATTACAATCGCCATCCTTGCAGCAATTAAAGCCGCAATGCTGCCCCACGAGGGCTCCTGAAGGTACAGTTTGGATGTCATTAAAAGTGCACATGACGAATTGTGCAAAAAAGGGTGAAGCTCAACTCATCGGCAGAGCCAGCCTAAGGGTTTCATGCACCCTAGGCAAGACTTAAAATTTGCGCCCCAGTTGTATTCTATACCATTCATCCACCTATCTATCCACCCTATCTACCAACAAGCTTACTATTTCTCACCCATTCATCTATAATATTTATCTGCTTGCTGCATATTAATATGATTTATTGTATGATGTGATAACAATACAGTGCACGAATACGACATGGAACATTATCACAAAATAAACTTATCGTCCTCCATTCATCCTCTTCCACCCTCTCTACCCCTTGTCATCAAATTCATTGGCACAGAAGGAGTTACAACGTTCTATTTACTACACTGAAAGAAATAGTGGCTAAGGTAAAAAAAGGCAACACGAGAACCATGGGAAACTTTTTACCGGTCAAAAGCGTTTCCTGGTACCACAGCTTCTCCCTGCGCATTTTCGGTAAACAGATGGTACTTGTTATCGGTAGTTAACGATGTATTCATTAGTTTTTTCTTATTATTAAAAGCAGAGTATCGGAGTTCGTGAATGGGCTGAAATTTACTTATGGGTACACCCTCCAGACTGCCTCAGTCTTAGGGTGTTTATCCCCCCTTCCCACTGTTTTAGCCCGATACGAAAATGACTTCTACAGACGGTGCACGTGTTATCGATAGTTGCAGTAGAAGTCGTTTTCCTATTGGGTTAAAACAGAGGGATGGAAGGGGATAAATACCCTAAGACTGAGGCAGTCTGGAAGGTGTACCCGTAATAAATTTCAGCAGTGAAGGCATTACACTCGTGAACTCCAATAATCTGATTTTAATAATGAGAAAAAAACTAATGAATACATCATTATCAACTTCTACTGCCATTACCGATAACATGCACCATCTGTTTAAATGAGAATGCAGGGAGAAGCCGCAGTACTGGGAAACGTGTTTGACAGCTAAAAGTTTCATGGTTCTAAGACTTTCATGGTTCTCATGTTGGCTTTCTTTACCTTCGCTGAAATAGCTAATAGGGATCACAACAGTACAAAGCACTAGAATTTTTTTAAATAAATTTAATAAGACAACTGGTAAATTTTACTTACTGTAATTATTTCCGTCAAAAATTTACTTTCTTTGCTTTTGCCTTGGCAAACATTTTCACAAGTTCTTTTAAATCCATGTCATATGCCATTTGTTCTTCAATAGAAATTTTAGCTAGCCCACAGAGTTTGTCTGCACTCATTGTTGACCATAGATAAATTTTGATGAGTTTAAGTAACTGGCACAGTTAGAAGAATTCTAAGAGCAATTACAATATTAGGAACGGAGTCTTCTAATTTATTGGAAAAATTGAATTCCATACCATCTTTTGGAGAACTCTCTGATGTAATTTTCCCCGTGCGAGCTTTCAACTCGTCTGTCAAAAAAAATTACACTTTGTTGGAATGCGCCCCTAGGACCTTTGTGCCCTAGGGGACCACCTAGGTTCACTCTGCTCATCAAGCAACATCAAATTCTGCAACTGCGCAATGATGCATTACACATGCCACTGACACAATTAGACACACAAACAGTCATTAGCACACAATATGAGCAGTTTGTGTACAGCAACCGAATGGGTGCAACTAAACTTGACTGTCATCATGAAGATCAGTTGCCCATTTCAATTTTACACATACTTGGTTCGCAGTTGCTAGTCTATTGTACTTAGCGATCTGAGCTAATGATGAGCTAACAATGTTGCATGTGTGTATTGTAGGCCACTGTTCCCTTACAATCTGAGATATCTTCCCATCTTTCATCCAGGCCAATACCAGTTTCAACACAATTCTTCATAACACTTAAGAGCTCTTCTTGTAATGTCTAGCTCCAACAGCAATATGTAACTCTACGATGTCTTGCCATCAACTGTCTCTTGAGGTTGCTGCAGCCATACATAAAATCATTTCCATCCAGACTATGTTAAGAAGGCTCAATTCAATTGGGCTTTATGCAAGGAAGTCAGTGATTTGTATCTCACTGACCCCAAATCATCGCAGAGCTCGTCGAAACTGGTGCTATGAATTAAAAAAAAATAAATAAATAAAAAAAAAAAAAAAATATATATATATATATATATATATACACAGGGTGATTCACTACCAGTGCAACAAACTTGCAAGAGGTGTAGGGGGCACAAAGACGAATCGGAATCACATAGCATGCAGGGTCCGAAATGCCTTTGTCATGCGGTAGAGGACGTTGAATAGGAGGTCGCGTGAACAGCGATCCTGCTGGAAGTCAGGATTTGCGAACTGGTTCCCGAGGCAGTAGGATGGATGAGTATTCAAACGTTGAACTGGCCAACATGCACCTCGCGTATGGAGCTGCGAACTGTAATGGGCACGCCACTCTGCGCTTGTACCAGGAATGTTTCCCACACAGGCGTGCTCCTCATCATACGATTTTCGCACGTGTGCACAGAAGGTGGAAGTAGGATGGATGAGTATTCAAACGTTGAACTGGCCAACGTGCACCTCGCGTATGGAGCTGCGGACTGTAATGGGCACGCCACTCTGCGCTTGTACAAGGAATGTTTCCCACACAGGCGTGCTCCTCATCATATGATTTTCGCACGTGTGCACAGAAGGTACATGAGACTGGTTATTTCACGAGAGGTACCATGAATCGAGAGCGAACGACGAGGACGCCAGACAATGAGGTGAATGTCCTACGTTTTGCAGAAGGCAATCCGAGTACGAGTACTCGAGCGATAGGCCAACAATTGGGTATTTCCCAATCCACTGTATGGAGGATACTGTCAAAAAACCAATGAGTTCATACCATCTGCAAAGCGTCCAATCATTGGAGCCTGCGGATTATCCATTCCGGAGGACTTTTGCTACTTGGTTTCTTCAACAGAGTGCAGCAGACAGCGCATTTGCTGCATCCATATTGTTCATGGATGAGGCAAGTTTCACAAGAGAGGGAACCTTCAATCAACACAACACCCATTTGTGGGCTTTGGAGAACCTACATGGTACGCGAACACGTACAACTCAACGCCGTTTCTCTGTCAATGTTTGGGCCGGCATTGTTGGAGACCACCTCATTGGACCATACGTTCTGCCCTCTCGTCTAGACAGTAGGGCATACTTGATCTTTCTACAGCAAGTCCTGCCTGAACTTATTGAAGAAGCACATGTTACTCAGTCGTTGTGCCGCTCAATGTGGTTCCAGCATGATGGGGCTCCCCCACATTACACCAATGACATCCGCCAACACCTAAACGTTACATTTGGACAGCATTGGATAAGTCATGGTGGTCCAGTTCATTGGCCTGCTAGATCGCCGGACCTATCATGCCTGGACTTCTTCTGCTGGGGTCAAATGAAGACATTGGTGTACGAGACCCCCGTTGATACAGTTGAAGACCTCGTCACTCGCATCTCTGTAGCACCGGGGGGGGGGGGGGGGGGGTCGAGACACGCCAGGAATCTTCCAGAACGTTAGGGATTCCATACGGCGGCTCTGTGAAGCCTGTGTGACTGCTTCTGGTCGAACTTTGAAACACCTTCTGTAGCATGGCTTTTTGCCAATGTAAAACTTGTCATTAAAATGATTTCTGTTACACTAACGAGTTGCTGTTTCTGTTCTTTTTCTTTGCTTCTTTGTTCACGCGCCCTCCCGCATGACGAAGGCATTTCGGACCCTGCAATGCTATGTGATTCCGATTCGTCTTTGTGCCCCTACACCTCCTGCAAGTTTGTCGCACTGGTAGTGAATCACCCTGTATATACAATGCCCCTACCGTTAACACCTGCCTTTAGACAAAAAAAAAAGAGCTTTTATTGTGTCATTTAATATTTTCTGTTGAAACCATTTGCTTTTATGATAGCCTTCAATCTTCGCAACATACTGTCAACCAGCTTTTTATAAATGTCAGGTGATATGTTCCTCCACTCAGCCTTTAATGCAGCCACTAGTTCGGCCGATCTCAACATGCATGTACCCGATGATCCAATACATCCCAAAGATGCTCGATAGGGTTCAGATCAGCACTATGGGCTGGCCAATCCAACTTTTCTACACCCATGTCCGCAAACCACGCTGTTACGACCCAAGCAGTATGGCATGGCATAAGTTGTCATGCTGATACAGGTATGGGCATTCCTCGAAGTACTGCCATAATGCTGGAAGTGCATAATTGTCCAGAATGTCCTAGAATTGCACAACATTCGTGGTTTTGTTGATAATGACTAATGGGCCCAAGCCAAACCATGAAAAGCAGCCGCATACCATGACACTGCCTCCACCAAATTTCACTGTTGGGAGGATAACAATCAGGAAGGAACTATTCCCCTGGCATTCGCCACACCCAGGAATGGCCATCAGACTGCCAGAGTGGGAACCTCGACTCGTCTGCCCATAGGACTGTTTTCCACTGCTCTACAGTCCACTATTCGCATTCCTTACACCATTTTAATCAGTCTAGCATTTGTTGAGGTGATTAATGACTTGCGAACAGCTGCACGACCATCGTAACCCATATCATGGAGTGCCCTTCGTATTCTACTAGTGCTGACATTAGTCCCAATACTCTCGCAGAGGGTTTGTGTGTGACTTGAGACAATGGCAAATTACGATTTGCGTGCACATTCCCAGAATTCTCTTGTCCCGTTCTGATAGTTTTTGGGGTTTACCAGGCCGTTTTTTGGCAGATTCAGTCCCGTTCCTCTGCCATTTGCATATGATGTCACTAACTGTTGACCTAGGGATCCCCAGAGTGACTACGATGTCTCGTACAGAACGCTTGCTTATGTGGCATCCTACTACCATTCCACGTTGGAAGTCTTAATTCTGTTGAACGTATCAACTTGCATGCGCACTTTTGCAATTGTCTGTTCGTAAGCCCAGTGTGCATATTTATAGCAGGTTCTGTGACGGACCAGCACGCATAGGACCAGTTTCCCCATTCATGGAGGGGTGTCCGGCTATTAATGGTAGGGGCAGTATATATATATATTACTTATTTAATTTTATTTAGTTAATTAATGAATTTTTTCCCGTCTTATTCACAGACTGCCCGGGCCTTTTTTTTTTTTTTTTTATGCCATGGCAGAGTTAGTCGGTCTCGGCCATGACTGCTGGTTTATTTTTAAGAAATACAGATTTTTCAAATGAGCAAACAACCGAAAAATGCACGCAATTGTATATAACGAAGCTTAATACACGCGCGTACATATCCACACACATTCCTCCCGCCAATTGCCCCACGACGATGATAACACCCCCCCCCCGTTCGAAAGTCACTGAGACTTTCTTGTGTAGCTAGGTTTACTGGTAATACACGACTCTTTTATATCTGTAATCAGAGGCGGATTTAACAGCGGGCGCGCGCCCTGGGCCCCGACTTCTGAAGGGCCCCTTAAAACCCCAACTTTACACTTTTTTCTAATGACACCAAGTTTGGTTTCGTATGTGCAATTTTAATTACGTACAAGTTTACAATCGGCGGTAAAACCTGATAGTATGTTTATATTCGCTTATTTTCATTATTTCATTACTACGCTTCATACTATACACATACTACGCTGCATAGGCCCTGCGCGACTGCGCTACCGTTCATCGGAACAACAGAATCGTATTTGCTACTTTGTACTTACAAAGGTTCTCCTGCTGTGCAGATTTATGATATACGCGTATTTGCGTATATCGTTTAAATTATATTAAGATAAAATTAATTCCTGTTGTTACATCAGCGCCTGGATTTTCGTAGTTTATGAATATTTTTTGAATTTTAATTAATCATTAATTTATTGCACTATAACAAAAAATATCTTCTCTAATATTCTAATAATTCAGACTATTAAATTTTATATTTTTCTTTTCATTGGTAGGCTACCAATAGTAGCTAGAAAAATGAAACGATATCTATCAGGGGCTGAAAAAAGACGCGAATATAATATAATACATATATTATATTCAAATTTTATTGGAAATAAAACATTAATAGTACATAATATTTTTTATTTATTTAAAAAAAATGGTTAACATGCATTTCTATTTTCCCTGTCTCTGGGGCCCAATATTTTCTTCTGCGCCCGGGGCGTCAACCGACCTTAATCCACTTCTGTCTATAATCAAACTAATGTTAAAAAACGCGATTTGTAGTTTACTTTTTAACATTCCTTTGATCATGTATATGTAGCATCATCTTAATTTCGATATACGTGAATAGGGTCCAATGTCCAAGTGCTTCCTTTATTCTATCCATCACCTCTATAATAAAGTCACATGAATAACAAAAATCCTACTTACAACAAAATTATTAATATTGTTGCCGCGATACGAAATGATAAAAATTACTTAGGCGTATACAACTACGAGGCAGCAATTTACAACATACCTTAAACTTAAAAAAATGCTTTGTTGTAACCTCGGTAACACTTAAGCAGGCCCTGCCAACAATTTCATTAAATGTGATGAGAGAATCGCATAGAACAGCTTTAACAATGAAACAGTACTGCTATGTTCCACTGAGACACCTACAAGGTCATATAAAATTGCCAACTTGACAACAAGATGTTATTATTAAAATTGTGACATTTATCTTAAGCCCATAATTATCAAATAATTGTGTTTTTCAGAGCTCTTTAAACAGATTCAAGGAGATAAATAAAGGTAGCTGATAGCATTTTTTTGCACAACGTTTTACGTAGTTAGGATAATGAATACCACAGTCTTCCTAGTTGCTCGGAACCTGAAACAAGAGACATCCTTAACTATCTAAATTCACATTAAAATTCTCTCTCTCTGCAATTGTGTTACCTCACGATTAACAGTTTATTAAATGAAGTGTGCAACATTTCATTTAATAAACTGAAAGACAGCCAAGAATATGTATGATTAAGAAAGAATTCACTAAATTAAATATATTTATTTTCCACTCTAATTACCATTCCGAATCGTAATAAACAATACTGAACAGCAGACCTCTCTTTATACAGACGTACGTAATGTTTAGAATGGAACTGTGCTTCTCGTGATAACTTTAATAAAAGCTGTCAACCCCTGTGAATTGTGTCTTTAACCTACTAGATATACACTGCCTGGCCACTTTATTAGGGCCACAAACTTATACCGTGTTGGACTACTGATGGCTTAAATAACTGCTCCGACAGGATGGCAGGTAGTCAACAAAGTGTTAAAAGGTGATAAAAGGAATATTACACATTCTTGTAAAAAACAATCCTCTATTCCTGGCGTGAAGCGGGCAGAGTTCCTACAGGCCTTTTCAGTTCATCTTACAGTTGCTCGATGGCAATCCGAGAACTGGGCTAGCTAGGGCTTCAGTTTGAGTTGTTTAAGGAACACCAATCTTTCTCTGTTCTTTAAACCACTCTTTCACATGACTGCACTGTCATTTAGAAAGTATCCCCATGGCGTACTTGATCCGCATCAATCTTCAGACGTACAAAGTTTTCGATGCCGTCAAGTGGAATCCTCCAATAGCGTTTACTTAACAGGAAGGTTCCAGTAGGTCGTATAGTTTTCTCCATATGTACACACTTCCATCATTGTCAAAAAGCGAAAATCAGGACTCAGACTAGATGACTCGACTCCAGTCCTGCATACATCTTATGCATTTCTAGCACAAAAGAAGACGTATTTTTCGGATCGTGTCCAAGATCAATAGTTCTGAGAAGGTCTCTTCTTCTTCTACTACATTCTTCGTGTGGTTCTTTGCATGATGCAGGCACTGATGCCATTTGATGTTACAGCATTAAATTCAGGGGTTAACTGTCCATTGTTTGGCGCCGACTACACCTCATAATCTGCTCCATTATCTTGCATATTCGACCAAATTTGCTCCTTTATACGAATATTTTCTGGTCGTTTTTCCATTCATTAAACATTCGAATGATACTACTTTTTTGAATACTCGATAAGTGAAGCCATCCGATCGCCTGTGTCATCTGTTACACGCACACTGACAATCATAACTCACTAGATGCGAGTGTGACTGTCTGTCCCCAGTAGACGAAAAAAGTTTTTTTTTTTTTTTTTTTTTTTGGTAGTTGTCGGTACACCTCCCAAAGTTTTTGCAGTATTTTGATCCAAGCCCGAGGCGAGATTCTAACCTGCGACCTTTGGGTTGCCAGGCAGGCACTTTACCCACCCGGCTAGCCCGGTCGGCCGAAAACAGGTTTAGCCATAATTCGGATCAGAAGGCTTTACAGCGTTTTCTGCACACCTCACATACTATCAACCTCTTTGATTAATACATATTTGCAAAGACTGCTACATATAGTCCAAACCTCCATGGGCCTAACAAAATGTAAAGTAATGTATATTTCCACCCATAATATTATAATCTTCATAATACTCTTATTCGTGCTCAACTAGTTATTACCATTTGTCCAAAGGAGCATTACAGGATTGCTAGCTCTGAGACGAGAAATTATAATCTACACTATTAGATCTGATAACAATCCATCAGGAAGTTTCGCTTTAATCGTACTAATGGACTACGGCTATATCGGATATTACCAGAAACCTTTTACATAATTACCATAATTAGGGTGAAGGTTAATTGCTCCCATTAACGTTGAAATCATGAATCTAATGGCCACTTTCAGATGACACAATTAAGATGAGCAACAACGGCCTATTTAAGACTGAAATGAAT
The DNA here is from genome assembly GCF_048544385.1 of Mastigoproctus giganteus. Taxonomy (NCBI): domain Eukaryota; kingdom Metazoa; phylum Arthropoda; class Arachnida; order Uropygi; family Thelyphonidae; genus Mastigoproctus; species Mastigoproctus giganteus. The sequence continues at coordinate 24,044,295 of NC_143576.1, forward strand.
GGCATTACATAGTCAAGTGAGTGGACAGAATCGGACTGGCAAATCTCATCAACATCAATTTATCTCTAAATAAACCCTTTGTGCATATCTGATCTTCGTATTCGCAATTCCTAGCCAATTATGACGTTAATAATAGAGTAGTACTAGTCACTTTTGTTTCGCGAGTACTTTGAAATCAAATTTTACTGGGAAGCGTACAAGGTTTCAATCTGGTATTACGACTTCTAATTTTGCGTTGTAAGTTGACTGAAGTTTATTGAGACCAGTATCCCTGTCCCAAGTTTTCCTAGCTTCGCTTCAATTCAGTTAGCAAGGTTAATAGTTACAGAATCTTAAGTTAAAACCTTGCTTCGCTCCATCGATAATGAAAATCTCCCAAATTAAGCCGAACATAGTAGTGTAATAAAACTATTAAATCACATATAATTTAATTTAGCTTCTTAGTATTGGTCACAGGACAACTAAGTCTGACTTAAACCAGCAAAAAAAAGGGTGGAGAGGGGGGGAGAAAAGAGAAGAAAAACTATATATTTACCACCGCCTATCCATATTGTCCAGTAAACCTTTGAAGCGATCGACCTCAAACTATTCGTGGCGATAACTAATTCCAATCTTTAACAAAAACTGCTGTCTAAAGGAAAATTACTTCAATCCAGTCTAATGGTGAAACTAACTAAGATAAGTCTAGATATCGGAGGAGAAGTAGAAAATTCGCGGAACAGGCCTAGAAAATGTAGTTATATTACCGATGCAGCCTTTAAAACTTTCCTCCCCACAATCCCACTTCTTCATTTGAATTTATGCCTTCCCAATTATGGTGTCACTGAACACTGTGAAAATTCAGTTTACTTTTCTCTTTCTCGGTCAGAGTGTTGGACCTAGACACCACTTGATATATTACAGATATCAGAGAAAACAGTCATTAATAGCTCTACAAAATTAAGTTTATTATTTCTTTTATTAATTTCAAATATAAAATTGACAACTCAACAAATAAAGAAATAAATTAACATAGTATAACGTGTATTTATACCTAAATGATTGGAATAAGTAGGAGGGGAAACTCATCATGGGGAATTTTTTTTTTTAAATAAACTAGATTATTATTTGTACCAGCTTGTTAGAGAAAATACTAGGGGGGGGGTGGGGTCAGGGTATTATTCTACACCTTATCATTACTCAGCAATCAAATGAAATCACACGGCCTTACAGTACAGGAACCATTGACAGGTAGTGATTACACAGTTATTAGGAAAAAAAGAAAGATGTAGTAAAATGTCGCGTATCAAAAGCACGGTTTTAATTCCTGAAAAGGGGGCTATGACAGTTTAAGGCGCTATATGCATCTATGCAGGGTCGGCTCAAGGGCATATGTCGCCGCTAGACAGTGGCGGATTTAGCACTTAAGAGGCTCCAAGCGCAATTCAATTTTGAGGCCCCCCCTCTAAATATTTTCGGTACCACTACAGTGTGCATTCTATACGCTTTTACTATAGCACGCGCTCTAGATTTGGTGTTGCGGTTTTAATCATTTTGGTTGCGCAATTCTTTCATACATATTTTAACTAATGTTTAAATGAAAAAAAATGACACAACTACCATCCCTCCCAAATCTAACATTAATACACGAAAACAACAAATCTCAAAACCAATGTTCATGTGCATAATTAAAAGAAATTTATTGATTTTATAATTATTACTACTGGGGAACTGGCAGATGGACTACATAAATGTAGTCATCTGGTGTACCCACACAAATTAATTTCCTTAAATTTCCCAGTCCATTTTTAGCGTTCTACATACACATTATTTGGCATGGCACATTATCAAATTTCTATTCCTTATAGATATAAATATATTAGGTGGCCATCAAGAAGGTTGACGGCCACCAGTTTGGGAAGCACTGTCGTAGACAACAGTAAAAATAAAAATATCATGCAATCTCTAAATAAAGAACAGAATCTAGTGGAAATTTGACTCATTTTTGAAACGCGGCTGATAAAATGGTTTTCAAATAAGGCGAGAAAAAAATTAATTCCCAATTATCACTTGCTATAAATGTCACGCCTCGTCAAACAATTCAGTTTTCATAAATACATAAACAATACATAAGATGTTACAGATACTTACTTGATAACAAAACAAAAATACTGTACTCCTACACTAAAACACCAACCACACCAAACTCTAGTAATTTGCAACAGATTCGTGAGTGAAATATTAGTTCCGAAAGCTATTAAAAAAGACGATGCTCCGTTACATATGTGAGCCAGGGCAGTAGTGATTTCAGAGGCTTTAAAAGACTACTGCGCTTGCTTATTGGTTCCCAATTAATCGCGAATAGTTTTGAACTGCCTCCGCGAACAAATCTAATATCGTTTCTTGAGAAATATCGTCACAGGGTTCTTCACTCATGGGATTACCTCCACCAGGAAAACACTGAAAGTGTTTAATTTAAGCATTAATGATAATATGTATTCTACTTCAGATTCACTTAGTTCGCATAGATATTTCATATAATATGTAGGGATATTCGCATAAGAGTTTACTGACTTCTCATATTAAATTATAGTTTTATTCAGTAACGGTAATAAAGATGAGTATAAAAATTTTAAATGAAACAATTTTATTTTTTTTAAGCCCTGAGATTTGAGGCTCCCCTCGATTTAAGAGGCCCCAGGCGCGCGCCTCGTGCGCAGTGCGGAAATCTGCCACCACTTCCCCTAGGCCAAATTCAATGATTGCGCCGCCTCCTGCCGATGCGAAGATTTTCATTTTTTTTTAATATGAAAGTGCAACAATAAACACATAAGTAAAGAAAACAAAGTTCAGCAAATAAATTCATTTGAACCTATTCAGTCTCATAAATAAATATAGCAATCGCAAATTAAGATGGTAGTAGGCCGTTTTGAAATATTGTTTAAAAATATGTAAAACTAATTCCTAAAAGTTTTAATTTTGAATTTAATATTGTTTGTTTTTAACATGTTAACACGAAATACACAACTTGTTTTGCAGGTTTTGTGTTTCGGAGGAGGAGAGGGTGTGGCGCTCCTAGGCAAGTGCCTAGCGGCGAAAACACCGCCTCTAGGCACTGGCCATAACGCATATACACTGAAAGGACAGAATTCGTGGGATACTAGTTCCTGGACAACGCGACGCTGTCGCCCTTCTCACTAGTGGACGAACCCACCGCTTGGCAGGTATATGGGTACACTGCAATTCACGTAGACGGTAATTCGATGTCAGTATGGACAAACGTCGTGAGTTAACAGACTTTGAAAGAGGGATGATAGTGAGTACCCATCTCATGGGTCATTCTATCGCAGAGGTGGTACAGAAATTGCACTATCCCCGTTCGACAGTATCAAGAGTGCATAGTCTGCGCGGTAGCACAGTGGTATCGTCACCGTCCTCCCCACACCGGGTGGAAAAGGCCCGGGTTCGAATCCCATCGATGACGCAAGGAACTTTTATGGGCTTTTTTTTTCTCCTCCTTGGCTGAGTTAGTTGGTCTCAGGCGTAGGCAACAAGACGTTCCCCCCGGAAAAATGGAGTTTTCGTTCAGCAAAACAGGCAAATCGACTAGAGAACACACGCAATTTACAGACATAAAATACGGGTTCATGTGTTGTGAATTGCGGATGAGCCTAATACAATAATAATCCCTTCAACGACGTTACCAAGACGCTGCTTCCGAGACGAACAATACTGAAAACCCCAGTACTCAAAATGTGCATAACAGTTCGGATGAAACTCTAGTCGTCAACCTGTAAATACAGTACATGTATATCAAATGCCAATACTCTTAGAGTATTGGCATTACTCAGGGACAATGCCAATACTCTAAGAATACTCATTTGGAATGACATGTTCTCCTTTCATATTCTTATTATAGTATAGATACTGCACAGGTGTATGCAGCTATAACTAAATTCTGAAAGCTCCTTAATGACTATATGACAGGAGAAACCAACAAAGTGACGAAGTCTGCCTCAAACTACGGATAAGATCTGTGGGCAGATCTTGAGACAATTACTACAGCACTGATTGTACAGAATGAAAAGTCAAAACGGTAGAGATGCAAATAAGTGCGGAATATGTTGATAGATATATCAACATATTCCGCACTTATTTGCATCTCTCGATCTTACTACTACTTCCATACTTAAAACTGCTATAATCATTCATATGATGATTTGATCCTAACTACAATTTACAGTCTCTTCAACTGTAACTTGTGTTTTTATTGGAACTGAGACAGGCGCCTCCGTGGCCAGGTGGAAAGAAGCAGCAGTGCATAACACACGCTTCTTGATTAGACCGGGGTTCGAGCCCGTCACCACCAAATATGGAGGATGCGGAAAGGTCAGGGAATGACCACCGCATATCCTGGAACAATATGGCCTTAGTTGCTAATGCTCCTAAAAACCAAATAACAAACAAACAGCAACTGAGACTTTTTCATTTTATTTAGCTACAATATATTGTGCCCATAGTGAGGATATAAACCAATCCTTGAGTTCTCTTGAACGAATTAGTGATAACTTTAGACATAAAAAAATAGTGGTTACTTTGGACACTAACGCCAAACCAAACTTGTGGTTTTTCTGATGCACGAAGGCGTATACTTGAAGACTTCTTGATTACTCAGTATCATGATTCAGTTGATTCAGTATCATGAATGGATGATACTGAATCAATCTAACAAACCTTTTATTTACTCTAGTCTGCAAGGGCAATCAAACATTGATATTACTATTTGTTATTCACATTTTGAAAGTCATGTGGATCGGGATGTACTGACTGAATAGACCCACAGTGATCACAGGGCAATTTAATTTACAATTCTTGAGACGAAATCTACTCAGACCAGTCTTATGTTACAAGATTTACGAAGAATCTGTTGCTTATAATTTATCTTTTTGTGAATATCTAACTATGTACTGTCTTCTATATATCGTGCCTTAGATTATGAGACTAGAAGAAAACGTCCAAACTCTTAAGTCAAAAAGATGGTGGTCTTCGGATCTGGTCATTTTGCACGGAGAAATAAATTCTGCTAGAAGAGATTATCAGAGGCATCGACCCTGGACTCCTTCGGAAGTTGAAGTTTTCAAGGAAATATATTATAGCTCAGCATAAGATAAATTCCTGGAGAAACCTGGTTACTGAAGTTGGAAATTCTGATCATTAAGATTAGTTTATTGGATAGCAAGAAACAAACTGCATTGTAACGAAATATACAATACTGTGTTAATTAACAATACTGAAACTGAAGACTAATATAGTACCGTTTCTGCAATTATTTACCAATTATGCCCAAATAATGTGACCATAGTTTTGACACACCAGAATGAATTACAGAATCAAAGAATAATCAAGACAAATGAATGAGCGGTGAATGAGGTAGTCGAAAATTGAGCCAGTCGATAAAAAGTATGTCGAGCCTGGCAGATTTAAACGAACATGGAAATCACTGAATTTAGAACTTATATAAAGAATTAGGTTGTTTTTATGAGGTTCAGTTCTTTTTACATATGAGTTGATGATGCACTGATGCAAATTAGGTAAAAGTTGGGGAGGACGGCGTGGTATGAATTGATAAAATTTTTTTATATGGCGTACACAGTAATAGCAGTTACTTAACTTAACATAACCAGCTCCCTCCTCAACATGACGTGGCCTATACTGTCAGACACACGACACACTACTTGAAATTCTTCAGTAAAGATGGTAGAGATAGCATATTATACAGCAGCTGATCCGAATGCTTCCTAGAGCCTTATCAATAGATTCGATGCGTTAATATTTCAATGACGGCTTCTGAAAATCGTTTTAAAGCTGCATTATCTTAATATAAGAAATACTGGATCTCGCAGTGATGCTCGTCACAGAATCAAATGACATAACTCGCAACATGACAGAAAAGAGAGAAATTAGAGGAAAATGTCCACGGAATTTCCCCGGTACGTTATGGACAGACTGGCCATAACAGCTATGCATATGAAGAGGAGTATCCCAATTTTTATCACAGCTCTTTATAGGTGTATGCCTATAAAGAGCAGTTATGTGATCCTAGAACTGTCTCATCTATAAGTTATGCACTGATGTAGTAGGGGTCGAATACAGCATTGCAAAGCAATCATTCGTGTTTTAACACTATAGTAAAAAGAGGATTAAATACAAAAGCAACCAACAACTCACTTAAGCACGATAGTTACAGAGTTCGTGATAACAACGAACATCTTCCGGATGACATCTTTCCGTGGATATCGCTATTCCAATTACTTCCCCATTATAACAAGAGATTAATCATCAGTTTTAATCAGCACATCCTGTTGTGTCGCTTCCTGCCTCTTTGTAACATTCGAAATGATAGATGCTACAGACTTCTACAAGGATTTTTCGTATACTCTATTATGATATTCAAGTCACTAATTTCTCTTCGGTTTAGTCTGTTTGGGTAATCTCTGGGGCACGTAGTAATACCGTTCCCCCCCACAGTTCTGCCATATTCGAAATAATTTATTATTATTTTATTTCTTGAATAACTATCTCATTTAGGAAGGGATTTTACTGGTACACTTGCCGAAAATAAGACCAAATCATTATTCATGCTCATCTCGGAAGCAGAAACGAATTTCACAGGGAGTTTCTTTCATTTCAAGTTACTGTATCAATAAAATGAGAAACGTTTTTATTCACATAAGATGTTTCCCAAAGACATAGCTTAAGCCAAAATCTAAAACAGCAAATTACTTATAAAATGTCTCAGTGAGAGAACACTGAGAGGCATTTTATAAGTGTTGATTACCCTTGCTAAATTACACAAGGGTAACACTACTACTTAAAGATTAAAGATGAATACATAAATAACGTCATTTTACATAGCATGCCCATTCAAAGATGATTCAACACAGAACCTTTATTCAGTATTAAATCGGATCTCATTTGTTTCAAATAACATGAGGTGTGCGGGCAGCGTGATTCTATAAGTTTCTATTCTATATTTTAGTGCGTTTTGGTCTAATTGTATCCAGCAAAATATCGCATGGCTGAGACAAAGTTGAAGGAAGAGGACTTCGGTGCCGAATAGCGCTCTCTCTCTCTCTCTCTCTCTCTCTCTCTCTCTCTCTCTCTCTCTCTCTCTCTCTCTCTCTCTCTCTCTCTCTCTCTCTCTCTCTCTCTCTCTCTCTCCAGCATATTCCATACTGTTTGGACTGACTGTCAGACATCAACTTATTATAGTTGGTTCGAGAAAGATATACCCCTCTCTCTCTCTCTCTCTCTCTCTCTCTCTCTCTCTCTCTCTCTCTCTCTCTCTCAGCATATTCCATACTGTTTGGACTGACTGTCAGACATCAACTTATTATAGTTGGTTCGAGAAAGATATACCTTTTTTCAGACATACGGAGGAAAGGTTTTGTTTATTACAATGGCCTTGCTATATATAGCTGGCTCTTGAGAGCTTTTACAAAGTTTCATTGGAAAATAAAAATCTCATTTTCCCCTTCACCAAAGCTAAATATCCTCTCATAATCAGCACTGCTAAGAGGAATTATTAAAATGACAATTTGTTAAAAGGGTCATTTGTTATATTTCAAGCATCCTCATGCACTTAATCAAATGCCACTGGACATGAATTCTTTCTTCATTCATTATTATGAAATATTTGTAGAAGAATAAGAGAAATTCACCTCAACATGATACGTAGAACACTTCCTAATGACACTCTCCAGCAAATAAACGAATATATGTCACTGGGTCGAACCCTGGTAAGTCGCAATCACTGCAAGAACCCTTGTAAGACAAGTCACAATCCGGTGGATTCGATATCGATAAACTTTAATATTTTTAAAATTGGATAATTTTAGATCATTTGGACTAGCTAAACTAGCAGATAACAAACAGAAACAGAATCAATAAAACAATCAAAAACAAAGAGAATCAATAATTGGAAAAGGCTGCCAATTATTGATTGGATGTATTGAATGGTGCTAGCCCTCGTAAACGTACCATTGAATATATCCTAATATCAGTAATTTGCCTCATCATCATCATCATTTTATTTTATTATTAATTATTTATTTATTTATAGGGTATAACAAATTAAGCTAGCTCAGGCTATCTAAGTCCTCTGGCCTCATGGCTCACTGGTTATGCTTTTATTCAAAATACATTAATTCTAAAATTTTATCTTCCTTATTGGCCTTCCTTATTGGCTTATTGGCTAACTAACTAACTCTGTATGCTTAATACACTCTTATTCTATTAATTTGGCCATAGGGCTTATTAAACAGCTTTTATTGTACATTATTTTACTTTAAACACTGTTCAAATAATATTGTAATTATATATTGTAATTATATATTGTAATTAATATATATATGAACAATTACAGCAAATAATTATTTTTAACGTGTTTATCGCATCATAAACACGTTAAAAAAGTCATCAAGAAAATTTCCATATCAATGTAGCTATTATTATTATTATTTTTTTTTTTGTTTTTTTATGATTAGAAAAATAGGGAGAAACTCTTTTATGTTACGGACTACATTATAATTGCGCAGTGCAAACTTTCCGTGTCTACGACGGAGAATCCGCCGTAAGCCCGAAAAGCTGGGCTTACGGCGGATATATACATCTATTAATATCTAAGAATAACTATGTTACTGCTGGTAATTATAGTTTAATTCAAGTTAATTACATAACAATAATTTTATTTTAGTATAGATATATCGAGTATATTTTAATTTAAAGTGCACCAAAATAAAGAAATAAAATAAAATAGACAAAATAAAAAAAAACAAGAGAACCAGTATGCAAGTCTACAAACCAAAATCTACGCGACAAGGCTGTGCACCATAATAAAGATGGCATGTCATACTAGCTCCCAAAATATCTGTGTGAATTATGCTACTGGAGGATCCCTCTTCATCCCGCTTGCCATCCCTTAGCTCAAACCTGAATCGCTTTCATGTTGCAGACGGATTCGTTCCTGTTCAAATGCTTCAGGCAACACAAGGCCTGGATGCGCATCTTAAACTCTTTATGGAAGTTAGTTAGCTCCTTGCAGAAATAATAAATAAATTTTCTGTTTATACTCCGGGACGACCAAACGGTCAGAGGAGTTCACAAGATGGGCAGAATACAAGAAACAGCACCGACCGTATTCAGCAGTCACGGGCTTGAACCCCGGTCACTCAAGGCACGTGTACTTATGCACCCGCGCGCCTGACCACTAGGTTTATAACGTGATTTTCAACGTAATTGTTAATCACGTTCAAACCGTTCTTAACGGTGAGTGAGTGAGTTAGTGTTCTAATCAGAGCTTCATTTGCAAGTTGGAAATCTTGTAGATGAAGTTCTGAATTATTTCACTGATTGCTGAGCCAATTCCAACAAAAAACTTGTCGAAATTGGCTCAGCAATCAGTGAAATAATTTGAATCCGAGACAAGAGTGACAAAGTTATAATTCTTCTCTACAAGTAGCTTATACTTCCCATATTTGATTAATGTGATATTATTTGGTCCCCACAACAGGAATATCTTTCTCGCAAACTCATATAATGCCTCCAGACAGCTTGCTTTGGGAGTATGAGGAGAAAATAAAATACAGTAATGTGAATGACGTGTATTTTGTGGAATTAAAACTATTTTTAAAAACTAATAAAAGTTTTAATTTCGCCACCCTAGCAGACTGAACAGCTTCTATTATGCAAAAGCATTTTATCAGTTCTCCAATTTCAAGTTCATCTAACAAAATAACTTTCGCAGACTGACAACACGGTAAGCTAAACCAAACAGTTTTAATTTCCTTAAAACCGGATTTTTTAAAAATTTAGTTTAAGGTTTTTTTTTTAGCGTAATCAGATTCTTCCTAATAATGTTTTCAGTTTTTCATTTCTATATTTCAGGTCAATTACAAGAAGTTAACTTGTCTTTCCATGGGCAAGAGAAGTTTACAACTTCGTTGTTTCAGAAGCTGCAATGCCGAGTACACTGTATCGGTAATTGCTGTGGTAACATAGAAATGAGGAACCGTAACATACTTACCAATCGGTATTGAAGATACTCCAGCCATGAAGGCAGCCATGTATCATACAACAGTACAGTATTTAGAAACATTGGTGTTTCGCGTTGCTCTGTAATTTTCACTACAGTACGCATCCATTATTTCCCACAAGGTCATTTTATCACATTTCCTCGTTCCTGCCAAATTTTTTGATATACTTCTTTACTACTTTTCTTACTAGTCGATGAAACAAATTTCTTTTCTCCTGTTTTCATTAGCAAAATATCGTATTTTTATCCTTTGCGTCGGTTTTAGACAAAGAGAGAAACACTAGTATGACTTCATTAGCGACATGTCAGCTTCGAATTGCTATCGGTTCGAACGATGTGATGGACGTACAAAGTATTACTCAGTAACTCATTTTGCACTTTGAGTATGTGAGCATACGTGCCTCAAGGCTCCTCTAACGGAATCTACATTATTACTTCCTGAAGCTGCAAATGAAACGTCAAGATTTCCCACCACACGCGCGCTTTTGTGCAGTCGATACCTCCCAAATGAAGTTATTATTTCCAGTAATGGTAACTGGTGTTCGAGAGAAAAATGTTCAGCAGTCGTGTGGACCAACGCTTTAATGAAATCTCTGAATTTATTTCCAATTGATAGGAGAAAGAGAAACAAAAATAACTACTGCTATTGTCAGCGTAATACAGTTCTATTCAGTGTCATGAAATCTGACAGTTACTAATTGAGTTCCTATTTGGCTAGATGAAAAAATAATGCCAAAATAATTTTTTTAAACGGTTAAAGAGAGAAACAGAGCATGAATGACTATTTTTATTATGTATTTCATTCATATGACCTTAACCAAGACTGGATCGTAATTATAAACATTGCAATGGTAGGAAGAAAATTAATTTACAAATCCGTCTTAAAGCGGAGTTATTAAAGAAGCAAACAAAACAAAAGTGCTGCATGCAGTCTTTAACTGCATCTTCCAAATATAGTGTGAAAGTCGTCTGTCAGCATATAAGAAAATATCATAACTTAAGATCGGGAAATAATTTTTATTCTTAAGCACGGCATAAAAGTAGAGCACGGCACAAACGTTTTGGACGCAGAAGTGATATTAGGCTTTTATTATGGTTTCCTATTGATTTGAGTTCATTAAAACTTCTCATTTTGAAAGTGATAAGTGAGAAGCTATCGATAAACTGATCGAGTCTGTAATAAGTCAGTGCGAAATACGAGTTCGGCTGATTTTTACATCTTCAGATCGTCCAAAATCAGGTTCCAGCAAACAACGAAAACCATATGGATGCATCAGGATACCAAACAGCTAATCCAAAATCCTCGACAGTCATTAAGAAAGCTAGTAAAAATCACTGTCCAATCCACTGCACAAAGACCCTCCAGTTTGATCTGTACAAGCATTAAACAAGAGCACTTCTCATGAATATAGTGCAAATTTTAATTCCAAAGAACAAAAGCACAGCTTTACATTTGCGCAAATTAAGCAGATCGAATTAATTTTTCTGACAAGTTCTACAAGTTCTAGCAGTCTTTCACACCCCAAAATGACGATATGGTTGTCGAATGTCAGAATTGCGAATTCTAAGGTAGCAAAGACGCGACCACAAAACTAACATCTGTCATAATTTAAAAAGATATGACTGCAGAGTGTAGTACACTTCGTCTTCATAACTAGACACAATAATTCATATTAATTACATCACGAGAATTTGATTTAAACATGGACATATCGAGTATTTCGACTGTTAATGTATTTGGTAGATCGAAATACTCCACTGGTTGATTTTAACACCTGCATCGACGAAATACATCGAAGTCATCCAAGAAATGTACCGTGAGAAATTTTTGAAGACAATACTTCTTTGGTCACAGTAGGATTTCAGAGAGGATGAACAGTGAATTTTCCAAAAAAAAAATCCAGCACCATCTACAAATTAAAGAGCAATACACCAATGTTGTCGGAAGAATATCAGCTAACACCAACAGGTTTTCGTACTCAGAAGTTCTGAATCTATTCCAATACTCTGTATGAAGACTACTGGAGGATAAGGCTTGCTGTAATCCTCAAAGAAATTTTACGGTTTGAGGCAATCTGCTGAATGCATGGGACTCCATCGACAATGAAACCTTCTCAAAAAACCAAACGGCGCCTATATTTAATTTTGGTTCTTACTTATTTTTGTGAAATAGTATTAAAGGCTTCTACAAATATTCATTTTCACTGTTTTAATTATTGCTGAGCTATATTTAAAAATACAGTGGTCTCGATAATCCGAGACGACCCCCAGATTCTAAACAATGTGATATGACTAGTTGTAGAGAAATATGATAGTAGAGATGCTTCTTACGAGTCATGCAGTTCTGAAGAGTAACGATAAATCCCTTCCAGTAAGAGCTAGTGCATCATATGGGCGACTTTAATTTCCCTCTTATTGTAGGCGCCTCCGTAGCCAGGTGGGAAGGAGCAGCAGTGCGCAGCACACGCTTCTTGATTAGACCGGGGTTCGAGCCCGTCACCACCAAATACGGAGGATGTGGAAAGGTCAAGGAATGACTACCGCATATCCCGGAGCAATATGGCCTTAGTTGCTAATGCTCCTAAAAACCAAACAAACAACAACAACAACCCTCTTATTGTAAACCGTGTACATGCAGTACACATAAGTGGAAATAGTTCTTGAACTAATCAGATAACGTTTTATTTAAACATATTACAGAGAGTACAAGGGGAGTCAAATACATGTATCGTTCACCTAATTCTCACATAGGATCCAAGCAGTATCAAAGATATGCCAGTTCTGGTGCCGACAACAGGAAGTGACCATAAAGTCATAAAATGGATAACATCCAAGGAAAGTTCGGTAGTCAAAGGGAAAGGTTAGGGCTTTAATTACGGTAAATAGTACTACCCTAGATTCAGGTAGTCCTTGAGCTCTAATAACTGGAGTTATTACTCTATGTATTTGGTACTAGTGCATTACGGAAAGCGTTTAAAGGATTTATCATGGGGGACACAAAATACATTCATTCCAGTTGAGAAGTATTTATTGCAAAAGGCGGCCTCCGTAGCCAAGTAGTCAGGAGCGGGAGTGCAGTAGCACCCGCTCTTTGAGTAGACCGGAGTTCAAGCCCCTGACTGCTGAATACGGTCGATCTGCAACCCGCACGGACCAGCGTGGCAGATTATGGTCCACTTCCCTCAGCATGAATTGTTGAGGAGGCTTCCATCCTGCAGTGGGTTGATAATGGCTGCACTTTACTTTTTTTTTTTTTTTTTTATTGCAAAAGAAAGATGCCAAAAGAGCTGAACCACTCAAAAGAGAAAAGTATGGGACAATCATATAAATAGTCCTATATTAAAATTAAAAGTATTAATATTAACGTATTGAATACACAAATTAGACAAAAAAATTACTAATTGTGAAAACTAAGGCATACAGCAGATTGACCAAGTGTATCTTCTACGCCTGTCTGCATTGAAATCAGAGTATAAGGTTTACCCGTTTTCTCTACTTACAGGAATACTAGCTGTGACTAATAATTAATCACAGTTTTGAAAGTCAAGAAATATTTGGAAAGCCCAAAAGATTTTCACAACATATTCACGAGAGAAAATATTCACTTTTGGTTAATGTTTTTGATACAATCGGAAATAGTTTACTTAACTTTGATAGTTTCCCTGAAATAACTAACTAGACTTGTTAACTTCTTGTTGAAAAATAACTAAGAGATTTATAATTTAACATTGCCAAATTCGTCAAACAGTTTGGCGGGGAACTATTAGTAGGCAGTTTCAGACGTTTACTCTGCCAAAGTGAGAAGGTATGATCAGTGACACGCGGCTATCTCCAGCACCAGCAGGTCCTTCTAGTAAACACGTCGCCCGTTGATGCTACAGAATATTTACTTACTGTCGTGTTTCCCACAGATAACGGTGCAATTTCTCGCAATGGTTTAATATATATTTTTCGAAAGTGGCAGGAATAAAAGATTACCCTGCATAAAATTGCAAAACATATTAGAAACCAAATCACACGTACGTATAAGCCACAACAAGTTGCGAATCTATACTTCCAAAAATAGGTCGATGTAATGGAAATGGCAGCAATAAGAACAACGATGGGTGGAAGAATGAAATGTAGATTGGGTTTCTTCAAAACATTCTAGGACCTTTCTAATAACACCAGCTGCAGACAGAAAATCAACACTGTCGAAACACGTATGAAATTTGGTAAGCAAATACTTCCAGACTTTTTATTCTGTAATCAAGAAATAAATGAAATTCTCTATATATAGGACAGATGATAATTCCGGATACACGCAAATAAAATTTATATTTATTTACTTCTAGTTTATTCAAAGTATATCTCACGGAAGTGTGATAGTTAACAAATAATTTCACTTAAATACATTACGTTAACTAATCACAATTGTCACATGTAAATATTAAAAAAAAGTTCAAAACAATGATCATCATTAATGATAATATGAGGAGAAACGCACTGCTAAGTTTATTTTTTTAATTTCATAAAAATAATTCTGCTGAAGCATTTTTTATCTTATCAAGTACCCGGAAAAGCAACGGCGTCAATGGTTAAATCAAGACAACTTTCTTCCTTCGCTAGCTGGAAGGAAGCCTTGTAGCTTTACTCTGAAGAGATGTGAGATCGGCGGCCGAACTCTTCTTTTTACTTCTTCCCAAATATTTCATTTATTCTTGATATAAGACACGCAACTTCCATCCTCACTTCATTAGACGAACTTTAATTTATTCTCTCTAAATACATCATGTTTAGCTCGTGACAGATTTAGCCAGTAAACCGCCATTCTGGAATTTTCGCTTTTGAAGTTTTCTTCGAGTTATCCTACCCCCCCCCCCCCATTTTGTGGTAACATGTTTTAAAAGAGGCATACTGTTTCATTGTTTTTTTTTTTTTTTTTTTGTAGTCCTTTTTCTTTCATTTATTCTGCGTACTTTATATACGTATTATGTACATACACTACATGTACACTTTCATGTATTTTATATATACGAGTAAGTATTTTATTTCTTTAAAGTTTCAAGTATCAGTTCTTGTTTAATCGGCATTGCCAAGAATATCACTCGCATCTTTATCGACCGCTTGAATTGTTCTGCTTATCACAAAAAGCTGCGGCTGTCGTTTAAAGGTGGGGAGAGAAACATAGAAAAGTTAATATGTGGTTGTTGTTATTGGGTTTTAGGAGCATCGGCAACTAAGGCCATGTTGCTCCGTGTATATTGTCTGTAAATTGCGTGGGTTCTTATGTTGATTTTCTGTTTGCTGGACGAAAAACCCGAGTTTCAGGGAGAAAAACCATGCTACCCTCGCCTGAGACCGACTAACTCAGACGCGTTGTGAAAAAGACCCATAAAAATTCCTCACGTCATCGACGGGATTCGAACTCAGGTCTTCGAACTCAGTTTAAGTAACTGAGTTCGAAGTTAAACTGAGTTCGGGATTCGAACTCAGTTTAAGTAACTTAATCCCAAATTATGTGGCACCCCTGGAATGTTATTGCGGTACCCTAAGGTGCCGCGGCACCCAAGTTGAAAAACCACTGATCTAATACTTGACCACGCATGGCATCATTTGATATTCCATTGTAATGTCAGCTGATGAAGGGACCCGATATAGTTTGTATATTTGTAATTAGTTTAGTATTTTGTAAATATTTGTACAGTTTGTAAATGTTTTGGTCCTGCTCTTTTGGATGCAACAATATTCTTCATGCATTAATGAACCCGAAGCAAAAGGCCTTTTCCTAAGTGACCTATGTAAACGCAGGTAAATAATTACATAGTGACATTTATTCCACCTTGAGAAAGGCGCGTGGTGGGGAGTGAGGTAGCCAATGGGAGAAGAGGGATGCCAGTCTCGTGGTACAAGTGTGTGGGGCAATTCTGTCACTACAAATGCACAAGTAAATAATTACAGAGGTAGTTTCCTGATTAGGTATCGATCAGTGCGTTTCGACAGGTGCGTCTTTTATGTAGGAAAGATTTGACTTACTCCGTCATATCTCTACATTTTACATAGAAAAGCGTTCTCTAGGGTTGACAAGTAGGGGACGAAGCCCCTAGTTATTATTATTGTTATAATCTGTACACCCTCTCCCAACTGCTGTACATGGATGACAACAAGCTCCCCAGAGTAACCGAGAAGTGACTCCAACAGTTACTCCGGACCACCGAAGAATTCAGCAATGACATCAGGATGGAACAGAGAAATGCAAGACCCACGGATTACATCAGGGAAAATTGGTCGGCCGAAATTACCAGCTGCAGACTAGTAAAGAGTTCGAAGCCATGACAGGAGGAGATACCTACAAATACATGAAGATGATGTAAGTTCAGCAGTTAGAGCACAAGGAGATCAAGGCCTACCTGGCAGAAAAATACCATCAGAGCAGAAGCCTGCTCAAAGCAAAGCAAAACGAAGGCAATACAGTTAAAGCCATAACCACCTATGCAGTCTCAGTGTTAGCATACTCTTTCGGAAATAGTCCAAAAACTTTTTCATTTATAAAACTGCTCCATTAAAAGTCGATGTCTAACTATTAGATGTAACGAATTATTGCTTTTCCTGTAGTACTTCCCTACATGCTAAAGAATTAACAAGATAAATACAGTGTTTAGAGAAGTCCATTATTTAACTGGAAGAATAATTCACAAATATTATTAACTGTTCCGTTCCAGAGCGTGCATGTCAACTGTGTCGCCATCAGCTGTAATTTATTTGTCAGTGCGCACACAATCTTAGCCAACCGGGTTATCCTTTAATAGATATTTTGTGTATAAAGGGGATCGCATAGTTCAGTTTTGTTTGGCTTAATGAATGCTTGCAGTAATATTGCCCTACCCGAATACAGAGTATTCGCTCATTTTTAAATAGAAATATAGATAGTAATACAAACTTTAGGTTGTCACAGACATTCCCTCAGATATGCCAGACAAGCTGTACTTGCTACCTGGGAGTCTAAAACGCTGATGGAACTGATATTCGGGTGAAACTCAAGTCAAGTGGACCCAATTTTAGCAAAGTCCGGACGGTCTGTGACAGCCAAATCCTCTACTTCCACCTTCACGATGGTGGGACTGTTAGTAATCCTGGGTATAACCTCCATGCACAAGTACATGGTGGGTGAATCAACGTAACCGACACCACATGGAGGAATGCCGCCGCTCTATGTTACCAGGCAGTACTAGGTGGTAGATGACTCTCATCAACCGGTGCAATACCACCACTTTGCTTATTGGAGGCTTGAAGTGGTGAAACCCAGGTTTAGTCTCTAGAGCTAAGTCCCGGTCAACCCTTCCCTATCTTTTCCATCATGCAGTATGATTGATGACTTTTGAGGTTATGATGACCATCGTGGCGAGATCCAATATTCCTTACATTTCGAGGGTACAGCTCTAAAACAGTGTTCGCAGGCCGGCCGCCAGTTAGTACACCAGACCGAACCTATTGGTAACTCTCTAGGAGGCTTCGGGATCAGCTAATGTATAATCTTGCTAGCTCTACTCTGCCAGATAGTGACTGGAGGGAGTCCGAGTAGTGTGTATGCGGGGAGCATCGAGGCCACGTTATGTCAAGGATCTGGGTATATTCTTACCATGTGTACGCCATATCGAAAAATTTCATTACTTCATACAGCATGTCCCACCCACTTTTTCTTACTATTGAATACATCATGAATTGTCAAACTAATAGAAAAAGCTTATCTGCGAAAAGATCTAAACCTCCCAAGCACTTTCTAATTCATTTCACAAATATACGTGGTCTCAATTCTAATCTCAACGATGTCCATTTCCACTTGCAGTCTGCCAAACCCCATGTACTTTTTCTGACATAATCTCATTTATCGGTTGATCCAACTACTGCTCATCTCAGATGCACAATTTATTCGCTGTATGATTATTTTTGTCTCAAAGGTGGTACTTGTTCATATGTCCGTTCTGATATTCCCTGTCAGAGACTTGGCAATTTGGAATCTCCTCTCTTTGATCTTCTCTGGCTTAAAATCTCTCTAGCTCATTGTGTCAGATTCATCTGTTGTCTCTACCGTTCTCCCAACTCCACTAATCACTTGGAGCTCTTTGACTTCCTCTCTTTGCAACTTGACTTTCTCCAGTCCAACTTTCCTAACAGTGAGGTAATTTTCCTTGGTGATTTTAATGTTCACAACTCCAGCTGGCTTCCATTTTCTAGTTACACCGACGCAGCTGATCGAGATGCTGAGGCTTTTGCAATTACTAATGACCTTGCACAGATTGTTCATTTACCTACAAGAATACCGGACAACCCTAATCATACAGCCAACATGCTTGATCTTTTTTACACAAACAACTCTTCTAAGTACACGGTCGAAGTCATTGGTCCTTTAGGCACTTCAGATCACAACTTGGTGATTGTCTCTTCTCCAATGGAGCCTTTATCTCATGGCTATTCACAACTTCGTGTTGTTTGGCATTAGAAGAATGCAAAATGGGATGACCTGCCAGACTCCTTTCTTCTTTTCCTTGGTCGGATTACTGTTTCAAAACTTCTGATGTCAAAGTTTGCTCAGATCGTGTCAGTGAAATTATTCTTGCAGGAATGGAATCCTTTATCCCACACTCCACTTTAAAACCTCATCCTTTATCTAAACCTTAGTTTTCCAATAAATGTGCTAAGGCTGTTCAAGAGAAGAATGTTGCATATCGTAATTGGCTTGTTTCTAATTCTTCCGTTTCATTTTCTGCCTACCCCAAAGCTCACAACAATTGTAAAGCAGTTATTAATCAGTCCAAACTAAATTTTGAACAGGTTAAGAGTAGAAAACTTGCTTATTGCCTAATGGTAGCCGAGCAATCTGGTTTCTTGCCAAAGCTATTGGCCGCAACTTTTTCCCATCACTGCTCCCACTGCCCAAACCAGATGGTTCGGTTGTCACTTCAGCCAAGGATAAAGCTGACCTGCTAGCATCCCATTTTTCTTCCAACTCATGTATTAATGATCTTGGTAAAACGCCTCCCACCATTCCCAACACGCTCCAATCAATGCCTCCTGTGGTCTTCCGCCAAAAGGATGTCAGAAGGATTTTGACGAATCTTGATGCTAAGAAAGCTCCAGGTCCTGATGGTATTTCTCCACTTGTTCTCAAAACCTGTGCTCCTGAACTTACTCCTATTCTTTGCTGCCTTTTTTCACTTTCTTATTCCAAAGGTGTTTTTCCTTCTGCTTGGAAATTTGCTCATATCCAGCTAGTTCCTAAAAAGGGTGACAAATCCCTCCCATCCAATTATCGTTCCATTGCAATTACTTCTACTCTTTCTAAAGTAATGGAGAAATCAATTAATCGCCAACTCTTAAACTACCTAGAAACCTTCCGTCTGATCAACGATCGCCAGTATGGATTCCGTCAGTGTCGATTCACTGGTGATATTCTGGCTTATGTTACCCATTTATGGACTAATTCAATGGAAAGATTCGGTGAAACACAAGTGGTTGCTCTTGACATCTCAAAGGCTTTCGATCGTGTTTGGCATAAAGGTCTTCTAAACAAGCTTCCATCTTATGGTTTGCCAACTGTTTTTAGTAATTGGTTATCCAGTTTTCTCTCTGATCGCTCACTGAGAGTGATGGTAGATGGCTCTCTGTCTTCTAACGTCTCCACTAATGCCGGTGTCCCACAAGGTTCAGTTCTTTCCCCCACTCTTTTCCTCTTGGATATTAATGACCTTCTTCCATTGACTGGAAATTCTATCCACAGTTTTGCCGATGATAGCACATTGCATTCTACTTTCCATTTTGAGAAACCTTGCCCTGCTCAATCAGCTTTAACTTCTCGAAAATCTGCTACCAATTCCTTAATGCCGATCTTCAGGTAATTCTCCAGTAGGGCAAAGACAACTTAGTTGATCTCAACCCTTCTAAAACTCAGTCTTGTCTTATATCTCGCAAAAAGGATTCTTCTGCTCCTATGCTTATCTTTAGTGACACTCCGATTTCTAGGCAAAATGATATATCTCTTCTGGGGATTACCTGACCTCTAATCTCTCTTGGCAGAAGCACATTACAAATATTGCTTCCTCTGCATATAAAAAACTTGGTTTTCTCTTTCGCTCTTGGCGTTACTTTTCTTGCAAACAGCTGCTCACTGTGTATAAATCGCAAATCCGCCCTGCCATGGAATATTGTTCCCACATCTGGGGTGGTGCCGCCAAAACCTCTCTTAGCCTTCTGGATTCTATTCAGAAGAGGGCATTAGGTTAATTAATGATTCATCTCTAACAGTCTCTCCACTCGCTGTCTCATAGACGTACTGTTTCTGCTGCATACCTCTTCTACAGATACTTTCATGGGCACTGTTCTTCTGAATTGGCTTCTATAATTCCCGCTCTCTCTTTCAAAACAGTCCGAACACGTGCCGCCAGCAGCCAACATCCATTTACTGTCCAACTTCAAACCCACAGAACCAACTTTTCGTCTTCCTCATTTATTCATTCAACTGCCGTTTTCTGGAATAACCTTCCTTCATACGTATTTCCTGAAAGTTGCAGTCTACAGAAGTTTAAGTCCAGTGTCAACAAATATCTTCTTTCGTCTTCTCAGCCTCCGGCCCAGGCACGGTACTAAGTACTATAGGTTCTGATGCCTCTCGTGTTTGGGGTTTACATAAAAAAAAAAAAAAAAAAAACATGGTTTACTGTTTATAAACTGCATGATATAGACTCCAGTCGGCTGGAGTATTTCACAAATAAACAAATGTTTGTATGCTTTGGCAAGTGGCGAGAGAATAATCTCCCAGGAGTAGATTATTCTCTCGCCATTCGAATGATTTGAGTATAATCGAAATAACAAAATTATCTGCTATATCGAAATAATCGATTACACCCACCAATCACTAATTCGAACTCATGAAACAAACTGACTCGAAATCGTAAAATTATATATATTTTTTTCCCACACCTCTTCTGGTAGGACAAAACTCTCTCTTTCTTTGACTTGTGCTCAGTTAACCCCTTTCAGTATGCGTCAAGGACAGAATATTGTGTTCATAAACCATTCACACTACATGTAAATCACATTCCATATCACAGACTTGTTTGCATATATATTTAGCTATTCTACATTTACATAGTTTAAACACGCCATTTTTAATTTTTTTTAATGAAATAGAACAAGCACAGGGCAAAAAAAAAATTATTCGAAGCAGTCATGGACATAATTGAATGATTAGTAATCGAGCGATTTCAATAATCGAATAATTAGTAGTTACTAACTACTAATCAAATCAATCATTCGTATGATATAATCGAATGAGTAATACAGCAGAAAATCGATTATCCGAATAACAAAAAATCCGTATAATTGAATAAAGAAAAAAATTTACACGTAATATTAATACATATAATTTTTTATTAAAAATATACAAATTACATGATAAAATAAATAAATAATTAAGTAATACATATATACATAAAGAATTTACTGTTTTGAAAAAGTCACTTATTGACATTTGTTTATCAGTTGCTCTTCTTTTCGCAGCTGCCAAATCACTTACACTTTTTAAACATAAAAAGTTGCCTTGTATCACATTTTTCCTGTCTCTCAAACCACTTAACAACCTCTAAGAATTGAAAGCTTCAGAATATGAAGGACCAGTGTTTTCCTCCTCATCATCTTTGTTCCTCTTTCTCTACTTCCATGTTCAACAAGGATTCAATTATTTCATTATCGTTCAAAAAATGGAATCCAAGATCGTAAAAATCACAAATGAACCACGCACCGACAACTTCTTCACTGCATTCTCTGCATATTGAAATTTGTTTTAATGTTTCCGTGACTTATTTTGTAATGTTTTCATTTGTATTACTTGTCATAATATAACTTCTGAACGGTCTTTTGAAGATTTTGTTCCATGCATTCTGTAGACACCTACAGGATTCCAATCTTCCGCTAACTTGCAGCAACAGTCCTCTAAGTTAATTTTTTTAAAGAAATAACAGATTCCTCATCATTATCATCAGCTAATAAGAGTCGTGAAGGAGTTTTTCTCGATACAGGCGTTTTAGTGTTTCCATTCCACAATGATTAGTCGGTTGTATTACACATGTAACATTTGATGGAAGAAATTTAAAAGTAACCATTTTCTCAATATGGTTTAAGCATTCTATCGACGGATGTGAAGGTGCATTATGGAGTAATAATAACTTTCTTTTTGTACTAATCAATTTTTGATAAACTCTCACTTCCGGGATAAACGTTTTCTATTACATTGTTTGAAAATTTTACTATCTATCCATGTTTTTTTCTGATAATCATACGTAACTGGGAGACTTACAATTTTGAAGCGCAAGTTTCGACTTGCCGATAAGAAACAACGGCAATAAGTGTCTTCCAGTTGAATTGGCACAAACCATTATGGTTACACGTTCTTTACTTGTTTAGTACCCTAGTGCAGCCCCCCAAACGGCGTGAGGCTAATGATTTGCTATGAAGTGCTTTCCAGTTTAAAACAGTCACATCAGCATTATAAATGAAGTCTCTTGTATACTTCTTCCTCTACAAACGACTTCAAGATTTCTATAAAAGTGTTTGCTAAAAATATGTCGACAGAAAGCTTTTCTCCATAAATTTCTCTGACACCAAGTCGCACCTTTCATTTTCCAATTCAACTGGAACATGCTCTGAAGTTCGGGTCTCCATTTAATTTTGTATTAAAAAATATCGCCTTTTCACATAATAAATGACCAGATATTGGCTGTCCAAAGGTTCGCTTTTGAATAAGCCACATGTAGACAGCCCCTTTAACTATTTCATTTCGAGCTTTCAGATAATTTACGTGCTAAATTGTCATCCTCGTTCATCAGATGATTAGAGAATTTTATAGTGCTTTCACTATTATTCTTTGTGTCCGAGGTCATTGAGGAGCCAACTCCATATTTCTCAGCCAAAAAATGTCCCTATTCGCCCCTTTTTTACGGCCTCAATAATATCCACTGACAAAATGAACAAGTGCATTGGCTAGCCGCGCCCAGGAGACGAGTGTATTTCCAAATACCGAATTGCTACATGCCATACTGGCGCGTGTACCACCCGATCTACCAACTGCTTCACTATGCATTGCGCAAAACATTATCCGCTACATATTTTTCTCTATAATGTGATAATAGGGGGCTCCGCCCCCTATTATTACATTATAGAGAAAAATACCAGTTTAAAACATAAACTGGTATTGATTTTGATATTGACTCCCAGCCAATATCAAATATACAAAAAATGTCTTAACCTGCTTGGCATCATTACTGAAGCTGCTTCTGAAAGAGTTTCCTTCCCATGATCGACCGATTTGCTTAGACCGACCGCTCGAGCGGCTTCTTGAAAAGTCATGTTCACTACTCCGTTCACAGTTCTCACATCTTCGAAACACCTTAGACGTTTCGCTTCGCGTAACAATAATTTCAAATGGAACCTCTCGACATCTCGCGGTGAGACGCTATTCAACCGAGCGACCACTTTACAAACATTTTTTTTTACGTCGACGCCATTTATTTCCCGTTTTGTCCTATGTAAAATGTAGAGGTATGACGGAGTAAGTCAAATCTTCTACACCCCTCTCGTAGCTATGGTATATACTAACATTATAACACACTGATCAAAATCTATACAGGAAATCGCCTATGTAATTATTTAGCTGAGCATTTGTAGACGTAATTTCCCCGCCCACATGTTACACGTCACCCGCATCTCTCTTCTCCCATTGACTCGAATAAATATCACCAGGAGGAAAACTTTTTTAATGTATACAGAGACATTATGTATTTTTCCTGTGCAAGATTGGTTTAATCGAGTTTCTGCTGTAGTTACTAACTACTAATTATTCGAATGATATCAAATAAAACTTTCGAATGATTTGAGTATAATCGAAATAATCGATTACACCCACCAATCACTAATTCGAACTCATGAAACAAACTGACTCGAAATCGTAAAATTATATATATATTTTTTTTCCCACACCTCTTCTGGTAGGACAAAACTTTCTCTCTTTCTTTGACTTGTGCTCAGTTAACCCCTTTCAGTGTGCGTCAAGGACAGAATATTGTGTTCATAAACCATTCACACTACATGTAAAAAGTTTGCCAAATGTTTGTGTTACGCGAACTACACACCGTCTCAGCATGTTGGGTGGTCGTGTTTCTATTCGAACCATTCCTGCCACACTTTCACTACGACGGTCTTCGAACAGTTGACAATGCCTGCAGTTGCTGAGATACAGGCCTCCGCCTATCTAGCACTGCAGATCGTTCCCCGTTGAAGCTCAGTCAGGTCCTTCCCTTCCCTTTCCCCATTGCACTGGCTTCCCCATTGGCGAACTGGCAGGCGCTACCGTGCAGTCACTATATACGCTTCGACGGTGATGACGTCACTCAAAAGAACTGTGGGATGCATCCATTCTCGGCAACAGGGGTGGTCATAATGTTTTGGCTCATGCGTGTGTGTAGGTACACTCCCGCCTAAAAGGTTGGAATCACATTGGAAGCACGTGACAACAGTTTTCAATCTTTTGAAAGTTATGAAAATATAAGATTTAACATAAAAAAACAACGAAACTACAAAATATCTTAAGATTTTTTATTAAGTATTGAAAAATTTACAGTAAAAAATATTGAAATGATTAATATTAACAGCTATGCTGATTTTTCATCAAAATATCCTCCACGACATTTTATCACTATCTTACACAGACGCGGAATTCTGGCGATTAATTTTATAATATAATAGTGTCTGTAATAGTCTAATAATAATTTTGAATAATTCGAAGCAATCTGCTAGACTTCCCATAAATTTTGTGAAGATGAGCAGACTTCACGATCCAGATGATCCCATAAAAGCTCTACTGGGTTTAAGTCAGTCGAGTGGAGTAGCCATACCATGATTTGAAATACTCCCTCCTATTTGTTTAGTTGCTGAAAATTCTCCACACAGCTTAAAGCTATGCTTCGGGTCATTGTCTGGTTGTAATATAAAATTTCTTCAACAAGGTCGAAGTCCAGAGGCCATTGCATATGTTCAAGAATGTTTTTATAGCCTTCTTTTCTTAAAATTCCTACAATTCTGACGATGTCACCCATTTCAGAAAAACAGAAGCAACTCCAGATCGTGATGGAACCACGATCGTTCTAGACTGTAGGCACTAAACAATGTGCCGCCATTTTTACTTCAGTTGATAGTCTCACATAATGTGTACGCTTGGATCCAAAAATTTTAAATTTGGATTCATCCGTCCATAGTATATTTTTCCACTCTTCAGTTGCCCAGTGGTGACGACTCTTAGTCCAATCCAACCGTTACTTTCGATTTTCCGGTATTAATAACGGTTTTCAGACGGCTATACGACCATACGAAACACAAAATTTACACAAAACACTCTTTCTGAATGACGACGTTCGATTTTATTAGTTGCAGTTCTTATTCCTCAATTTACATTATCTAGAATCATCTACATTCTTCCATAATATTGAACAATACTCCCACTTACTAGAATATTCTAGGATCACCTACAACGTTCTACCACATTAGGAATCTTCTACAATGTTTTACCACATTAAGGAGTCTTCTAGCCTTTTCTGAAATATTCTAGATATTTCTTAAATATTGGTAAATATTATTTCACTTTTTTTTATTCGTAATAGAAAATATTTTAATAAATTTGGTAAACACGTTGGTCCTATTTTAATTAAAAATTTTGAAAAAAAAAAAAAAAATGAAAAGTGATTCCAAACTTTCAGGCAGAAATGTGTGTGTATATATATATCAACTTCTTCCACATAGCATAATGAAGTGTATTTTTTAAGGAACTAATTAATTCCGAAATTTATTGCAAGAGAATAACTCGATATCAAACGTCTTATCTATGAATGTTGCGCCTTAAATACAGTAATTTCGGGCGCCACTAAATCCTATAATCAGGAACAGTTGTTTACTTCGCTTATGCTCAAATCCGCTACTGCTGCTATTATACTTGTGGAGTTAACTGAATAATGCAATGTTCCCCATTTACTTCAAAAAGGTTTACAGTTTAATTGGATGAATTTCTGTAGCTGTGTACAAAAATCTGTATGGTATAAGTACAATAGTAAGAAAAAAGATTCAACAACAAAAAAGGCAAAGCACTTTTTACAGCTTTAAATAATTAACTGTAATAACAGATTTAAAAAAAAACTGGATGAAAGATGGGAAAAGCTTTGAAATGTGGTCAACGTTCAGTTACTTTTTATCCTCAAAAGAGATTACTGTGATAAATGAGAATGTCAGTTATTTCTAAGGAACCCAAAATGGCTAAGGAATGTGAAACAACGTGAAGCAGAAAGAACAATGGCATGGATTACAATATTAGACATAAAATACAAATGGATTATGCAACATACAAAATTATACTTTCATCTACGTTGACAAATTGAAGCACACAGCATGATAAGTCAAGACAGAGCATCGCTGCATCAAGGACAAAGACACTGAAGTTGCTCAATAGCAAGTCAGTCGCGACAGCTTTATATCGCTTCACAACACCACCTTCCATAAGAATAAATAGTTTCCCTATTGATAACCAAGTCGGAAGTGGAGGCCATAGGCGAGTGGTGAGGCACAAGAATACATAAGTGCTTTGGGTGACAGCGATTCAAGCCTGCCTAAAATACGTTGCGGTTTCTTGAATTCTCTCTATCTTGTAAACTCTCACCATGTCGTCGTCCTGCAGTATAAATCGAATATTTATTTTTTACTGAAATTTTTTCTTACTCTGATTCCCTTTTCACATTCCTTTCTTCAAAACACCATCTGGACTTAATTTATTCCGACGCATTACAGGCATATTTGCAAATGACAAATTTAAATTTTATATGGGGATTTGTATAACCCCCCCCCCCCACGAATTGGGGAAGTAGTTAATCTATTTCAAGAAAAATCGTTAATTTCCTCCCTTCCCCCAAATGCGACTTACACCTTTGCTATCAACTACGTTGGTACATTTTTAGACTAATGTTATTAGTGTGAACCCTAAGGGATAACAATAATGTTATTGTTATCCGTTAAGGTCCAGTGCTGGGCCCATTGTTGTTTTCTGTATTTATCATTGATTTATTACTAAATCACTGTATTTATTATGTACGCACTGTCTCAAATGAGACAGTGCGTACATAATACACACAAACCTACACCAATCACATTTCTGGTCCTTTTGTAGTGGTACTATTCTTCACAGAGATACGAGCCGCCCTTTACATATACACATGGCCACATATTAACCACCCTGTCAAAATTTGTATCATCTGTAAACTTAGACTTTTGTAAACTTTCATTAGTGTCAATGATCAGTGTCACCGAGAGCAATGCCCATCGCACTGCTCTCGGTGGTAAGTAAAGTATTTGAAAGACTACTTCGCAGAAGAATAATTGCCCAGTAAGAAAAAGCTGGACTCCATGCTGCAAATCAGTATGGCTTCAAGCCAGGGACCTCGACAGTGGATGCACTAGGAAACTTACTCAGGACGGTGCAAAAATGTAGAAAGAAGTACCTGATTCTCATCGCGGTTGACTTTGCTGGGGCGTTTGACTCACTGTGGTGGCCAAGCGTACTTGAGGGAGGCAGGGGGGCCAACCAACCTATTCAAGGTCATGGAAAACTATTTATCACATAGAAGAGTGGAGATCAATGTAGAGTATCAAAAGATCAAAAAAAGTGCACAGAGGCTATCCGCAGGGTCGGTGCTGGGACCACTCCTGTGAAACATGGTCATAGATGAGTTCTTGGTGATGGATCTGGGACCCGTCGGGACACAAGCATTCGCTGATGACCTGATACTGACCGTGGGAGCGGATTCCCGGGCCCAGTTGGAAACCCAAGCAAACCAGGCGTTGCAACAACTCCAGCAATGAGCTGCAAAACACCAGCTCAAAATTTCACCCATAAAGACCTCTGCAATCCTGCTTAAAGGAACCCTGCAATTGCGACAACCGCCGCAAATCAAAATTGGCAATGTCACCATTAAATTTGTAAACCAACTTAAGTGCCTAGGCGTAGTCCTGGACAACAACCTCTCGTTCCAGCAGCATCGAAAGTACATAAGAAAAAAAAAAAAAATAAAAAAATCAGGAGCTATTCTGCACTGGTAGCCAGAGTTACTAGGAAAGATTGGGGACTCAAAAAAATAACCCTGACGCTATGTTACAAAACAATGTTTCTTCCAGCAATTACTTATGCCTCAGCAATTTGGTTCCCAAAAACTGCACTGGCAGTGAACAGAAGAATCCGGACATGATCCAAAGGACCATACTCTGAACTACAACGCGTGCATGTAGCAGCACAGTGAGTACCCAAGCACTGCAGGTACTCGCGGAGCGCTTCCTTTGGACCTGGAGGTCATTCGCACAGGTCTGCTTTACTTGCTATCCAGGGGAGTGGCGGCCACACATCTAGACTACACAACTGACTCAGCGAACAACCTAAAAACAGAAAAAACTAGACTACAGACCCACCTGCTAAAATTATGGCAGAGAAGATGGATGGAGACCACCAAGGGCGAAATAACCAGACCTTCAGAAAATCTACCCAAAACAGCCGATCTGGTACTTCCCGGGTTACCACATGACATCTCTAATAACAGGACACGGACCCTACAATGAGAAGCTGCAGGGATTCGGACTTACTGAGGATCCCAACTGTACGTGCGGGGAGACAGAAAGCTGGAATCACATAGTCTACGGGTGTCCACAATATGAAGACCTCAGAGCGGTACTTATAACAAAAATAAGATACCTACCAAAAGGACTGGAATCCCATTTCATAGATACTGAGGATGAATATAGAGTATTATCCCAGTTTGCACAAGACCTCTTCATCAGGAGAAGGAGGTCTTAATCACCATCTTACAATGACTGACATCAAGTACCACTATTGAGATACTAGCCAGGATACATTACTGATGTAAGGGTTGCAACTAAAGATGAGGGACACAAGCACAAGGACGGAGCTTGCCCCATGAGTGAAGAAACTTGTAAACAGAAATGCAGCAGTAGCTGCCAATAGCCATATGGCGATCTGAAGAGGGCATTCTATATCCTTGGGGGAGGGGGGGTCGTTTTCGTCCTCTACCCTCCCCATATCTTCTACTCTGGTGAGGCAAGATCATACCCCACTGAAAACTGGGGCTACCTACTCTATTGGCCCCGTATTTCTGTCTTTCTCCCCCCAGCCTTCTGCCTCCCCTCTCTCTCTCTCTCTCTCTACCTATACGCTAGTGAAAGCTCTACACACCAAAAAATTTAACGTCTAAATTACCTTACGCCCATAACCTAGCCTAGCAAAGCCAAGCGATTCTACCCCTACGTCGACGCGTCTTTTTTTTTTTAAGGTCCTAGCCGCCGAAATCTCAGAAAAGTAAGCAGCAGGACCTGCCAGAGTGAAACAGACTACTGGGTTCCTCATCTGCCTCCACGGGGCTTAAGTGGGCAAATGGGCCTCAGTAGGGGCCCAGCGGCTAAATGACTAGATGAACAACGGTACAAGGCATCACACATATACAAAGTCCACACACTTTTAAATCTCTGGCTTTTCCAGTCACCTGGTACACTCACAATGTAAACTACGCGGAGATGGGGGAAACCCGTGGTGCTGTTTGACCCTAAACACACTTTACACTTATACACGATGGCCGCTAGATGGCGAGTTATGTAGTTGCGTGTTAATTTGTACTCTTAAATTTAACTGAAATTAATTAGTTCTAACGCTATTTGGTGATATGCTATAGCTCTGAGTGATTACTCAAGTTCATCCTTACCCGCAGAGAACATTTTCAACGTTGGATACGAATATGCAGTTAAGTAATTTTTGACTTATTTTTCGGATAGCAATTTGTACTGTGGTAATGGCGGACTCCATTCATTGTATTCTTAGTTAGACTTGCTTAAGCACGGCAAACATCACGTGTATTTTGCCTATCTCTTTGCTGTTGCCTACCTGCCAATGTGCGCCGTTTGGACGCGACCAAGCGCCTCCAGCTGGTAGTTCGATGCAGACTACCACTGGAAGTGGTTGCACTTCCAGTGAGTTCAGTTCGGTCCAGTTCTGGAGTGTCCATCTATATAGTGAAGGGTTCCGCCGGGCATGTTCCTGTGCTAGAAGTTAATCTAGAAGTTGAATAACAAGCCAGTCAGATAGTGCCCCTGTGCTAGAAGTTAATCTGGAAGTTGAATAACAAGCCAGTCAGATAGTGCCCCTGGCTTCTACTACTGCTGTGGTAAATTCCTTCAGTATTAACAGAGAACTGTTCTTGAAATTCAGAAATAAGCCACTACTGCAAGAGCTATACAGCAGAGATGCAAAGTTCAACTAAGAAGAGAGAGAGACATTACCGCACTCCGTGGAAGGAACCCGCAGAAAGGAATCCCACCGTGAAAGAGAAGGAAAGTAGGTCCTCTGAACTGTGTTGTTTTGGAAATGGTACTTGATAAAATGGTAGATTATTTTAGAGTAAGGTTGAAGTTGAAGAAACACGAAAAATAAGGAAATCAGTATCGAGTTGGTTAATTGGTTGAAGTTGTAAAGAAAATTGATATTGCTAAATTAAGAGAGATTACATGGAATTGTTAGCATTAAGTTAGCGACTTATGAATTGCTGTTGTGAAGAGAATTGATATTGGTGATTAAGAGAAATATGAGGAAGTGATTCAGATTGAATTAGTTTAGTGTTGAAGCTGTAGAGAGTTGAGATTGTTAATTGCGAGAAATTTTATGGAAATGATAGCATGTATTAACAGATTAAATGAGAAAAATGAATGGATTAGATGTAAATGAACACCAGTTATGTATTGTAAGTAGATTTGTATGATAAATAACTTTTGTTTTATATTTCTGTCATTGCTCTTGAGAAACTGACAGCTCACATATATAATATATAGCCGACCGGGCTAGCCGAGTGGGTAAAGTACCTGCCCGGCAACCCAAAGGTCGCGGGTTCGATTCCCGCCTCGGGCTTGGATCAAAGTACTGCAAAAACCTTGGGAGGTGCAATATGGCCACAGACGCCGATGCGCCAACAACTACCAAATCAAAAAAAAAAAAAAAAATATAATATATATAATATATATATATACTCGTGTGTTTGGGGGGGGGGGGGGGGGGAATATCCCTCATCTGCTGGAAATTCTCATTTTTTAACGCAGTCGGGTAGATTGCGGGGCTTAGTGCTTGAGGGGAGCTGCCGTACGAAAATCATAACAACGGCCACTGCGGCAATACTAAGGTACAGGGAAATAAAAATTAATAATCCCCCCCCCCATAACTTAGATTTGGTTTCTCACCAACGTTAAACGTAAGTCCCTTTCTTTCGTTAATACGGGTATAATGCCATAAAAAGTTAAAACGTAAATATTTTTTTTATTTTTTATAAAAAGGAAATAAGATTTTTTGAAGATGACGGAATAAGGGGGGGGGGGCTACACTGCAAATCGTCTACGACTATCTCAGTAGAAAGCACCAACCAGCACAGAATCAAAAGGACGTTTTCTGCAGATAATTAAATATGTACCGAAATTAGATCCAGTTTAAACGATAACACTATTGAGTTTCTTAAGAGCTCACTTTATTCGGACAGGTAGTGTGGATGCTTATTTTTTTGTTTTTAGAATAACTGTATGTTTAATAATTTTTCCTAGAATATTTATTACTGCAATAAAAGTTTGATTTAAAACGTGAATTCAAGTAGTAGTAGTAGTACTAGTAGCAGTGGTGTGTGATGCAAGAAAGCAAGTGTATGAGCTTATGTAGCATCAGCCAAAAAAAAAAAATAATAATCACACCATTCCCTCCAAATGCCTGTCCAGTTCCTCCTTAAATTTATTCAACCTATCAACTTCCACAACGACAGATGGAAGTTTGTTCCAGCAATTAACCACATGCTGGCTAAAGGCAAATTTCCGCACATCTATTCTACATCTGTCTTTTCTTAATTGGAATTAATGCCCCCTTAGGTTCGTAATCTGAACAAGTGGAAGGATCCCATCAGAATTCTGCGTGCTCAACCCATTCAAGGCCTTATATACCTCAATCAGATCACCGCGCAGGTGCCTAGTCTCCAGCCACTGCAATTTGCAGAACTTAAGCCTCTCTTGGTAAGAGGATCCCTTCATTACCCTCACCAATCTTGTTGCCCTTCTCTGTACACGCTCAAGTAAATCTACATCTTTCCTAAAATGAGGCCTCCAGACCTGTACGCAGTACTCAAGGCGTGGCCTGACCATTGTCTTATACAGAGGGACAATCAATGCCTTCTCCCTGCTAGCAAAATTCCTATATATCATTGACAAAACCCCATGACCTGCCCTGGCAGCCTGTCTGCATTGCTCAGAAAACTTCATATCTGACTGCACAATTACTCCCAGGTCTTTTTCATTTTCTACCACCTTAAGTGTAGTACCACACAGTTGGTACGTTTCTCTGGGGTTACTTCTACCCATATGCAGTACTTTGCATTTGTAATTACGCGCCTCCGTAGCCAGGTGGGAAGGAGCAGCAGCAGTGCGTAGCACACGCTTATTGATTAAACCGGGGTTCGAGCCCAAAACCACCAAATACGGAGGATGCGGAAAGGTCAGGGAATGACCACCGCATATCCCGGAGAAATATGGCCTTAGTTGCTAATGCTTCTAAAATAACAAACAAACTTATTTTATTGCACTTTAATTGTCATAAAAATGTATTGCGAAAAATGTTTTTTATTTTTCGAATACCGGTATCCCGATTTCATAAATTAAAAATACCGAAATACCGGTATTGCGAGCCCTACTTCTAGCCAAACCAGGCTGTTTCAGGGGTGCCCACTGATGTGGAAATAAAATGACATTAATAATTTTAAAGCTGCACACTGTAAAATAATGTTCGGTCTCGCCCCAGATCCAACCATCGATACAAGCCAACTAGCTCGGGAAAGCTGAGGTTTTTGTCTATGGTGTTGCTTTGGAGACTATTATTTACAGATTTAAGTTTAGTAATGTGAGTAATTTTGAATATAAGAATGAGAGAGACAAATTAGAAACTACAATTTTTGTATTCTGCAATGATTTTGCAGAAAATTTTGCAGAAAATTTTGCAACAAAAATTTTGAAAAACTGACTACACAGAGAAACGTTCTCACTAATGGGAAATTCTTAATATGTTTCAAATAATTAAAAACGGAAAAATGCTTCCTAGTGAAAAAAGCAAAACCTGATGTCTCTCTCAGTAAAGAAGGCACATAGGTACACAAACACTAGACAAAAATACTGGGTTTTACAGTTCTGAGAAGGTGAATCTGCTACTTTCCTGTTACAGCTTAGATAATGTGTGAATAGAGGAAATGGGTCGATGTCCTTTTATTTCAGTGATTATTAAAGACAATTGCTTATTACATACTTTTAAAAGCTACAGAGTTACTTTAGGTAAACTTTGGGAAACATCGAGATAAAACAGTTTAGCTGTTCAGCCTGAAAGATTGGCATCTGCTTCTATTTGTAGCATAATTTCGATATCATTTTTGAATAATGAATCAAATTATACTGCAAAACCGAGTGCTGCCTTTAAGCTTTAAATAAGTGCTACATATTACTTGAAAACAATGGTTAAATTTCCCATTAACAAAATTATCTTTTAAGGAAAAGGAATATTGATGTTCGATTAAGCTGAATCAAGTAATTAGTCGTGTCAAATATGTTTAAGTCAGAATGTGCAAATATGCTTAGATAATAGGCTGTCAATTCCTCCAAGAACTTGCTTGTAGTTCTGCTATAAAGATTATTGAAAATATAGTCCAGTAACGTAGTTAAAAGTAGTCTTTTCTTAATGATGTTCTAAAGACGGTATCTTCCCTCTCAGCCGAGTGACATCGATAACAACCTAGACAGGCAAAGTGAACTCGATAAATTACAGTGCCATGCATTCAAAAGCTGCGCTAACTGGCGTGTCATCTTCACACTGCTATGCATCACAATGCCCGCCAAAACCCGATGGCATGTTTCATCACAGGAGAAAGTGCTAAAGGCTTACCGGGAGTGAAAAGGCAAATTCTGTAAGATATATACAAAATGATGTAAAATGATTTTTGGATTTTAATTGCAATGGAGCATAACCGTCTCATAATGTACTGTTATACCTAAACACACAAGTTAGACGTTTTTATGATGATATATCTTCATTTTGTGATGAACTGATTTTGGATTAATTTCAAACAGTGCGTATAAATTGGCTGCATTTCATAGCATTTCTTTGTAATTTATAATTATTCTTTTAATTTTATTTTATGCAAGACAAATAATTTTTCTGTTTATACTTCGGGAAGGCCACATGGTAGGAAGAGTTCACGAGATTGAGAGAATACAAGAAACTGCACCGTATTTAGTACGCAGGGTTGAACCACGATCACTCAAAGGGAGTCTACTTTGCACCCTCGCGATTGACCACTCTGCCACGAAGGCCTAGGTAAAACCCTTCTGATTTGTTGCCTCAGCGATCATATTTGTGCAATCTTGCGATAACACAGACATTGTACATACATCATTCTACCAAAATGATCGGTAATTCGCACACTACGTTGATATATATTCCAACAGCTGTTTCTGGGAAAAGTATTTTAAATAAAAATTAATTTTCTGTTTATACTCCGGAACGACTAAACGGTCAGAGGAGTTCACGGGAAGAGAATACAAGAAACAGCACCGTATTCAGCAGTCACAGACTTGAACCACGGTCACTCAAGGCACGTGTACTTATGCACTTGCGCGCCTGACCACTAGGCTACGGCGGCCTTCTATTCGTGCAAATCATGCAAATTTAAAATAAACAGCGAGTGGTGGGAATACTGCAGAGAGTATGCTACGAAAAAGCTGTACCAGCACCGGTCCATCAATGAGTACAATGTTCGCATCGTACTTGGCACTAATATTAAAGGATAGCCTTCTACGAATATGTGGTATTTTAATAAATAAAAAAAGATATGTGTTTATACTCCGGTACAGCCACGTTGGGACAAAGGAGTTTGCAAATACAGAATACAATAACATCACCATATTTAGCAGTTACACCAGTTCGAACCACAGTCAACTGAAATGTACGTATTACTGTACCCTCGCATTTGACCACTTGGCAAGTCAGGCCTGAATTGAAAAAGCATAAAATCTATTTGCAGAAGGGTGAAATTTTCCGTTAATTTTGCCCGAATGACAGATTTCTACGGAATGGTTATACTGTACAGTGAATTAACGTAAAATAAAAATAATAATAATAAATAAATAAATAAAAATATCTAATTCAGGAACAATAAAAGCCAAGATCAACTTCCCCTTCTAAGGAAAGTTTTATTACACTACACATAATAACAAGTAATCATCTGTACCTCAGTTCTCATAAAATGAATAAATTATTGAAACTGTTAAGAACCGAAACTTGTAAATCGAAAATGTCGATATTTTTATTTACACTACACACTACGACGCGTATTCCAACGGCACGCGAGTTTTAATGACCAAATCAATGAGGTGTAGGCCCACCCACCAATTTGGCCCAAATAATAGCTCCGCTTCCTGGGGAACACTTTCAACCACTGCGTCACCTGAATTTATATCTATTCCGCTTTCAGCGAAGCGCTTATTCAGTTCAGCTGTAGAAGAGGAGAATGTGGGCTGCACCCTAATTCGGTGTTTTAGTTTATCCAAAAAGCTTAATATTGGACTGAAGTCTAGATAATAATGGGCCGATCAGGCGAGTTGTTGGACTTTTTTCCTCAAACCAGATTTTTCACTGCTCACTATATGGAATGGAACATAATTGTGCTGCAACATGAAATATCCATTTACATAGAACAACCTCCAGAGTGCGGGTACCACGAATTATCCAAGATTTCAGTATATGAATGGTATTTGGCACAATGACCAACAGTCTAAGTTCGAACCACGAGAAGTAGCGCTACAGCATGATCCCACCTTCTTCAAAAACTTCATGGGCACAATATACACTGCGGTAGAGCATTCTCTAGGCCAGGGCAGTGCAACTTTTTTTTTTTTTCCTATTAGGAGCCAATACATATAGAATGCTGAAGGCACATGGTTCTCGAAAACTCGGAACAATGCATAATTAGTTACTTAAAACTAATTATGCATTTTTCAAATTCTAATTAAATTTTTGTTGATCAACGTTTTACATTCACAGCTGAATTTTATACCCAATAATTAAATAAGAAAATCAAGAACTATTATTACATGACACTAACAACATCTTATTACATAGTTGTAATAATACTGTTAATTATTGAAGAATATATATGAAACGTCGCAAAAAGCAATACACAGAAATCGAATATTACTAAAAATGAATATTTTCAAAAGTCGGCGTAAAACTATATTTCGTGACAAGCTAGTTTCAAACTCGGGAAAAGAAGGGCATAACAGAAGAGAGAGAGTGGTAATCAATGAACACTGCTCTTCGTGGACTAATGTTATTAGTGGAGTCCTCAGGGTTCAGTGTTGGGTCCATTGTTGTTTTCTGTATTTATAAATGATATTAATGATGGTATATCAGGCTTAATGTCCAAGTTTCCAGACGATAAGAAGGTTGGCGGGGTTGTTAAGGACACCAATGACAGTACGCTGCTGCAACAGGATCTAGAAAAGTTGAGCAGATGGGCTGAGAGGTAGCAAATGAAGTTTAACATTGACAAATGTAAAGTACTACATATGGAAAGCAGTAACCCCAGGGTAACGTATCAACACTGTGGTACTACACTGACAGTGGCAGAGAATGAAAAGGACCTGGGGGTAATTGTGCAGGCAGATATGAAGTTTTTTGAGCAGTGCAGACGGGCTGCAAGAGTAGCTCATGGTGTCTTGTCAATGATATACAGGAATTTTTCTAGCAGAGATAAGGAGCTGATTATCCCCTTGTATAAGGCAATGGTCAGACCACACCTTGAGTACTGTATACAGGTCTGGAGGCCTCATTTTAAGAAGGATGTAGAGATGTTGGAACGAATACAGAGAAGGGCAACAAGATTAGTGAATGGAACGAAGGGTTGCTCTTATGAAGAAAGGCTTAAGTTTTGCAGTTTACAGTGTCTGGAGACTAGGCACCTGCGAGGTGATCTGATTGAGGTGTATAAAGTGTTGAATGGTTTGAGCATGCTCAATGCTGATGGGATTCTTCCTCTTGCTCAGAATAATCACCTGAGAGGGCATAAATTCAAATTGAGGAAAGACAGTTGTTGAATAGATGTGCGGAAGTTTGCTTTAGTAGTTGATTGGTGGAACAGATTTCCATCTTTTGTTGTGGAAGTTGATAGCCTAAATAAATTTAAGGCTGAGTTGGACAGGTATTTGGAACGAACAGATGGGTGAAATGGGAGCGTTTTTTTTTTTTTTTTTTTTTTTTTGGATGATGCAGGATAAGCTTGTTTTCTTGCATCGTATGCCTCTACTAATGCTAATAACACTTAGAGCTGCCTACATGAGTATGACTGCATGCTGTCCTGTATGAAGAAATGGACTGCACGCGGCCCGTGTGCAGTCAATTTCCTAGGCATTCTCCGCACCTACACTCGACCTGAAGACTGTAATGCAACTCGTTACTCAACTGGATCTGTTTTCACTGTTCCATGCTTCAAGAACGATAAGACAGACACTACTGAAAACATTCTCTGAAGTTCGCTGGTGGAATATAATAAATAAATTTTCTGTTTATACTCCGGGACGACCAAACGGTCAGAGGAGTTCACAAGATATACAGATTACGAGAAACAGCACCGTATTCAGCAGTCACGGGC